>NC_041061.1:10331994-10675699 GCF_900634775.1 Gouania willdenowi | reverse complement strand
TTGCTTTTTTTAAAATCCTTTTTCTGCAACTTCACCAAACTTGCCATATTTTAACCTATTTTCATCACTTTTTTGCCATATTTTTGCTCCTTCTAATGCAATGTTGGCACATTACTCCCGTTTCTGCCACTTCATCACATTTTAATGTCTTTTCTGCACATTTTTTCCACTTCTAAGACCTTTTTTCCACTTAAAACACTTTCCACCACTTTTCCCACCTAATGCCACATATGTTGACCCATTATTGTTACTTTTAACCTCTTTTCACCATATTTTATGCTAATTTTTGCCAATTTAACCACATTCACGATTTGTCATGTCCATTATTGACCAGTTTGAACTAATTGTTCCAACTTCCAACCCCCTGCTATTTCTGCCACTTTCAAGCAAATACAGCAAAGCAAACACTTTGAACGCTTTTTACCACTTATTCTGTCAGTTTTTGGCCACTCTAACATCACAGATTCATAGAACAATGGTCCATTATTTTGCTGACTTTATGGATGAGCCCCAAAAATCTCTCTCTTTTATTCCCCCTTAAAGATGACCCTGTCTCCACATGACTGTTCTTCAGTGTTCATGTCTGTGTCTAACCACCTTCAGGTACAGTGGGGGTCCCTGGTCTCTGAAAGCTTCATTTTGGGGGTCATGGGCTGAAAAGGTTGAACACTACTGGTCTAATGGCTTGCATCAGTACAGGTCATGTGATTTTTCTGATGGTGTCACTCTTGACAAGCTTGCAGGCTAATTGCTACTTCCCGTAAGACAGAAACGAGTTTAATACAATCGCAAAGTAAAACAAGGTTAACATGGCTGCTTTTAAGTGTACCTGTACTCATGTTTACAACATCAATGCTTTATAAATCACCAACAAACAAATATTCATGTGAAATACACCTTAAAAGTATGTTTCTGAACAATTTCATTCAAGGGGGAAGAACTAATGGGGAGGAGCTGTTGTCGCCTAGCCTGAAGACGGTAATCATCACATTCTAGTGATTCCAAGGAGGAAATGACCACCAGAGATGTGTGTGACGATAAAACCAAAGTGGCTACCATTACATGGTGTTCCGTCTTGAGTTCTGACATGAAGTCTTGATGTTGTGAAGCATGAACTAATAGCAGACCGCTCAGACAGCCGCGTTATATCTACAAACTAGATCTCATCTCTGGTAATGGAGTTCATTGACGGGATTATGTGCCTTTACCTTGGACAACTACCACCTGATGGTCACCAGACAATCAAGTCAGGTCTCATTCTTCATCAAGACTCAAGTATCTCCAGAAGAGAAGGAATAGCTCTCCTTGCCATTGACCTTGCCTTGTTGACAAGGGTTCATGACGAAGTAGTATTTATTAGAGCTTGTAATTAAAGTTCACTCTCTACAGGTACCTTTTAAGCATTATGACCTAAAAGCTTTCACTTCATACTTTAGACACATCCTTACCTGTTTGCCATCTCTGAGGGGTTGAGCTGTGGGATACGCAGCTTCCTTTGAATTGAGATCCGAGCCAAACTGAACAGAGAGTCAACATCAGAAAAAAGCTAAAAAATTCAGGACAAATAACAAGAAAACAGCCTGTACCAGAAAGTAAGACTTCAATCTCAAGTGTAATATGGACTTGTGCAGAGTTTTCTGAGCTGGATTAAGAAAATAATGAAGGTCACCATGTTGGGATAACTACTGAATAGTTTTATGTGGCCCGTAGAGGTAAAGAACTGTCTTTATTTTGACAGAACCCTCATTTCATCACTTCAACGCCCTGTCATCTGACCTTTACACCCCTCACCAGCCACCCCTCCTTGTCTCAGCATGCGTTCCTCCAACTCTGGTTGCTAAGGCAACAGCCGAACCTTAGTGCACGCCAACAGGTAGAGGAAGAGAAACCAGGAGCGTCTACTTTATCTTCTGCCCTTCCCACTAGTCCTATGTCCTTCCCACAAGCCCCCACTGAGGAAGCCGTCAATCCCGATGCTTAACAGATTTGGAAGGAGAATCCTTATTTTCTAGTCGGGCTCTGCTTTGCTATGGATTTAGTGGTTAGAAATCTCTGAGCTTTCTCTACGGGAAAAGGACAAAAAAAAAAAAAAAAAAAAAGAAACTCTAACAAAATAAACACCGTGAAACACTCAGAGACGCCCCACATAAATTCCTTTGCCCCTTTAGATCAATCTCCCCAGCGTTGACAGCGTTGGCCTTTTTTACTGGTGAACCCAGACTAAGGCACTAAACAGCTTTTGCAGAGAAACTGTGATAAACAACAATGAAACACACACAGGTTTCTATAAGGCAGAGGATTGTGTGAAGGCCAAACTATCAACATTCATGTCAGCATTTAGAATAATAGCTAAAATGAGCAATAATACGTGTAGAATTGTTATACATAGTGTCTTTTTTGTTGTTTCCTTGTGTCTTTTTTGTGTTTTCAGAGTGTTTTTTTGTGTATACAGTATTTGTTAGAATGTTTTGTTGTCATTATGTCATGTTGTTATAATTTCTTGTTGTCGTTGTGTGTTTTCCTATCAGTTTGTTTGATTTTGCTGTTTTGTGTTTGAGTCATGTTGTGTATTTGTTGTGGTTTTGTTGTCATTTTCTACATTTTCTTTGACTTTGTGTTTTTTCATGTTATTGTTTTGTGTCTTTTCATCAGTTTGTTTGTTTTTTGTGTTTTATAAGTCAGTTTGTGTATATTGTTGCAATTTGGGGTTTTTGACGTCATGTTGTGCATATTTCTTGTGGTTTTGTTGTCATTCTGTATATTTTCTCTGATTTTGTGGATTTGTTTTGTAGTTTTGAGTGTTTTTGGAGTCTTTTTGTTTATCTTTGTTGTCGTTTTTTGTGGTTTTGTTGTCAATTCGTGAACTTTCTCTGGTTTTGTGGGCTTATTTTGTATATTTTCTCAGATTTTGGGGATTTGTTTTTTGTAGTCTGTGTGTTTGTTTTGTGTTTTATTAGTCATTTTGTGTGTATTTTGTTGCAATTTTGTGTATTTGAAGTCATTTTGTGTATATTTATTGCCAATATTTGAGGTTTTATTGTCATTTTGATTAATTTCTCTAATCTTGAGCGGGTTTTTTTGTTGTTTTGTATATTTTTATAGTCATTTTGTGTATTATTTCCCATCACCTAGTTCTAAGTGTTTTTTTGTTTTATGAGTCATTTTGTGTACATTTGCTGCCATTTTGTGTTCTTGAATTCATTTTGTGTATATTTTTTGTGGTTTTGTTGTCATATCAGTTTGTTTTTGTTGTTTTGTGTATTATGACAATTTTTTTCTATATTTGTTGAAGTCATTTTTCTATTTATTTGTTGTCCTTTTGTGTGTTTTTGTTGTCGTTTTGTAAATTTCTCCGTCATTTTGTATATTTTTTCTCTTATTATGCATTTTCTGTTGTCGCTTTGTGTGTTTTTGGTGCTCGTTTATTGTTATTTTGTCTGTTTTTAAAAGTCACAGTGAGTTAACTTTGGGTGCCACCAGCTGCCTATACGTACGTCTGCCATAGGTGAACAAAGTGCTAATGCTAATGAAATGTGCTGAGCACACATTACACGGGTGGGCAATCATACAATGTTCAGTTTGAGTCATTTGCTTTAAAAGTGTCAGAAAACAGACACGAGTATTTAATCTAATGAGGAAACAAGCAGGTATTTGAAGGAGGAAAATAAATGAGGGTTTATATGACACAGCGGTGGCTGCTCGCGCCGTGCTCGCTTTGCCTTGCATTATTTATGTGTTATGCTGTGTCAGCGACTGACAGCGACAACACTTAGCTCCATCTGGGAGCTAAGCACCACAATGTGATTGTTACAGTCGCCTTGACCTTATTCTCCCTGCTTTTCCTCATAAAGTGATTTATGTTATTGCTGCGTGACCTCAAAAACTTTCCCCTTCTTCATTTCTCTGTTTATGTATTTCCTCCGTGTACCGCACACAATAGAAATAGAAGATTTTGGAGGGAATATGATTTATCATATTTACTTGTTGGAAGATATGGATATTATGAGATTATTCCTTCGGCAGATCCTAAATGTGGAAGTGAAACAGAACACATACACTTTCAGCACTGCTTTGTTTGTCTTTGTTGTCATTCTGTATATTTTCTCTGATTTTGTGTGGAGTTGTTGTTTAGTGTGTTTTAGGAGTCATTTTGTGTATTTGCATGTTTGTTGTTGTTTAGCTTGTTTTGCATTTTTGAAGCCATTTTTTGTTGCTGTGTTTCATTGTCATTTTGTGTACATATCCTCTGATTTTGTGGATTTTTTTTTTGCTGTTGTTTTGTGTTTTATGAGTCATTTTGTGTTTCTTTCTTGCAATTTTGTGCTTTTGAGGTTGTCATTGTTTGTGGTTTTGTTGTCATTTTGTATAATTTATCTGAGTTTGTGGAGTTTTTGTTGTTGTTTTGTGTGTTTTTGCCGTCATTTTGTGTATATTTGTTGTCATTTTGTGTTTTTAAAGTCATTTTGTACATTTTCTTGGATTTTGTGGACATTTTTGTTGTCGTTTTGTGTGTTTTTGGAGTCATTTTGTTGTAATTTTTTGCGGTTTTGTTGTCATTTTGTATACGTTTTCAGATTTGGTGTGGGTGTTTTGTTGTCGTTTTGTGTATTTTGAATCATTTTATGTTTATTTGTTGCAATTTTGAAGTCATTTTTGTGCATATTTGTTGCTTTTTTGTGGATTTATTTGGTTTTTAAAGACATTTTGTATAATTTCTCTGATTTTGAGTGGGATTGTTGTTTCGTGTACTTCTGGATACATTCTGTTTGTTTTTATTTTAATTTTTGTGGTGCTGTTCTCATTTTGTAAATTTTCTCTGATTTTGTGGATTTTTTGTTGTTGGTTTTTTGTGTTTTCAGAGCTTTGTTGTAATTTTTTGTGGTTTGCTGTCATTTTGTAGAATTTCTCGTATTTTGTGTGGGGTTGTTGTTTTCTGTGTTTTTGGAGTCATTTTGTGTATTTTCCAAAGAATTTGTCACCTTGAGTCATTTTTGTGGTTCTGTTGTCATTTTGCATATTTTCTGAGTTTGTGGATGTTTTGCTGTTGTTTTTTTGTGTTTTGGAGCCACTTTGTGTATCTTTGTTGTCATTTTTTGTGGTTTTGTTGTTATTTTGTATCATTTCTTGTATTTTGTGTGGGGTTTTTGTTTTGTGTGTTTTTGGCGTCATTTTGTGTATATTTGTTGTAATTTTGTGTTTTTAAAGTCATTTTGTATATTTTCTTGGATTTTGTTGACTTTTTTGTTGTCGTTTTGTGTGTTTTTGGAGTCATTTTGTTGAAATTTTTTGCGGTTTTGTTGTCATTTTGTATACGTTTTCAGATTTGGTGTGGGTGTTTTGTTGTTGTTTTGTGTATTTTGAATCATTTTATGTTTATTTGTTGCAATTTTGAAGTCATTTTTGTGCATATTTGTTGCTTTTTTGTGGATTTATTTGGTTTTTAAAGACATTTTGTATAATTTCTTGTATTTTGTGTGGGGTTGTTGTTTTGTGTGATTTTTTTGTGTATTTTCCAAAGAATTTGTCGCCTTGAATCATTTTGTACATATTTCTTGTCATTTTTTGTGGTTCTGTTGTCATTTTGTATATTTTCTCTCTTTGTGGATGTTTTGCTGTTGTTTTTTGTGTTTTTGGAGCCTCTTTGTTGTCATTTTTTATAGTTTTGTTGTCATTTTGTATAATTTCTCGTATTTTGTGTGGGCTTGTTGTTGTTGTTTTGTGTGTTTTTGGAGTCATTTTGTGTATTTTCCAAACAACTTGTCGCCATGATCTCATTCTCCCTGCTTTTCCACATAAAGTGATTTATTTTATTGCTGCGCTTTCCCCTTCTTTCTCTGTTTATGTATTTCCTCCATGTACCAAACACAATAAAAATGGAAGATTTTGGAGGGAATATGATTTATCATATACACTTGTTGGAAGACATGGATATTATAAGATTATCTATTCCTTCAGCAAAACCCAAATGTGTGAGTGAAACAGGAAACATTCACTTTCAGCACTACTTTAGATACACAAAACTTCTACTTCTCCCAAAGTCAGTGTTTTGCGCCTAATTAGTCTCTTTTTTTTTTTTTTTTTTTCTCACTAACTTGTCCGTCAGACGATATCTCACCTTCATCGCCATGATGTCCATCACCCAGTTGACCTGCGTCTCCCTTTTCTCGCAGCAGAAATGCCTGAGGAGGACACCGCACACACATTTCCACCTCTTTAAAATAAAACGGGGATACCTCACTCATCACGTCAACGTGACTGAATATAGGTGCCGCCTGCAATAATTACACCCATCCGTCTTATGCGACGGTGATTACTGCTCCTAAGTAATCATCTATGATGATTTAGTTTGTGTAATACCCGTCTACGCTCTTGGTGAATTACAGTATTATAGTTTTGAGCTATTTCTGAAGGTGGCTATTATTGTCATGTACTGTACTAAAGAAGAGCTCGTGCAGAAAAGCTCATAAGAAAGATTGATGTGACAAATCGATTGAAGGTAAAAATGAATAAGTGTGTCGGGAAGTTTTCTTCACTTTGGTCCCGCACGTCAGCATCGGTGGCTAATGGAGGGTCATTCACGTCTTGGTGAAATAACTGATTTCATCCAGAATATAAAATAATTTATTGTTAGAGGAAAAAAACACAAGGATTATACAGTTTATATTATATTAGTCAGATTAATAGTTATGGAGTGTAAGAATCACCTTTAAAGGTAGAAAAAAGGTAATATTCAATTGATAAAATGCTCTAAAAGTACTTTTCTGAGGAATTTTACGCATTGATAGACAACTGAGGGGAATCATTCATTTTAATCTAGATGTGGCATAAAACTGTTGATTTTTTTTTGGGGGGGGGGTTTCTGCATAGCTTCCATGTTCTTTCTTTCATTTTTTGGTGTTAATTACATTTTTTTAGTGCTTTTAATCATCATTTTCATTGATTTTGTGTTTATTTACGAATACAGACAACACAAACGTGTTCAACTTTTTTTTTACGAGTCTGGAGCTGTTACTAAAACATCTGAATCTTCTTTTCAAAATATTATTTAAGTATTACATTATAGTATGTAAGTAAAACTACTAGACCACACAAACTACAGGTCTAGAATATAGTGAACTGTGACAAAATGTTATTAAAGTGATCCTATCAGTAGCTGCCTTTCCATCAGCATTGGAAACACGCAAAATGTAAATGGCAAAAAAAAAAAAGAAACATTCAAATATCGCTAAAAAGTTTTTACGCTTTCATGAGGAGGTTTTTCAGATGTTTCGATATTGAAATGTGTCGCAAACGCGCAACGGAAACACTTTTTCCACAATTACAACATGTCACAGGACATGAAGTACTGGTCACATGACCACTTGTCACCGAGAAAACATGGTGCGGTACATGTGGACAGAAGAAGAGACCCAGACATTTCTTAGTATATTATATATATATATATATATATTGCAAATTATTACTGCCACATTTAAGGTGCGTTCACACCAAACGCGACCGCAGCGCTGCAGTAGCTTCCATCGCCCCTGATGTGTCGCTTGCACATAGCGGTGCTTTTTGGTCACTCCATCGCTCCAATGACGCGATCACCAGGGAACAATGTGTGTGTGTGTGTGTGTGTGTGTGTGTGTGAGAGAGGGTTGATCACTTATTTTCCGTCTTGCTCCACTTTTACGGTATAAATGATCATCTTACGGAGATATTAAAGGATGACTTCACTCAGAATGTGTGTGATCAATAGTTACCGTGGTTTTCAAGAAGTTAACCACTTTAATTTTGCCCTACTAATTTGAGGAAGCCGTACATCCTCCGCTGCAGCCGTCTGCACTGTGGTGGGAGGGAGCAGGGAGGGGCTGCAGCCTCCGCTCTACAGACAGTGAAGGACGAGGGATTTGTCGCTTAAGTCACTTAAAAAGTTCATATTTTTCAATTTTGAGCGGAGATAACTTGAGGTCGCGTCATTTACATTGATTTTAATGTAATCGAGTTGCTTCAGTCGCGTTAGGTGTTGAACGCGACTTTAGACGTGAAACAACAAAGGAGTATTATAGAGTATTATAAGGAGGTTCTGAGCGTCCATCTTCCTGCAGCAAAGTCTCGCGGGATGAGATTTAGTTACAAGGCTCCAAAACGACCTTCGCAATTATGCTTTAAGTTTATTTAAAGCATAATTGCGTTATTTTGCATTATTTTGCAACAAAACTGTTATGGAAACACATCTGTCTAGTCCTCGGTAAGATGGCGGCCTAAGTGGAGCCATTTTCGTATCATAATGCACATTCGACTGGTAAAGGTAAGACTGAGTTTAGTTATGACCATCAACCAACTAAACCTCCAGTGTTTTACAAGATCTTTTGATAGAGCGTGCAATCAAAGTTTAGGTACAAGTACCTTTTATTACAGTGAGAGTTAAAATTATATTTTAACCAATTAAATAACCAATAAAAAGTACTGGTCATTATAATATAGGACTTTATCTTGGGTAAATCATTGTGTACGACTCTAATTTGTCATGTACTGTCATATTTTGATGACAACTACAGGTACGTTTTTATTGAGTTTATTACATTGTGTAGAAAAGTGACCCAAAATGAGTGATACAGTAGTGTTTCGTTCTCTAAACTTCTAGAAACCTCAGGTCTTCTAGTTTGGACTTTAAAACATTTAAAAGGAATATCTGCATTTGTTGTCTAAGGTTGACCCTGCATGTCGTGCAATATGTATAATTCCATGAACATATAGGCCAAAATAATGGACAACACTGAATACCTGATTTAGGCTAAAACTGAACATTACTAATTTAATTTAGACGTCCCTTTGTGGACACAAAACCACATCACACGTCATGCAATAAAAGCCAACATAATAATAGCAACACAAAGGAAAAGGTTTGGTTTTGTTTTTAGAGATGCTTTATCATAATCACACATTTACATGTAACTCACCATTGTTGTTTGTCAGTGTTGACGGTGAAGCCCCAGCTACAAAAGGTAAAACACAAACAATGTTGAACAAAGCGAAGCCATAAACTTTGACCTGTTTTTGATTTAATATTTAGCAACATTTCTGGTACATTTCAGGAACTTCAATCTGGCAATATTTAAAAATATAAGCTTTTTATGGAAATATTTTATTGGAATTAACAGGAAACTGGGAGTAATTTTAAAAAACTGATGCTGATATTTTAGATAATGGTAAACATATATTTTCCCAAATATATTTAACACCCCTGTTAAGGGCCAATCTTCATTTTTATTTTTATTTTCCGCTAATTCCCATGGAATGTTTCAATTTTTGAACTGAGTTTTGCAACCCTAGTTAAAATGTTCATCTTTTTTTTTAAATCAGATTATTTTGAATGGATTCTAATATTTATGTTTGGATATGATACAGTTATTTAAAATTACTTTAAATTTCTGGTTAGTTCATGGAAAAAACTCCAATTATAAAGATAAAACCAAAGTTAAGAGGGAAAAGTGATAAACAGCTAGTTGTAAACTTATTGAATAGATTATTACCCTGTCTCTGCTGAGGTTTGATTTTTTTTTTTTTTTTTTTTTTTGTAAAGATGTCGTAAAATTTTAAAAATAGCCAAAAAAAAAAAAAAAAAAAACAACGTCGGGATGTCAAAACCATTAAAATGTTGTCCGAAGCTGTCAGATCAATGACGCTGGGGGAGAAAATCACTTTTTATTTTCCTCTGGAATGGAAATAATTATGTAAAGTTTCTTTCAATTTGTACTTAGACGTGTGCTTGGCATCCGTCACTGGGGAGAGGTCGATGAAGGTAAGAAGAAAAAAAAAAAAGTGAAGTTCATTCCAAATGCATGGAATTAATTAGGTTAATTATGGTGCACTTTTCACTCGCATGTTTATGGATGAGCTGGCATCAATATGCTCCAGGACAGGGTGTGCAAAAAAAAAAAAAAAACAGCATATGGTGGTGTATAGGTGGTGCAGGCCCAAAACCAGTGGGAGTAGAAGATGCAAGGTGTCCATTGTCATCAGGATGGCTTTAAAGACAGATGCAGGTAAGGTGAATGTTACGTAATTGCAGTATTTAAAGAGATCTTCTTCCCACACTAGGTTGGCACATACTGTAGTTAAAAGCACGCATATCCGTGTAGCGTGTCGGCTAACGTGCGCACACAGGCGTGAGAAGGTGAATAGACCACCTGTCTGGAGAAAACTCATCCCCTGAAACCTTTTACAGGAGCGGCTGGAAAGGAGGGAAGAACAAAGACGGAGACGGAGAGCCCAACGCCTGGAGCGCCACTGCTGTGAGTTAAGACGGCTAATCCGACCCCCACAGTCGACTGCTCAGCCATAATGAGGCACCGGAGCATTGACTCTCTGCGTTCTCCACGGCGCGCATCGTCTTTATTTCGCTATTCACCATTAGCGCTTCTCCCGCGGCCCACTCACCGTATATGTAACATGTTTCTGAAGGATAGCATAAGGTGAACAGCAACACTCACTCAGTGGAGTTTTCTACACTTCACCTGACTCTGATTTTACATCATCATCGACATTGGACGGATATCACGTAAATTACTTCCTGAAACAGAAATGAAACTTGAATTATCATTTTTTTTTAATTGATATAGACAAAATCCTGGCAAAATGGCAATATGACATGGAATATACGCACGCTCGCATACGGATTCTTTCTATAAACGGACGGTTGAATATCAGAGGTGAAAGTAATGGATTACAAGTACTCACATTACTGTAATTTAGTTGTTTTTATGGGCACGTTTTGGAGTATATTTCTAAAATACGAACTTGTACTTAAGTTCGTAATTTGTTACATTTCTTTACCCAACCGTTATGTTTATTTATTTATTTTTTTACCCAGGCGAAAGCCACAGCCCCCCCCCCCCCACCAGCATCCCGAGCTGACAGGAGCCCCCCAATGCTCAACCCAACAGGAGAGCAGGCGCAAGAGCGAAGGAGGAGGGGGGGGGGGAGGAAGAGACAGGCCACCCAGACGTGCACGGGGGGGGGGCAGGAGAGCAACATCAAACAGCCCAGGGACAACAAGAAGTTTAGAGTTCATGCTATAATTGCAGCCTAATATTTTTTATTTTTTATTGAATTCAATACCTTGTTATTTTATACAGATGCCTTTATAGGAAATCAATTAAGATCCAACTGTGCAAGATGTGGTCTCTTCCTTTTTCAGTTTATACATGAGATGTTTACTGTATGCAAGGGAACCACGGCAACGATTTATCACCAAAAAATAAACTTGAGTACTATTTATTTCAGCTATTTCTCACTTGAACTTGAGTATTTTATGTATGACTTACTTGTACTCAGTGTTTGGAATAACGGCGTTTTTTTTTCAGCAACGGGGTAATCTAACTAATTACTTTTTACACCGTTACTGAACGTTAAATGCGGTACATTACATGCATTGATTGAATAAACTGTTATATGAAAGCATCCCTGGCTTCTTACACAGCTGTAGTGAGGAGGTGGGTTCAAAACAAGGTGAGCGATTGTGATTGGCTAAGGCGGCGTCATGTTTCATGGTCGCCAATCAGAGCCAATCACAACCTCTACAGATTGGATGAAACAGCAGAGATGGTGAGCGTGGGGCAGTCCAATGAAAAGTTGTCATTTTTAAGGTGACGATACAAACACTACTTTAAATTAATTGTGGTCAAAAACAAGAACGTACATGTGAAGTGTTCATTATATCCAGGAGTGAAGACTTTGTCCACATCCGTTGTAAGCAACTCAAATTTAATGAAGCACCTCACAATGACACACGCAGCTAAAAAAAAAATTTTTTTAACAGTAACGCAAATAGTTACTTTCCTTGGCAATGAGTTACTTTTATTATAGAGTAATTTAATTACTAACTCAGTTACTTTTTGGAACAAGTAGTAACTATAACTATTGACTTTTTTAAAGTAACGTTCCCAACACTGCTTGTACTTGAGTACAATTTCTATCAAGTAACAGAATTTCTACTTTAGTCGGATATATCAGCACTATATATACTGTATACTAGGGATGTAACGATTAATCGTAAGGCAGTTAAAAATCAATTCATAGGTATCACGGTTGATATCGATTTTCTGAAAATAGAATCGCAGTACTTTTTTTAACCACAAGTGTAGGCGGCGGGCGGAGTCTGCTAATACTTTCTTTCTGGCCGTCTTTTACTCTTAAATATGTTAATAAATGATTCATTGCCCCTTTAGCACCGAAAGAATATCTGTAATATTACTTGAATATCTGTAAAAGTCACGTTTTTCTATTAGCTCTGTCTGCTAGCATAGCTTCTCTTCTTCACTGCAAGAAATTCTGCATGCCAACCGACCACTGTGTTACCAGCGCCCTCTGCTGGTCCAAACAAATATGACGTAAATCAGTGTAATCAGTTTTTTTTTTTTTAAAGTCCAATTGTTAAGGCACAAAATACATTTTCAGTTGCACTTTTAAAAGAAAAAGAACTATTATGCAGTTTTTCATTGTTTATTATAGAACCAGAATTTAAATTAATAGGCTTCAATTTCATTTCTATTATTCCTTTATTTATGTCATTCAAGATTTATTTTTAGTTAAATTGCATTGTTTTGAATAGTTCATCAAGGGATTCTTTTGACAATGAAATACAAAAGGAAAATAATACAGTATTTTCTAGTTTTTTTCCCAAAAAAAAAAGTTTGTCTACAGTCCCATTTTGTAAAATAAATCGTGAGAGAATCGTATCGTGAACCCAGTATCGTGAATCGAATCGTATCGGGAGTTGAGTGAATCGTTACATCCCTACTGTATACTTCTGTTAAATACATAGTACGGCTGGAACAATACGCTGAGTAAATGATGCGATAGACGATAACAGGCTCGCGTCAATACCATACAATATTTAAAAAAATAAAAAAAAAAAAAAAAAAAAACAGTTGGAAAAACAACCATCCTTTTACTTTGGCTAACTCTAGACATACTTATACACTTTTGGGAATAAACTTTTCAACTCAAAAGGAATATTGTTGTTAGTTTTTTGAGTATTTTGGGAAAAATCAGGTTAAGTTAAACACAAATTTGCCAAAAACATGCAACAACTCCTTATAGAAAAGCAACGTCTTAAACCCCAATTTAGTGCAGCGGAGGCAGCGAAGCTAATCACAACCCGCTGAGTGGCCCTGGTGGCAATTTAAAACTTTATTGATAAGAATGTCACTTAATTGCTTTTCCACGTAAAGAAAAGATATTTGACGGCGTTTAAAGAGGGATTTATGTTCGCCCACAGATATAATGAAATACCACACCGTGATAAGATTCCCCAGCACATATCTATCCCCAACAGACGCCTTGATGGGCTTGGAGCTTCATCAGCAGGTGTTTTAGTGCTGACGAGTCACAAATAAAAACACACATTATTTGTATTTATTAAGTGCAGCAGGACCAAATGATGCCAAAGAAAACAGGCCTAAACTCTACGGGTGTTTTTAAGCCACACATAAATGATATAAAGATCTCAAAAACACTTGGTCTGTTAAATAAAACAAAAATATTTACTGAATTACAATTCTTTGTTTACAATTTATTGTACTTTGATACTACCAAATATGACATACCGTGTAGAACTCTGGGGAACCACTGTTAAAACCAGAATAAATGATATTGTTTTATTGCCAAAAAAAAAAAAAAAGGCTGTACGATTGATAAACAAAGCAGTATATTATGAC
Source organism: Gouania willdenowi (assembly GCF_900634775.1). Lineage (NCBI taxonomy): Eukaryota > Metazoa > Chordata > Actinopteri > Blenniiformes > Gobiesocidae > Gouania > Gouania willdenowi. The sequence continues at coordinate 10,661,993 of NC_041061.1, read as the reverse complement.
CATACACATCTATTATTTGTTAAATCAAAACCTGTGAAATGTAAATATATTGTTTATTATAAAATAACACAGAAAATGTTCAAAGCTAAAATGAATGCTTTTCCAGGGACCTTTCAGCTTTAGTCAAATTAAAGACTTTTTATTGTCAATTGAAATTTTATTTAAGAAAATTGGGGGAAAAAACACCACATCAATTAGATAGGGTTAGGGTACATTTTTCCCAGTGTCTATTATAGATGTGCAACTGGTGGACCCCAAATTAAACACACAAAAACACATAAAATGACAGTAAAATACACAAAAAAAACAGACTAAAATAATCAAAATCACTTCAAAAACACACACAAGATGACTAGAAAAATAGCCAGAAATCTATAAAACAACAACCAAAATACAAAAAAATTTAAAACCATTAACAACAATCTTCGCGAGACAGGCAATTTTCGTTAACTGTACATTTCCCCATGCTGTTGAAAGCAACTATGTCACTGCTTTGTAGTAGTTCCGCTGTCGTGATTGCGCAATATTGCGGTAAATTATGTATGAATGTTACTATTTATTTTGAAATGTGAGACTAGCTACAATCATAAAATCATACTTATGTGTTCAAATTTAAGACTTTTGAAACATTGATTTCAAGGGGCAGTATTATGAAAAAAATCACTTTATAATGGTTTTGCTACAGTGATATATATTTATTTAGACTCATTCAGAGGGCCAAAGTTGTTGGCCTCCCTTGTTATTCCACATTTTGTAAAAAGTCAGCTCCAAACGGGTGAGTTGGAATTTTCTCAGTTTGTGACATCACAACACTGAAACTCCTCCTCCTGATAATCCTGGCTCCTCCTACCCTATAAAAATGTGAGCTACTCCCTCTCATACTATCTCACAGGTAAAACTAACATAGCAAAAGCAGGTTGATATTACAGTTAATATCACAGTTAATATATTTACGTTCAGTATATAGATTATCCAGTATATAGATAAACCGAAGAGCGCTCGCAACCAGTTTCATTTTTAGTAGCCGTTATACCACCTTGTAGCGACTTTATGGGATGATCTGACATGTTTGTGACCCAATGCAACGCAGCGGTTGGACAAAACAATGGACTATCGCCTTAAATTGACTAGTTCTGTGGTTAGAAGTGGTGAGGAGGACAAGAAAGCAGCCTGGCATCTCATGTGAGTGCTTGAAACAGCTGATAGTTGAGAGTTTACTTCCCTGTGGCGCAGCGCGTGCGGACACAATCAGTTCCATTTTTAGTGGCCGTTACACCGCCTTGTATTGCCTTTATGGAATGATCTGACATGTTTGTGACCCAAAAAACAATGGACTATCGTCTTAAATGGACTACTTCTTCTTCAGAGGAGAAGGAAGACTGATAATGATTTACTGCTGCCGTGATGCCCACTCATGTACTGTATATGCATGAAGGCCCAAAAAACAGCCAATTTTTAGGAGCACTCTGAAAGTCACCTTTCAGAGGGCTAAAACTCCAGAAAACAGACGAGTTTGGGAAAACAAACCTCAAATACTATGTTGTTAGGGTTCTTAAAAGAATTGGAGATGGGTGAAAAATGGCATAATACTGGACCTTTAAGACATTTTAATGACAATTAAGGTCTTATTTTTAGATTCATGCCTTGTAAGGTTTCAAAAATACTTCTATTTACAGAGCAGCAAATACAGCCTAAGAGATCAATTTATGTTTATTTTACCAAAAGGAAGATTAGAACTAAAACGAAGATTTCTAGGGGTTAAATTGTGAAATAATGTTGATAAAAAAATAAAAATGAGTGACACTTTATTTTCAAAATAAAAATGTCAATATATTTTAGAGTTATCTGAAGAAGTAGAAAAATGTTTGTGTTCTTTGTTAATTTTTTTTAAAGTTTAAAGTTTTTTTTGCATCATTTGAATAAAGGCGACTCAAATGTACTGTGCGTGGTAACTTGAATTTATGTTATGATTCATGTTGGGCATATCAGCATTTTTGCTTCTGCCTGTTTCAGTCTTGTTATATATTTTTAAATTATGATTTACGCTTGAACATTTTTCTTGTTAGACTGAAAAAAATAAGTAAACTGCAACTGAAAGTGAAAAACAGTGGTTAGGTCCTCTTAAGGATTCACATTCGTTTCAGCAGCCGCTGCCACGCAGGCGGTCGTGTCCACACTTTAACACCTGGAGCTAAGAAAAAGCTAATTTGGTCAGGCTAATGGCTTCACGGCCTCTCCAAGCAGCAGGTAGTTGTTGAGCAGCAGAGAAGGAGATTTCATTGCTACATTAAAGAGAAAACTCCCTCAGTGCAAGGAAGATTTCCTTTTTAGGATTATTTGTAAATTGGAAGCTTTGTCATATGATTTATTTAGTTTAGAACATATGTGTCAAACTCAAGGCCCGCGGACCAAATGTGGCCCGCCACGTCATTTTATGTGGCCCGCGAGAGCATAAAAGGTCTGAGTGTCTAAAAAAATAGGTCAAAAGCGTGCTTTGACCAAAAACTACATTTCCCACAATGCCTGTCGACTGTGATACCCGCGCGGTCACGGCTCCCCGCCACTACACGGCAGTGTTTTCACGTCAATGCCAACAAGTGGAATTGAGAGTTAAATAATGAATCCAAAATGTCCAGGAAGAGAAAAGTTGATGGAGATAGAAGACTGTTTCAAGAAAGATGGGAAGGTGAATACTTGTTTGTGCTTCAAGGAGAAAGACCAGTATGTCTTTTGTGTTACGAGGCGGTCGGTTGTCAAAGAGTACAATCTACGCCGGCATTTTGACACCAAACACGGAGCTAAGTTCGCCAAAGCTAGCCTTCAAGAAAAGCAACAACTTGCCCAAGAATTAAAAGCCAAACTGCGGTCGCCAAAAACAATGCGGCAGTGAAAGCTAGCTTTATTGTGGCTGAAGAAATCGCCCAAGCTTCCAAGTCTTTTTCAGAGGGAGCGTTTTTGAAGCAGTGCATGCTGAAGGTCTGTGAGCAGGTGTGTCCCGACCAGATACAGACTTTTAAAAATGTCAGTTTATCAAGAAACACTATCGAGGACCGAGTTACGGAACTAGCAGAAAACCTTGCAACGCAGCTGGCTGAGGAGACACGCAGCTACACAGCTTTTTCATTAGCTGTTGATGAAAGCACAGGTAACACCGATAAATGGACTAAAATGGTAAATGGACTTGATTTATATAGCGCTTTATCACCACAATGAAGCAGTCTCAAAGCGCTTTACATATCAGCTCATTCACCCAATCACTCTCACATTCACACACCAATGGGACAGGACTGGTGTGTGAGGCGCTAGTCGACCACTGGGAGCAACTTAGGGTTCAGTGTCTTGCCCAAGGACACTTCGACACATCGTCAGATACTGGGATCGAACCCCCAACCTCTCGATCAGAAGACGACCCACTACCACCTGAGCCACGGTCGCCCATAACATACAGCGCAGTTATCAATTTTTCTTAGAGGCGTGAAGTTGGATCTCTCTGTCACTGAGGAGCTGTTGGATGTAGCTGCAATGCATGGGACCACGACGGGACAGGACATTTTTGATGTGGTGGAGAAGTCCATAAGTAAAAATGCACTGCCCTGGGAAAACTTGGTGGGATTAACTACAGACGGTGCACCGGCAATGTGTGGAGGAAAAGTGGGCTTGGTTGAACTAATGAAGGGGAAAAGGCAAAAAATGAACTGTAAAACGCCTCTGATAACATATCATTGCATTATCCATCAAGAAGCTTTGTGTGGGAAGGTGCTGGGGATGAATGACATAGTGACCACGGTCATGAAAACAGTGAACTTCATTCGGGTGTGTGGCCTGAATCACCGTCAGTTCCAGCTGTTTTTACAGGAGATGGGCTCGGAGCACGGGGATGTGCCGTACCATACAGAAGTAGGAGCAAAGTCCTCAAAAGATTTTTTGAGCTCAGGGAAGACATTGCTGTTTTTATGCAGAGTAAAGGAAAACCCTTGTCTGAACTGTCAGAACCAAAGTGGCTGTGTGACTTTGCTGTGTTGTGTGACATAACCCAGCATCTCGCCCAACTGAATCAGAAGCTGCAGGGACGCAAACAAGTCATCACGCAGATGTCCGACACGATCACGGCTTTTCAGCGTAAACTGGACCTATGGATGTGCCAAGTGAAACAGGACAATCTTCCCCACTTTCCTGTCTGTCAGAGCATGTCAGCCTCATTTACAGGGACATTTTCATGTGCTCAGTTGGCTACCAAACTGAGCAGGTTAAAGACTGAGTTTGATCTGCGCTTCTCTGACTTCAGAGCACAGCAGCCTGGCTTTGCCATCTTTGCCAATCCTTTCACCACCGACGTCCGCACTGCACCCCAACACCTTCAGATGGAGTTAATTGAGCTTCAAAGCGACAGTGGCCTGAGAGCAAAGTTCCAGGATGCTGCAATCCAAGACTTTTACTGTCTGCTGCCCCCTGGTCTGATGCCGCAGCTTCAACTTCATGCTGCCCGTGTTCTGTCCATGTTTGGGAGCACCTATCTGTGCGAACAGATCTTTTCAATAATGAATCTGAACAAAAACAAGCACAGATCACGCCTCACTGATGACAACCTCCATGCTGTTCTACGGATTGCCTCAGACATTGAAACACTGGTAACGGGAAAACGGTGTCAAACATCTGGTCAGAAAACACACAGGTAAGCATTTAAAAAAACAAAAAAAAAAACTTAATTGGAATATAATAAAATGTAATTCAACCAAGAAGAAGAATAGTTAAACTCTGTGTGCAATTTAATGATTGTGCTTGCATTTTGTTTTGTGTTTATTTTCAGAACATGATCAATGGATGGTAGAGAGTGGATCCACCTGGTGTGTTCAAGGACAGGCAGCATCTCCTCATCAAAAACTAACCGAAAAACTTGACCAATATAGTTGTGAACTGAGTCAACCTTTATTTTGTTATTCCATATTATTTGTATGTGTAGCTGCTGTTGCAATTATTTGGTGTTTGCAGTTTTTTATGTATGTATGCAGACAAATTATTGTAATCAAACCATCAGTTGGATGCAAGGCTGTGTGCAGCCTTTTTTTTTTTTGTAAAATGCTACATCTGTCATACATGTTCTTAGCAGCTCACAATTTTTGATTTTGCAGTAATTCAGCCCATTTTAACTTTGACAAAAACGTTTTGAATAAAGTTAATGTCATAACTTGTGTTTGATGTTATTTTTTTTTATTCACTTGGATAGTTTGATCCATGATTGATGGAGTTATCTGGGTTTCATAACCTGACAAATTAAAAGGATTTATGTTTTAACAGAGCAACAAGCAAACATATATTTTCTGTGCAACTGTCATGCTTGTAACTTGAATAAGTAATAAACTCAGAGTTATTTAACATTAAGGAGTAGTTACATTTATTTTACCTTACATTCGGTTACATTTCGTTACATTTATAAGTTACATCTGGCCCTTTGAGGGCAGCCATTATGCTGATGTGGCCCTCGGTGAAAATGAGTTTGACACCCCTGGTTTAGAACATCTTAAACCTCCTTAATGTGAGAAATAAATACATTATTTACCACCTTGTTCTTGCTTATGGGCTCATTATATATGAAGGAAGAGATTAGGACAGCTTGTTCAACCATGCAATGGATTAAATTCCACTGAAATAGTCAGTTTTACTTTACTTTCGTTTATATCGGGTGGATATTATATATATTTCTAGGGTGAGCTGTGCTTACCTGTTTGGAGGTTTAAGTTTTTTCTTCAAACCCATGTAACACTTGACAAACTTCAGCAGGATGGATTTCTCAGGCTTGGTGCTCTGCAAGGAAACAAGGATAAAAAACATTTAAAATCTTTTAAAAAGGATGGGTGACATAAAGTGCGTAGAAGTTGGTTCTACCTTAAGGTACGAGACACAGAAAACCATATACAGAGTCATTATGTTCAGGTTTCATTTATTCAGATGACTTTTTTTCAGGACAATTTACTTTGATCTCCTGACATGTTTCGACTGTCAACTGTCAGTCTTCCTCAGAGGTATCTGCTGATTGCTTTGATGTGTCTTTGTGAGTTCTTTCTGGGCGTGGCCAACTTAACAGTTCCTGTCAGGCCGGCCACGCCCCCTGTTGCCCGAGACCAGCGTTGTTGGACTGGGACAACGGAACAATAATTGGGACAGAAGGAAACAAACACAAACGCCATCAAGATCAGGAGGCGGAGCTTCAACATCAACAGGGGTGATGGAACATTTTTATTCTCCCACACATGGGAACTGCTCAACAAAACACCAACGTTGTCCAAACAAAACCATGACATCTCGAGACGGCGACAATTTAGATATATAAATTAATTTAAATAAATAAAAACACAAACATGCCAGTAGAGGGCAGTGGATTTAGACCTTTTTCTTTTCTCCTTACACTATGGACTGTATTCAAAATGGCATACTAACGTATGACTCATACCAAGTCTGACATCAAAAGTAGTATGTAGTGCGTTCACATTAGACAGTATGAAAAGAATCAAACACTCCCTTTTCAAAACAAAAGCATCTCTTCCTGTCTTCCTTTGTTTTTTAACTCTTTTGTAAAAAGGGCTCTTGTTTTGAAGTTAAGAGAAAATTTTGTCAGTAGCACAATGGAGGGTCTCCAAAATTTGCTAAAAATGCAAGTTTTTTGGATGAAATGAGCACATGTTGATATTCTACTTGGTCACTTTCTCGCTTAAAATGTTTTCAGAACTTTCAAAGGTGGAGAATCAACAGAGATATTTAGCCTCAGTGTGATTCAGGTTTTTGTCGTTGTCGGTTCGAGATGCATCTTGGGAAACTTAGAAGTATGCTTTAGTGTGAATGCTCATCATCCTAATCACACATAGTATATAGTAGACAGTATATACTCATTGAGTTTGTAGTGTATAGTACGGCGTATACCATTTCAAACACAGTCTTCCTCTGATAAATATTGTTATTTAACAGCTGCGCTAGCTAACAGCTGATTTTGTGAACCATCACTGGTCCCTGGACCCCAGTTTGAGAAAGGCTTAATTCCAAATTGATCCTCTGACAAATGGATCTGAAGCCTCAGACTTTAACTAACAAAGTAAAAGAGAACAAAGCCAACAAACTCTTAAGTGCGAGCTTATCCGTGAACACCTACACACCACAACCCATGACCCAGTTCTTTATCCGTCCAACATCATTTCCACTAAATACAGACGTTGCAGTAATTACAGAGGCCTCGAAATATCAATTAAGTTTCCTTTGTATTTCTGCAGTAATTAGTGACATTCTTCCGCACCCTCATACTCGGAGACGCTCTGGATAAACACACGCCACACGCAGAAACGCACAAACCCAAGCCGTATTTACTCCTCCTCCTCCTCCCCGCCTGCCTGCCTACCTATAGTACCTGCCTACCTACCTACCTACCTACAGTACCTACCTACCTACCTACCTACCTACCTACCTACCTACCTACCTACCGACCTACCGACCTACCGACCTACCTACACATTCCCCGCCCGACTGTCTGAATTACTGCTCCTCCATCAATTATTAACACTTCCTCACACTCCTTTACCAATTCTATGTTTCAACTGTGGAAATGTGCGGAGAAGAAAAGCCCTCCTGGGAACTGAAGCACACACTGTAATTTTCATGTTTTTTTTTAATAAGTTTAAAGTCTGCTGTCAGTGAGCCTCATTTTCCTTTTTAACTTGAATATATGGAGATCTGAGATCAATAAGACAAGCTGTGGTTATGTCGCCCCCATTTTCTTCAGAAATAGCCCAACAAATAGAAATCCCTTGCGATACTTTGCCGAAAAGGTACCAAAGTCATATCAGGCCTGGGACCAAAGTGGACTTACTTTAATATCTCGGTAAAGCAGGAGCTTCTCTGCGTGGAGAACAACGTACTTGTCCTGAAACTTGTGTCCTGACAGCCGTTTGGAGGAGCCGTCGCTAAACTTCAGAAAGGCTCCATTGATGAACTGCTTCTGGTCTGCGGTAACACATCAAATGTGACATTGTTATTCAACAGCACATTAAAGAGTGTTTTCTGTTCTTTTCTATTCAGGGAAAAATATAACAGTTCATATATGTTCTACATTAGCTCAGTTTCACTTTATTTTCAAACATTTAGCAACAAGCTAGAACATTTATTAATGTGGAAAAATGTACTTCTTCATTTTTATCTTTTCTCAATTTCAACAATTGAAATGTAATGACAGAAAGTTTATTGTCCTCCTAGTCTGACAACACTAGAAAACACTAGAAATGCATCCGTTTACGGGACTCTACATCCCACAATGCAATATGCAAAAATATCAGTAGAGATTAAAACTTTAAAGCAGCATTTGCGACCTTTTCCCTTTCTTTTTGGAGTAAATGTTTGATTCACTGATCTATGAGGCACACACTATCATCTAATAAAACATAATGATGATAGCAGCTTTACATTATGGCTGCTGACATATTTCCATATCCAAATGGTTTTATCAGCTTGGTAAGGTCCAAAAACATAATGACTTTTTTCACACTAGATTTGTACCTTTCAGATCATCCAGTCTTCGAGCCGCAGTGAACTTCTTGATAACCAGAAAAGCAGAGCTCGGGTTGTCTAAGGTACTCCACTCCAGCACCTGCTCAAGGATCTTTTCGCTGTTGTGCAATGGTCTTTCTATTAGAAAACAAGACAATAAATGGACTCAGGACTATAATAATTAAAGAAACCATTGACAAAGTCATGAATTCAAGATTTTAAATGCTGCTGCGGTTGCTGTCAATGTTATTACCGATTCATAGCAGCACGTTTAGCTGTTTTTAATCACTTTACACCCATCCTATGGACTTTGCTCATCCTTTCCAACAAACAATGACCTATTGTCTTCAATAGGAGTGTTTATCTTTAGCTTCTCTCCAAAAAAAAAAGGCTAATTAATGCACTTTATGGTTTTGGTGGGAAAACCCGTCACGCTACCAACCACCTTCTAAAAACAACAACAACAAAAAACACATTGTTTACTGTTTTCTACCTGTGAAAATGTGCTGAACCCTGAGTAAATATGTTCAATATTCAACACGCCATCAATTTTTTTTATTTTTTTTATTTCCAGGAGGACGTTGTGTCCTCTGTAACTTCATGAAAAGAAAAACAAACATGAAAGCGAGGTGTAAACTCACACTGAACCACAGTGAAGTGCATCGCAACCGCAGGCAAAGTAGCTTCATGACCGAGCACAGCTTTTGACTCGCACTCGCTTGGAAGCTACGGCGAAGAAACGCTCGGAAGCGGCGCCATCGGTGCATAATGATGCATAAATAGGATGGGTGAGATCGCTGGGTTGATCATGCAGACAAGATGAAAGTAATTTCTGACATATGTCGTCAGGGATTCATAATTCATGTGCATACCATCAAAGTGACTAAACGCCGCCACGTACGCAGACACGGATTAATCAGAGAGGGAACGTCATTTGCAAATAACAAGGCCCCCCCCCCTAATGAAAGGACGGACGCGTACGAGGAGATGTGACACTAAGTGGCAACACAACAGAAGACTTTGGCGTGAATAACAAGAGTGATGAAAAATGGCATCATCGCTGCTTTTCTTAGGCCATTCGTTGGTTGGCAACAGGTTGAAGTAACTTTTCTGTTCCGCAAACAACTGATGTATTTTTAATCGAACAAGACAAATTCTCACCTAGAAATTTCACACACAAAAAAGTAGAAGTAAAGCACTTTGCTTTTGTTCATTAAAAACAAAAAGACTGTTTAATATCTTTAAATGGATTGTGTGCAGCGGCAATTAGTGGAGGCTTATTGTGTAACAATTCTCTGAGGTAAAAACGTGAATCATGGGGCTTTTTTTTCCTTCCAAACAGCACAGTTGAATGTTAATTAAACACGCGACAGTCGAGAGCTGCAGCTCTAATTTAACTAAAAAAAAAGGATGTAAGTACATTGGCTTCACCGCAATCAGACGGCAGGAAGTGACTGCAATTAGTTGTGTGTAGAAGTTTGGTACAAATGCAACAAGCAGTGATGTCGTGGGTTGTTTATGGAAATGTGCCAATACATCAGTTCCAAACACCTGCAACAGAATGGTTTTCTTCATGTTAAAGCTGCTGGAAACAAACAAAAATATAAAAGATAAAAGACAAAGTTTAGGCCTCATAGATTAATCAAAGATGTTTTGCTCTAAAAAAAAAAAGAAAGATGTAAAGTTGCGTTCACATCAAAAGTGACTTTAGTGACTCCAGGGACTCTGGCGACGAGATTACATTGAAAATCAATGTAAATGACACGACGTCAAGCGACTTCCCTTTAAGCGCTGCGACTCACGCAATTCCGGCGACTCAATCGTGCGATCTGAGAGGCTGGAAGTCAATCCAATTGGCAATGAGCTGTTCTCTACGTCACTTCCCCAGTGACGGGGGAAGATGCAAAAAGCGTGACTATTTTCAAGCAACTCATCACGGGCGCACACATTCTTTAAGCAAATAGTCTCTAAAGTCGCCTTCGGTGCAAATGGACCTTAAAAGGTTGAAATTGATGCTCGAACACAAGAAATCACGGAAAGAATGAAGTACCAACACTTCTATGCAACCGTCTACAGCAGTGCTTCTCAAAGTGTGTGGCGCGCCCCCTATTGGGAAATGAAGGAATGACAGGTGGGGCAAGACAAACAGGAGGAAACTTTCAATTTCATGCCAATCTACTTAAAGTCCTAGTGGCATTAAAAAACAAGTCAATTATATTAGAAAATAGAGAACCCAACGATCATTTTGTTATGACATGTATGGTCAACTGTTTGCTGTATAAGGTATAAGAGAAAAATGAAAATAAAGCCAACATTTTTAACATTATTGGGCAAATAGTTAGGCAGTGGCTATCTGTACGGTTGCCGTATCAATATACCGACATTCTATCCGTAAGCAGCTTAGTTCACGTAATAGATCAGTCATTTGTCAGTTTAGGTCATGTGACTAAGACTAAACCTTACCCTAAACCTAACAATAACGCTAACCCTAATCCTAAAAATTATTGCGATATAGGGTTATTACCTAACCCTAACCCCAAACTTAACCCTAACCCTACGCTATGTACGTGTACTTCGGTAACCGTGGGGGTTGTACGTACGGCAACTGTAAAAATAGATACTTTCTAATTGACATGTGACCAAGAACAAAATGTAACGTGGGAATAAAGTGCAAAAATAATAATATAAGTAGGCATGTACTTCACATCGTCATAGCTGACTTAAAAAATATATTTCCTTTTTGTTTTCTTAAACTTTCCTGTATTTTTGACAATTACACTTTCACCTACACTTAATTAGTTTAATTCAGTTTTTGAGTTAGAATTTATTTAAAACATTTTCGAGCAGAAATTTCAACGTTTTAGATATTTTTTTCAGCTACCAGTAAATAGTCTTTGATTTATTGATCTATTAAGCCTGCACTTTGTGTTCATCAGAATATTATTATTATTTTTTAGCTCCAGTAGCATGAAGTTATATTTATTGCTGGTCTCTGACCCACGGTTCTGCAGACTGGACCACGACCTTATAGCAACCGAGCCATCACATAAATGCAAGTTAGATAATGGGTCTAAAATTGAATAATAACACTTTGTTACTCGTAATTAGCATCACAAATGTCTTTGGAGTCATTTATAGAAACTTTTTCATACCGAGCTCTCCATTTTCAATAACTTCAAATGTGGTCCAGAAGTCCTCGGTATTAAAGGCGATGTTCCTCATCTTTAGCGTCGTTTCTGCGAGCTCTACGGGCCGCATGCTGGGAGACACCTGATGTAACATGCAACAACATGAATCAAATTACTCAAATGAAGCAAACCATCTTTAATCAATACTTAACTTACCTTTTTTTAATGAATGTTTTCCTTGCAGTCATGTAGGTGCTCCAAGCATGTCTACAACATACTAAACTAAAACCAAACCTTTCTCCCTTTTCTACCTCGGTTGAAGACGCTAACCTTCCTTCCCCAAACGCAATTACTCACACAATTAAATCAGACGTTTCTTTGATTGGCTGGCTTTTGATTTATTTTGGTGGCAGTAATCCCATCGGGTTAAACTACGAATGTCACAGCACGGTTCTTATCAACCTTCCACACCTCCCCTTTCTACCAACCCTCCTCCTGTTTTCTGCTGCTCTAGCCGCCCTTCAGCCCATTCTCCATCACTACACACTCTCTTATTTCACCTGACGACAAGGGCCTGAGGGTGGAAAAGGCTGTGTACGCGCACACACACACACACACACACACACACACACACACACAATACTGAGCGTGTGGAAGGTGGCGATAGGCACATTAACCCACACACACACATCCACACACTAACCTTGATTAAACAGCATGTCTCTGGCTCTTTCTTCTCCAGGTACACCTCAAAGATCAAGTCACCAGCCGGAGAGAACTGAAAAGAGAACAAGAACAATAGGATTTATTCCTTTTGTCGACGAAAATAACAATGAAATACTGTATGTTAGTAAACGACTTTATTTTCTATAAAGAGCATGAGAAAATGACTACCTAAAAATAGATGGATTTTTTTTTTTTCATAGACGAGACAGGACTTGGGTTGAATTACTTGTGTGACAGGGTGCAGCATAGCATTAAAAAGCTAGATGTTGACGTACACTTAGGGTGACCATATGTCTGGTTTTACCCGGACATGTCCTCTTTTCATGTCTATTACGAACTGTCTGGAGATATTTTACAAATTATTGAAAGTGTCCAAGTTTCCCAGGGACCTTGAACGCCTCTCGGGCAACACGTCAATTTAAAAGACTGCAACACCACTAATAATTGCTCTATCTGAGAAATTCCACCTGTTTCTGAAAGCTAAGTAGTTGCTCGATGGTAATTTCACTCACACGTAACAGAATCATTAAAGATTACGCTTTGTTTTGATGAAATTGTCACACACGACGAAAAGAGAAAGAGGAGCAAAGTCCAAGAGAAAGAGAGAGATTACAAGAGACCAAATGACGGTGGATTTAAGATGGTATATATGAGATTTTTCAAGGACAGATTGTGAAAGTGCATAATAAAGGTGAGTGACTTGAGTCACCACTGATTACAGAGTCTTTGTTATAACGAGAGAAATACATTTTTAAACCTTGAGGACAGTAACAACTCATTTCATTTGTATTTTGCCAATACAAGGTAGATTCAAGAAAATGTTGAGTACTTTGAGTATGCCGAGGTCAACCCAAGTGTCGTGGTTGTTGGAAATCAAAATATGGTCACCCTAGTGCCCATATTTATTTATTGGTGCGACCCAAAGGGTTAGCTTAGCGGCTAGCCTCTGCTCTCGGGCGTCAACCACATCCGCATGACCAAAGTCAATGAAAGGCTGGAGCTCATAGATCGGTCCAAATCATTTAGATTTGTGTTTGGGAATTTGAGTATTTTAACAAACAGAAACAAGTGGATCAGACGACAGTGCGTTAACATCGAAACCGCTGTAATCGGGTATGTTGCCATGGTAACACATCAGCGTTGTGAGCTGCCCTTTATAAAGAAAATGAGCCCTGAAGTTCATTTTCTTTCTGACAAAACACCTTAAAGTTGAATGAAACTTACTACGAACACAACCTTTTACTGGTGAATTAAAAAAAATATATTATTATTTCAAAAATGTGTCTGATAATGACTGATAAGTTTCCTTCAAAATGTAAATTAATGTTAAACAACGTCAGCTGGAATTGTTAAAGATGTAGGCCTACTTTATTTTAGCGTTGTAATTATACGTATGCATTTCTTTCATGATTATTGTTTATATTGTTTAGTTTGAGAATCCTTTATTAACAATATTAACACTTTATAAAGTGTTACAAAATGACTTTATTTTACTGATTACTTTTGCATAACTTTCAGATAGACATATACAATTTACTAAAAAGCATATATTCTTTGTCGACTAAAACAAAACTATAAAACTATTGAGCATAAAATTTACTAAAACTTCACTAAAACCATTGCAATTTTGACTAAATTTAAAATCCAAAAATCTAAAATTTTAGCTTTTAGATGTAGTCTCCCATTTCTGCTACAGTGTTATACAAACCGCAACTGGAGAAATGTTACACGCATTATTTCAGGACGTGTGAAAACCAAAGGTCTTTATAGGAGCCGGGGCTGCTAATTGGATGCTAACCCGGCTAAATGAAGACTGTCTCTGTGAAGCAGAGGCACGTAAAAAGTGTTTTACCTCCACCTGAGGTGAAATCCTACCCTCAGGCGTTAACTTCGAACATCAGTTTAAAAATGGCACCAAAAAAAAAAAAAAAAAATCATGTGAAAATCTGTTAAACAGAGGAAAACCAAGTCGGGAAAGAAAACCCAGAGGAGAAGGAAATGGTTTGCACCATTTTGATTACAAAAACATCATGGGTCAAATTATTGTTTGTACTGTCTAGTTTACACCTTTAAAGATAATAGATGTTTTATAAAATGTCTGCACAAACTGCAACAACTCGTCACCTCTTACAGTTCTAGGCCTGCTTGCCAAATCCAGCCTACGTACCGTCTTTTCTAGAGTATAAGTCGCTATTTATTATGTTTATGTAATTGAGGAGGTGACTTATACTGCAGGGATTCCATCGTTCGCCCTCTATCAACTAATATGAGCCTCTGTTGCAGCTAGAGGAGGTTAATATATAGCTGATAATAACTTCTTATAATAGCTGGAAACGTGGCAAAAGCCAAGAATACAGTTTGTTTCTCCAAAACCAACCTATAAGTGCAACATATAATCCTGAAATATGGTAGATTCATATGGTAAATTGTAAGAAAAAAAATAAAATCCATATAACACTTAAGACATTGATATTTATATTTTATTTACAAAAATGTGGACTAAGCAAAACATTGTTTTGAAGAGTAAGAATGATGAAGAATGCAGAACTCTAGAAGCCCATTTATCACTCACATGTTAGGATTTTAAATCTTTAAATGACCCATGTTAAGCTCAATCAACTTTTCTGTACATTAAATATGATAAAGTGTTATTAGGGCTTCATACACATGTTCCAAAGTGATTTTTTCATTGATTCCCTCAATCGTTAGTTAGAGGGTGATTTGCTCCTTTCTTACTGCAGGGTGAGCACAAACACCTCGCTCCAATTTGATGACGCGTTCCCACTTTGATGACGAATTTGACGCGGCACTGAGCTGGAGAAGCCACGCCTCCAGGAAGCTCTCTGCCATGATTGACATGTAAACAGACACGCCCAAGAAGGTGAGTATTTCAGCGTCCTTCGTGCAGTGCTATGTATGTATTTTCTACAGTCTATGTATGTAGTGGCAAACGCCCCGCCCCCCACGCTCTGTCTCATGTTTATAAAGCAGCATGAGCTTGGCTACGGAGTGGGTGGGAGGAGGGCGGGGCCGTCCTCTGGCCCCCCGTCTATAGACACGCCCACTCATGAATCAGCCTGTTTGTGTAGAGTTGCTCAGAAAGTGACTTTTCAGAGGCTGAAACTCTGGAAAACAGGCGAGTTTGAGAAAATATCAAATACTATGTTTTTGGGGTTCTTAGAACAAATGGCGAAGGGTGAAATATAGCATGACATGAGACCTCTAAGACTGTTCGTTTTAACGTCCGTGCATGAATATGGTTGGTTCTGCTCCTGAAACGATGCACGTCACATTTGAATGTGCACGTCATCACAGAACAAGTCTGCCGTAAAATGGTCTTTGCATATAACTGTGGCAGTGTTCGAAATGGCACAATGCGTACTCTACACTACAAACTCTGAGCATATACTGTCTACTATATACTATTAGTATAATTAGGATAATGAGCGTTCCCGCTCAAGTATGCTTCCAAGTTTCCCAAGATGCATTTCGGTCCTACAACGACAAAAACCTGAATCACACTGAGGCTAAACATCTCTGTTGATTCTCCACCTTTGAAAGTTCTAAAAACATTTGTAGAATATCAACATGTGCTCATTTGATCCAGAAACCTGGCGTATACATCTTTTGTGTCGTACATTTCAGAGATATTCGGAGACCTGGCATTGTGCTACTGACAAAACTTTTGGTTAACTTCAAAACAAGAGCCCTATTTACAAAAACGTTAGAAACTACAGGAAGACAAGAAGAGATGCTTTTGTTTTGAAAGGGGGATGTTTGATTTTTAGCTTGAAGTACGTTCCGCTCGCAATGCATCATGGGGCGCTTCGTGTGCCTCCCAAAAATGTTGCAATATAGTATACATCTGGGTATCTTTTCATACTATCTAATGTGAACACACTAAATACTACATACAAACTTGGCCCCTAAACTATTCGCTAGCGACTGGTGCCTAGCGGCCAATATTTCAGCATCTTTTATGAGCATACATTTTATGCTTTGGTTTTTGACTTTCATTTTCTTTTCTTTTTTTTCTCGCAATTTTTTTAACTTTGATTTTCAACACGTAAAAACTCGCCTAAAACACCACAGTTGTGTGGTTTTTCCTCTTTCAATTTGCAGATCCACACGGAAGACGATTTGATTTAAACTTTTGCCAAATGCATAAAGAAAGGATTTTGAGCTTCCTTCTGACATTCAGTTTAAATGTTTCTGTACTCTCTCTCTCTCTCTCTCTCTCTCTCAATAGTGCAAATCCACTGCACTCCTTCCCTGCGAGTGTCTGAGCTGTAATCCTCTCCACATCAAATTAGAGAATGGGATTCTTCAGGTGTGAAGAAGATCTGAGTGACAATGTTGAAAATGATTCGGGTCATTTTTTTTTTTTTTTTTTTTTCCCAGAGATATGAAAGGTCATAGGTGAGGCTTATAAAACTGTTAATCTGACTCTTTCTGAAGGGTCTGTGTTCCGTCGACTATCTAGGAAATTACATTTTCCTTGTCATTTTAATGTGAAGGTGAACGGAGGTCCATTAGTGTCTCGAGCTGAGAGGGAGGGAACACCTCTGACTGTCTTGGCCCTTAAATGACACTGAAATTACAGTCATTCAAACCAAACGCAGCAAATGTAGGCTTTTGTCAAAATGTCAAACGCAGATATGCAAAGTGCTCAGTAACTCCCTCTTCCTCCTCATGCTTGACTAATGAAATAAAAAACCCTACGACGCTTAAAATATTTCCATGAAACAATCATTTTTGGAGTATTAATGGTGAGAAGGAGTAAAATTGTATATTTGAAGCCTGTAAATGAATATATTTAAAGTGCTACTATCTATATAATAGGTGTGGACGTGTATACACCTCATTATAAAAGTGATTTACTCACCTTCTACGTCATCCAGACGTCCCCTTTCATCTGAACTTTCAACCAAAAAACCAGAAACTCACATTATTCTTGAATTTAAGTGCAAACCAAAGACCCAGCAAAGACTTGACAATACATATTTTATATATTTAATGGTTATTTAAAACAGTTGTGGGCAGACTTTCCGATGCCGCGGACAACCTAGTTTCTATGGACCAGGAAGTGGGTAGGAGAGTCAAGTGAAAAGTTATAATTTTTCAAAATAAAGTCCAAAACTTTAAAAGTGGATTAGGGCCAATTTCGATGGAAAAAATAATTTTGGATAAATCAAGAATAAAGTCGAAATGTCGAGATAAAAGTAGAAATTTTGAGAATACACCTAAAATAAATTATTGCAATAAATTTCAGAAGTTTGCTATAAAAGTCAAATCTACAGAATGAGAAAATAATTTCAGGCAAATCAAGATAAAGTCAAAATGTCAAGAATAAAGTCGAAAAGACGAGATTAAAGTCGAAATTTTCAAAAATGAACACAAAATACAATCTCGTGATAAAAGTCAAAGGTTTGCTAATGAAGTCAAATCTACAGAAGCTGATCAGGACCAATTCCCCATATGACAATAAACAGCAGATCGTGGCTGTTGGGTTTAGTAACAAAAAGGATTCTCTCTCTTTTAGCTGAAAAACACGGAGTTGTAATCTCTTTAAGGATTTTGAAAAGATATTACCAAAAACGTAATCTGTTCAGAAGGAAAAACCAGTGAAGTTTGGAAGAGGTGGAGCATTCAGTCCGTCTGTAGCTACTGAGGCGCTGTATGGAAACTCACCGTTGTGTCCTTCTTTTCGTTCCAGCGAGTGATGAAGCCCGTCTCTCTCTCCATTTGTTGGACTTGGTCTTTGTTGACCTGAAAAGACCAGAAACAAACTCACGATTGCACAAGAAATAGCCAAGAATGAACTGTAGGTCCGTCAGTCTGCACCAGGGCGGCTGTGGCTACAATAGTAGCTTACCACCAAGAGGTTTGGAGTGAAAGAATAATCGCATAATTCTGTAAAGCGACTTTTAGTGTCCAAAAAAGCGCTACACGAAATTTATGTTGTACAAAATGTCTTTGGAGTCATTTGAATAATTTTTCTTTTATTTCTGTGTTTTTCAAGGTTATTTCTTTTGTAGGCACTGATACTATGGAGGACCAAACCTGCCAAAACTTAAAATTAAGTGAATAAATAAGTTGAAAGTGAAAAAAAAAGGACATTTGAAATTTAAATACAAATAAATATAAGTGGGGAAAAATACAAAAGTTAAAATATAAATACATAATTAAATGCATGTACAAGAAAATGCAAAATTTGAAAAATATTAACCAAAAAATAATTATTTTTTTATTTTATTTTATTTTTTTAATTATTTTACTTACTCACTTTTTTACTTTAATCATTTATTTTATACAAATAAACATATATATATATTTTTTCACTTTTATTCTTTTATTAATTTATTTTTTGGCAGATTTGGGTCGCAACAAAATATAAATGTGTATTTTCTTTTTTATTTCCACTTTTACTCATCAATTTTATAACAATATTTTATTTTATTTTTTTTTACTTTTGTATATTTATGTATTTGTATCTAATTTTCATTTTTCCTTTTTTTTGTTGTTGTTATTTTTCACATTTATTTAGTTTTGTGAGTGTGACCATACGTCTTTTCACGTCCATCCGAATTTTAAAACCTCACAAAAATGTCCAGGTTTTCCATGGATGCATGTTCATTTATAAGACAATAAATCTGCCAATATTTGCTCTATTGGAGAACCAATTTCTATTTGAAGCCAGTATCATGTCATTACAGACGTTAAAAACATGTGATGGAATCATTAAAGATGACGCTTTGTTTTGACGAGATGCTCAGCAGAAAGAAGAGAAAGACAAAACTCCAAAATAGATTGAAAGAGACCAAATACATATATATATATATATATATATATATCATTTAAATGGAAAAATGTTTAGTAGGAAGACCATCCTGGATGATAAAACCTCCATGGAGGTTCAAAGAGGGGTTTGAAACTTAGAATGTAGGAAGTTAAGGGTAAAATAAGTTTCATTTCTGGATTAATTAACAATATGTTGTTCTGCTTTTCGTGTACGTCAATTTTTATGCTTTTTAAACCTTATGGACACTAACAAGTTATTTATCTAATATATTGTCTTTTGTCATTACAAGGTAGATTCAAGAAAACCTCGAGTCATCCTAATGTACATAGAACAAGAAGACAGTCATCAACATCATAACTCACAACCTTTTCTTAAATGTCCTAAATCTAAGAACTTAGATCTATACCTAATAAAATATTATCACATCAAAATATAAAATTACTAACAATCATAAACTGTTTCTGAGAAAAGCTGTCCCCCTTTGAAGAAAAAAGGGCAATAACTCGGGAAAAAAATAATTGCGTGCTTCTCATTTTCGAACTCCGTCAAGGTATTGATACCCTGAAGCCATACGCCGAATTTGGTTATCCTATCTTAAACGGTTTCTAAGAAAAGCTGTCCCCTTTGAGGATACCTTGAACAGAGTCCAAAAAAAGGAACAAGGGTAATAACTCTGGGGAAAATAATTGCGCGCTTCTCATTTTCAAACCCCATCAATGTACTGATACCCTGAAGCCACAGACCAAATTTGGTTATCGTATCTTGAACGGTTTCTGAGTACGCACGGGCAAACGGATCCAATCAGCATTTGCATATTACATTATATTTATGTTGTGACTTCTCTTATTCCATGCCAATAGAAAGACTATGGTGAAATAGTTCAAATCAGATGCTTTTAGTGGTTAGTTACGTGTCATCCATAACATTACGACGTTATTCCTAACAGATTATGGAGAAATGGGGCTTTGATAATGCCAGGTTGAGTATCACTTTAAAGTTTCACAACTTGCTCGAAAGAGTAATCAAGCAATTTCCGATACATTTAAAAGTGTTGTTTTCTTCCCGAAGCTGTGTCAGAAATGACTTATTTAAAACATTATTGTCATTTGGAGAGAATAATCTAATTTGCGAAAGTTATAGGAATGGCGGAGAGAGCCAAGAGAGGGAAGAAACTCCACATCAACACCTCCGTCGTGTGTGTGTTGAGACCTGATAATGGACCCTGTCTTCCACATCCAGCCACACAACTGCCACCTAATGAGCGAGACGTCTTGTTTTATGTCACAGTGACTGTATTCGCTGCTTTTGGGCTCGCGACTGTTTGTGGCTGCTGGTTATTCGTCATGCAAATGGCGACGTTCCTAAAAAGATAGATGCACGCGTTCCGCCGTTAATTAGCAGTTATTTAGTGCCATGTGCTCCAGACGCCGGGGGAACTTTTCAAAGAGTTACATTCATCACTTTTGGTTCATTTTTAAGTAAAGGCTGTTTGTTGGCATTCTGGCTCCTCTCATGGCTGCAGCATGAAATAGTAGATAAAGTTATGTCTGCAGCCTATTTTTCATACGCACAATATACAATATAGAAGAGGAAAAGTTAACTCGAGACATAGGAAATTACCTCTGAGCCCCAGGGGGTCATTAAACTTATATTTTACACCAAGCAGCGTTGACGTTTCAATTTGATTAGTTATTTATTTTATATGTTTAGGTTTTGTTTATTCAGACAAGGTTTTTCAAGACATTTTATCCCCTGACACGTTTCGACGGTGAACTGTAAACGCCGCAACCTTCATGTGCGGGTGGCAAATGAAAAGATGAGAAAAAGATGAGAAAATAAGCTAAATAATAAGTAACAAGTAGACAATGTCCTACGATTTTGCTTGATAAGAGAAATCATTTCCATGATATTTTATCCCCTGTAATTTTAGGGGGGAAACACTTGCTAAATATTTAGCCCCAGGGCTGAATATCTCGCAAGTGTAGCAAACAAATGGAAACGTCCACTCTCGTGCTACACAATACTGCACGATTTCAGTGTGATATTTCCCTCTGTAGGGGGTAAGTAAGTAAGTAAGAAACATGTATTTGTATTGCACCTTTCACAGACAAAAAAGCCACAAAGTGCTTCACAACGCACCTTAAAGTCATAAGCACAGAAATATAATATAATTATATATATATATAATTTTTTTACATAAAGATGCAAATATGTTGTCACCTACATTTAGCTTGGAAAGGAATTTAATGCAAATTGAATACAATTTGCTGGCTGTACAGTGATGTTTGGTATGTACAGTATGTGCTTGATGTTTAAAGCTAGGGTAGGTAATTTTCTCCAGATACACTTTTTAAGTTTTTGGTTGAATCTGTCTTTATGTCCTGACAGAAATTAAGATCTCATGTGCTCTGAAAAAGGAACAAAAAAATCAATCCCTCGCACGCACCAGCCTACCCTACCTTAAAATCGAAGGCCGGGGTATCATGATTAAACATAATTATTATATAATGTGTGGCTAATGTCAGTTTTTACTCTAACATTTTAGTTTTTATTGAGTATATAGTATTTTGTTTATACAGAACATTTTCACAGTTTCTTATGAAAAATGTGATTACCTCATCATATAAACACATTTTTCTTGAGATGTGTGTGCAGTTTGTAAAGATAAAATCCAGCAATACTCTGAGTTTAAAGCACCAAAAGCACAATTTTATATATATATATATAAATAAACTAAGGACAAAGACACTTCTTTACTTACACTGAAGATTGTGATGTAGTTGTCGATCAGGTCCTGGACCACGTGTGTTTCCTGTGGGGTTTCTCCACGTGTCTGGAACAGGCAGGAGGAGAACGCGGACGCCAGCTTTTCAGTGGGCATGTGGTTAAAGTGTGAGCACTGCTGGATCCTGAATCACAGAGAAAAAAGGCCTTTATCGTGGACGCACCACACCTGTTGATCACTTCTACTTTCTATCACTCGCACCCTGTTCACAGCACACACACATGCACACAGACTCACTGAGAGGATGTATTTAACACCAGGCTGCATCTAAACATCCGTTACACTTTAACCGCCCAATCAGAATCAGAATCAGAATCAGAATCAGAATCAGAAATGTTTTATTTGCCATGTACAGTTTTGAGGACAGTACAAGGAATTTGACTTGGTGGTTGGTGCACAAAACAAGCAACAAAAAGAAATAAAAGAAATAAAAACAGAACAACAAAGCACAACCCAGCAACAATAATAATAATAATAATGATAAATATAAAGGATGAGGGATAAATAAAGGATAGATAGAGAATAAAGGATAAATAGGATAAATATAAATATAAATATATATATACAGTGCAGCAGGTATCAAGCTGGTGGAGGTGGTGATCGGGTGGGGGGGGGGGGGGGGGGTTCAGTGGGTGACTTGGGGTGTGTTCATGTGGATGGTGGCAGAGGGAAAGAAGCTGTTTTTGTGTCTGGAGGTTCTGGTCCTGATGGACCGAAACCTCCTACCAGAAGGGAGAGATTGAAACAGTTTATGACCGGGGTGGGAGGGGTCGGCCACAATCTTTCCTGCACGCCTCAAAATCCTGGAGGCGTACAGGTCCTGGAGGGAGGGCAGATTGCAGCCGATGACCTTCTCTGCAGAGTGGATGATACGCTGCAGTCTGGCCTTGTCCTTGGCCGTAGCTGCAGCGTACCAGATGGTGATGGAGGAGCAGAGGATGGACTGGATGATGGAGCTGTAGAAGTTCACCATCATCTTTGTTGGCAGACTGAACTTCTTCAGCTGCCGCAAAAAGTACATCCTCTGCTGAGCTTTTTTGATAAGGGAGCTGATGTTCAGCTCCCACTTGAGGTCCTGAGTGATGATGGTCCCCAGGAAGCAGAAGTACTCTACAGAGCTCACTGTAGAGTCTCCCAGGGTGAGGGGGGTGAGGGGGGCTGGGTTCTTCCTGAAGTCTGCTATCATCTCCACTGTCTTTAAAGCATTGAGCTCCAGGTTGTTCTGGCTGCACCAGGACACCAGCCGGTCTGTCTCAATCACAACTATGGACTGTGGATATCGTAGTTTTCCCAGTACAGTTGTCTGTATAAAATATTTAGTGTGTGTACTAGGACTGGATATCGCCAGGTACCTACGATACGTCACAATATTGTTGCCCACGATAATAATGTTATCACGATACAGCGATTCTGCGATAATTGATATATCACGGCACATTTCATCCACGATATCTGTGTCACTGAATAAATTAGTATTATCATCTTCTCTGTAAACATGGACATATATCAGTGTTGCTTTACTCACTCAGTGCCATTGACGAGATAACTCGTCATTTCAAATCCAAACGCTCAGTGCCATTGACAAGATAACTCGTCATTTGCATTTTTTCACGGGGATTACTAGAAAACACCCTGGCGGAGGTCCCTCATCAATATCTAAGGTGTGGGGTGTTGTAGTGACCAACATTGCCCTGAAGATGGCAGCAGTGCACCTTTAGATGAGAGATTAGCCGCTGATGCTACCCAGCAAAGCAGGAAGAAGCAGGAAAAAGTGAGATTATGGTGCTACAGAGTGATATTGTGAAGTATCCAGCAGCTCACAGTTCCACATACTAACACAGAACATGTGTGGACCTGAGTGGATGATGTTGTGATAATGTTGTGATCGTGAGATGAAACCATCAACTAACCGGGCCAAACGGGTCATCCCTGCGTGTCGGGAGGAAGGGGGAGGAGGAGGGGTGTGGAGGTGGGGTACAAAATACCCTTAGCCTGTGAGCCAGATAGCAAAATAATAGGTGACGTGGGAGGTAAGATTTGCGTAAAACTTGCTCTATTCAACGGCTGATTACAAAAGAACGAAACGAGCCAGAAACAAATGTTTTGTTTTTGATGAAAGTCAAGGCTTCAATTTTTCTGGTGTCAGATTTCAGATAGTCATAGTAAAAAATATTCTGTGTATCTTTAAAATCAGTCAAAATGCTCAAAAACGTCTGGCACTCAGGGGGGTAGAAAATCTGAAAATGGCTGGCACTGAATGAGTTAACAAGCAGAATTAACTTGTTTTGTGAAAACTGGAAAATGTTGCTGCATGTGAAAAATAAACATTTCAGTCAGTGTTTTATAATATAAACAAACCTGGGCACACATTTTAACTCATACTTAGCACCTTAACCTGCACATACACTTCAGTACTAATACTAATATCAATTTGTTCTTTGAAAAACTAATAATATTCAATTTGTGCTTAATACTTAACTTGTGTAAAAACGATACATTTTTTTAAAAAAAATCAATATATCGCGATATATTGTTGAATCGGTATTTTAGCACACCCCTAGTGTGGACTTTCACATTAAAGAAAACACACACCTGTTGTTTCTTTTTACAGTTGATAAACAGGCTGTAGATTTACTTAAAATGAAAAATGTACCTATTATATATTATTTTACTTATTATACTTGCACTTACTAAATGTATTATACTTATACTGACTATACTTATTAAACTTATTACACTCACTATACTTAAACTTACTAAACTTATCATACTTATAGCTACAATATTTATTATACTTATACTTACTATACCTATTATATATGTTATATTGTTATTATATATTATATTGTATTTTATTATAACTTATTAAACTTAGTAGTGACACATTAAACTGTTGTGTCTGTTTGTTGTTGTTTGTATTATTATTATTTTTCTTATCATATTTGAAGAAATGTATAGAATATATTTTTAAAAAACAAGTAAAGAGATATTTTCAGATTTTCAAAATAAAGTGTGTCCTTATTAATGAACTGTTTTTTAATTATCAGAACAGTGAACGGGATTAATCAGATATTTAACTCAAAAATGTGATAAAAAGTTCATCAAATAACATTTATTTATGTCATTTGTGATTTTTTTTTTTACAAAAACAATCTTTTAAAAAGTTAAGGGTAAAAAGGATGTTTTTTAAAGAATATTTCTTTGTTTTCATTTGAAGAAATCAGTTAAATATACTATAAATTAAAACGTAAAAACAAGGAAAGGGATTGTTGTGTCTTTCTGATTTTCAGAATAAAGCGTGCCATTATTAATAAACACCATTAATTACTTTGTAAACTGTTCATGACATTTTTTAACTGAATATTCCCTTGTGATTTAAAAAACGGTCTTCAAAAGGTCAGGGAAAAAAATTATGTTTTCTGAAGAATGTCCAAATGATTAAATATGAAAAATAATATTATGTGAAAAATAATACACTTCTTTGGCATTACCAAGTAAACAAAACATACTGAGAGCAAATAAACAAAAACTACACATTATTTCATTTCTTTAAGTATTCAAACATCCTTAAAACTACAATAAAATTATATAAATTATTCACAAGAGCACGGTTTCTTTTATACGGAACATTCTAGTTGTGCTACACTTTCTGAAGGACACCTTATTATCTCTATACTACACAGTGCTCTGAAAGTGAAAGGAGGCTGTAGAATACCAGATTAATTATGATTTTAAAACAGCATTTAAAGCCCATCAGGGACCAAAGAAGCTCATTAGGAGACTTAAAAGCCTGTTGGGCTAATCATTAGGTGACAAATAGCACCCTGAAGGCGATTCAAGGTGAAAAACCCTCATGCACAGGATCCATAAATAAAACCAGCTCCGAAACTAACAAAAGGAATTATGTGGAGAAGATACGTAGAAATAACAGCTCTGTTCTCTCCTCTTTAATATTAATGCTCCATGCTTAACACAAACAACACACACCATAATACAACGTCCCGCCTATACCATCCAACATTTTTATCAAATACTCAAAACCGTTTTCAAATGTAGGGCCTCTGATTTTCCATAAACACAGAAATCAAGGATTTACCTGAACCTGATAGTGCACAATTTTCTGGGAGAATATCCCACCTTTTTTACCATTTTTTTCCCCTGCAAGAAAGTCAAGTGAAACTTCAAAGGAAACATCAAAGGCTATGAGCAGAACTCCTCTGACAAAGACTGGCAGTTGACAGTCGAAACAAGTTGGGAGATAAAGATTTCCTGAAAAACTTTGTCTGAATAAACGAAACCTCAACTTAACATATTACTCAAAAAGAAGACAAAATGAATCTCACTGGAACTATTACATGGAAGTCAAGTGAAACTTCAAAGGAACAATCAAAGGCGATCAGCAGAACTGTAACTGCAACTGACAGTCGAAAAATGTCGAATGAAAATTTCCTGAAAAACCTTAAAATAACATATTTTTCCCATTCAACAGGTGGTTATTGTCATAAATAAAACAAAATCTTACACTCAACAAACTTTGCCAGATTTCAGCATATAATTAGAATTAGATGTTTAAAGATTTAATGTTGTCAGTAAATTTGAGATGATTTGAATGAAAACTATTCAAGATAAATTAATTCTCATTTAAAAGTTTAGCCTGATGGTGGCGCTAACGAACAGGTCAAGGTTTCATTATCAATGGGTTATTTATTTATGTATTCAACAAATAAACAAAATGTCTGACACAAAAAATTGGTCAACGATTTTCTGAAAATTGTTTTCTGGAGGCGAATATCCCTAGGGTCATATTGACCCCAAAGGTAAAATGTGTTTGTAATATTTGAGATTAAAAGAAGGGGATTAATTTAATTAATCCCTATCAAGCATTTTTAGCATGTGTGATTTTTGGATGTCTAATGTCACTGATTACGTCACATTAGGGAAAGCAATTAAAACGAAAATAGAAAAAAGCTGAAACAGAATTTAGAAAAATTAAGAATAAAAAAACCAATAACCTACTACTGCAAAAGCTTTTGCGTTTTAAAAATCATTAGTATATATATATGAAATCAGATAAAATCTGAATATAAAGTTTGCTAGCATACCTGTAGAGATGTTGCAGCAGCGCATGAAGCGTGGACTGATTGGTCTTTGGTAAACTCTCTATGTAGGTGATGTACTTCTTTACCCGCTGAGTGACATCCTTTTCATCTGGGTTAAATAAAAACACCAGAACACAAATAAAAGAATGTAAATTAACAAGACAGAAATGTAAAAATAAAAATCAGAATTACAGCAGGCTGTTGTTTCTTCTCTGAGGCTGAAATATAGATGGTGGAAATGGGATCTCAAGCCCCTGGTACACTGGTTTTCTGTCAGTGTTGGTGTTTCCCTGTCTGTTTTTCTGTGGGTTTATATCCTCTCTGGGTTTACTGCCCATTGTCATGCCCATTATTTACCAGTTTAAAGTAATTGTTCCTACGTTTTAAATTACATCACCTCAACCCCCTCCCCCAACTTTTAAGCCACAATGACACTTTGAACCCTTTTTCACCACTTTTTCTGTCAGTTTTTGGCCACTCTAATTTGCAACTTTTAACCAAATTCTGTGGTTTTTAAAATCCCATTTCCACCATCTTTGGTCACTTTTAATCAATTTTATTTCAGATTAAAATAAGGCAAGGCAATAGCGTACTATTTAGTATCGGGATGTATCGTATCGTTAGATTCACAGCATTGAACAGCCCTACTGTAGAGCACTTACAGACAACTACAGAATCAAGTGGTGCATCTCTTTTTGCATTTTAATTTTTTTATTTTTTTATTTATTTCGAACGAACGAATAAAAAAATGTATAAAAACGAATAAACAAATCTCAACAGTAATCGCTACGAAACAAAAAAACAAGTCAATTTCAATATAATACATTTGATCGGTTCGACAAGGAATAGGAAGAAGCCTGTGCTTGTCAAGTCCTCCCCTCCATTCTTCACCAGTAACAACTGCAAAATCCAATAAAATCAACTAAATTGACAATGCAATTAAATACTCCAAACAAAACGAACAGGCGCCATCAACATCTGTGAGATTTACAATCTCATTATTCATTTCTGTACTTTTCAAAGATACAGTATATCTTTTGCACATTTTTTAAAACTTAGTTAACTAGAACATACTTAGTTTAATTGTTTCATCTAGCTCAGTGGTTTTCAACCCATGTACCCCTTTTGCATTTTTGTCAAATCATGTGTGCGACTCCCTCTCCATCAGCACCCTCTCCATTGATTCATATGCTTTTACATTTTCTAAACCCCTAAATGTGTCTTGAACATTGGCTCCATATAAGGATTAATCTACAAATTTTATAACAATGAATATCATTTAATGATTTTTACATGATTACTTCAACACTAGGAAAAAATAGCTTGTTATTGTCTCCTATTGTGTGATAAAATGGCCTCTACATCATAAAATAATCCTGTTTAAATAAATTATAAGAAAATATAGATTTTTATTGAGCAATACTACTGTTAGTTGTGGTGAATTTGTTCACAAAAAACAAAAAAAAAACAAAATATAGCCTGAAAAGAACAAGGAACATTTCGTGATTATTTTTAAATTATTTGTTTAACACTTACGAGTACCCTCTGCAATGTGCTCCTGTGCCCCAAGGGGTACACGTACCCCTGTTTGGGAACAACTGATCGAGATCGTTCCACAAAACCACCCCACGAAGGGAAATACACATAGTTTTTTAAATTAGTCCGAGCATACTACCTTTTACGCCTTAATGGTCAGAATGAGGTAAACTGACTCAATCTGATTGATTGTAAACAAACTCTAAAACTGTACAATTTACAGAACATTTCCAGTTATTTGCTTTTATTGGACGCTTTGCTTCCTATTCCCATTCACAGACTACATATTCCACGTACCCAAAGCTGACACCCAGTAAGGATAGAGCTCCTTGGTCAGCAGAGCATCCTCCGCCTGAGACAGGAAGCTTTTCAGCGTGTCTGTTACATCTTCCACCTGGTGTTCTTTCTCCCTCAGCTTCACATTACGAGCATCACGGGTGAACTCCTCCAGGAGGAGAGACACTCGATTCGAGTCCCCTGGATTCTGGTAGACCCCCTCCTGGCATAAACCTGGGACAGATAAAAACATAGTGCAGATATGATCGTTTTCAGGCAAA
The DNA here is from genome assembly GCF_900634775.1 of Gouania willdenowi. NCBI lineage: Eukaryota > Metazoa > Chordata > Actinopteri > Blenniiformes > Gobiesocidae > Gouania > Gouania willdenowi. The sequence continues at coordinate 10,632,834 of NC_041061.1, read as the reverse complement.
AATAAGAGAGTATAGCCCTCTTTAATGGTCCTTTTAGTCGCAGGAATTTAACAAAGTAACAATAGGGAAATTGCATATAAATAGCGTGTAATGTGAAATTACCGTCAGAGAATACAATCATTTTTGTGCATTTTACATTTTTAGCACGAGTTATTCCTCGGTAATGGTGCTGCTTAAGTCGCAATGGGGGCTTTTATCATTCATTATCAAAGGCAATAGACAGCACCTAATAAAGATTTGTGTTTTCACAGTTTGGTGAAAAGCAGGTGGAAAACTTTCCACAAGTGTTGAAATTTTGCCTCTTTTTCTAAACCACAAAAAGCAGAAATGTCACGTTTTTCCAGGCGCGTCTCACCCATGCAAGGGATGCAACACCCACACTGTCATGAAAACAGACACTTTTTACAGAGGGATTCATTGTTGAAAACGTAATGGTGCAGTTAGGTTGATTGAATGGTGATCGAGCCAATCACAGCCAGCCATTTGACGACGCCGCCGTTACGAGAAGGTAAATAAAGAGTTAACAGTGTAAATAAAGTAAGAAAAAATGAGCAACAGGTGGCAAAAAATGGTTCAAAACTGGAAAAAAATGTGGCAAAAAAAGAGTGGAAAGTGACTGAAATTGGCCAAAAGCAGTCAAGAATGACAGAAAAAAGAAACAGATGGTATGTAATGGTAAAAGGTAGCTGAAATGAGCAAAATGTGGAAAACAATAGTGAAAAAGGGCAAAAATGTGCAGAAAAAAGAGGCAAAATGTAAGGAAAAAGAAAACAAGTGTTATTTATTGGGCAAAATGTGGCTCATTTGGATGAAAAGTGGCAAAAAATGGTTAAAGAATCAACAAAAATTGGGTAGTGTCAATAAGAATGTGCACATATGGATATTTATTGCTAAAATCTGAAAAAAGTAAAAAGTGTCAATATTTTTGGAAGAAACTGGGACAAAGGAAGTTGCAAAACGGCCAAAGATAAAGATAAAATGGGGTTAAAAGGTTTTCTGGAGGAATAATAATTAAATGTAAGCTATAAAGAACCACATGTTTAGTATCACTGACCTAATAACTTCATCATGGTTTTGGTGAATTAATTTAATAAAATAAATTAGGAGTCGACGGTTGTCCTAGACTTAGAACACCCTCACTATTAAAATCGCTGCTCCACTACTGTGTTTGGATCAAATACTATGAATAAAGAAGCTTTTCTAATGAGCGTTGCGTCAATGGATAAATGTGTCACTCACCATACTGGGTGACAAAGGCGATGCAGCTGTCGACTATAATGGGAACGCCGTTTCTCGTCAGCTGTTGGTCGCAGAGCGCCTTTCCATCGGTGCCGGCCGCCATAGCGATGGCAGAGTGCCACAGTGTGAAGTCCGTCTTATTAAAGCCATGGATGTACACGGTTCTATTTCAGAAAACAAACGAAAAAAAGAACAACAATCAACACACTCCACCTTGGGTTTATAATAGAGGCTGGAACTTTATCGCCTTAATTGCAATTAATGAATTACAAAACAATAACGCACTAAAAAAAAATAAATATATATATATATATACAGTATATTTTGGTCAACTGGGGTCAATTATAATTATCATCATGTAATTGATAATTACATTTATGATGTAATTAGAAAGTTAATATTAAGTAGAAATACACATATGTTGCTGTTGTAACCGTAATTGAATGTAATTGGCAGGGAAATTGTATAAAAACTGTCAATTACATTTTAATTAAACACAAACCTGGCACTTACACATATTTAGTTAATAATTATAAAGTTTTCCCACTTCCTGTCAGTTCTCATGAGGATCACATTTTATTAAATAATTGAAAACCAAGGCATATACGGACAGAAAAAATGCTTAGACGCCCACATCAAAAATATTAATACTAATATTTTCATGAATAAAGGCGGCTAACAAGGTAAAGAAGAGTTAAAAAAAAAAAACAGATTGGATGATGGATAATATTTTGTAGTGTATTTTACAGCTGATTTAAGACATGGGTCACATGACCCGTTATCCTAAGAGCTGCTAACAGAAAGCTAACACAAGAGGAAGGTTACGTTTTATGGGATTATACTGTATATTAAAGGCCGATTAATTGTAATTTAACTTCAGTAGTTAAGAATGTAACTGACTTTAATGAGAAACATAATAATTTTAATTGTATTTGGAAACAATACCGGTCACCGTAATCATAACTGAGTTGTAATTGAACATGGATAAATGTAATTATAAAATGTAATCGACCCCAACCCTGACAATTTTTGCACTCCAAACAGCACGGAACCATTCTCATTACATGATGTTCCCGCTTTACCTTTAATACTGATGCACAGACCACAACACCAAAAACAGGAGAAACCGCGGAGGAGTCCTTTTTTTTTAAATTTTAACCCAAAAACACTTTGATTGTGTAATGTTCTATACTAAATGCTGTTTTTTTTTATTTGGATACACAAAAGCAAATTTGTTTTTAGAAAGTTTACAAAAAAAAACAAAAAAAAAACTACATATAAAAAGCGCATAAGTATATTCATACACCTGTAACTTACTTACATTTAAGTTTGTGCTTTATGAACAACGCAATCATAACATTCTTTATACATATTACACACTATGTTAGCACAAAATAAACACAATTTTGTTGTTTAAGCTCATTTACAAAATCCATTTATATTGGAAAAACGTTGCTTCTCGTGTCAAATATTGTTAGGCGATTTATTTAGATTAATCAAAACTCATTAATGACAAAGTCTCTGTTAATTAGATATACAACATTTTAATCAAGTCACACCAATAGTTTATAATCTAAGTTATTAAAATTACTATATGGTAGCAAAGTCAGTCAACAATATATGTTTTTGCAAACCTGCTGGAATCCAGAGGTGAAAGTAACAGATTACAAGTACTCACGATACTGTAATTGAGTTGCTTTTATGAGTACTTGTACGAGTACTTTTTTGAATATATTTCTAAATCGCTCATTTTACTTGTACTTTTAAGTACGTTTTAAAAAAAAGTCAAATAATTCATTATATTTCTCCACCGAACCGTTACTGATTAAATGATCATTTTTTGGTTTTCAAATAATCAACGGACATTGTGAAACTACAAAAAATAAAATCACCAGACAACAATCAAATGCCGACAAATCAGATTAAACGTACCAAAATTTTCAGCCTGAGAATTTTTTTTTTATTTTGAATTGAAATAACTGGTGTTATTTTATCTTAAAAAGAATTGTAAGTTTTGACAAACCTTTCATTTTATACAGATAATTTAGGTTCCAACGGTGCAAGATTTGGTCTCTGTTTACTGTATGCAAGGGAACCGTGGCAAGATTTATTACCAAAAACAAACGTAACTAGTAACTTTTACTTTGAGTACTTTTAATTGAGCTACTTTTTACTTGTACTTCAGTATTTTATGTAGGACCTACTTGTACTTGTACTTGATTCCAATTTCAATCACATAACAGTACTTCTACTTGAATAGTATATATCAGTACTCTTTACACCTCTGCTGGAATCCTACAAGCATTGATTTAGAAAGACACACGCAAAATAGCAATTAAAGTGAGCACAAAGTGGCGTTACTCCACAAAGCCAGTCTAAAACCATGTCGTCGTCCCTCTCTAAGTGAGCCAGGCAGTCTGGGCAAGGCTTTAATTGCCTCCGATGGCTACAGTAGTGGAAGCATGTTCGTACTTAAAAAGACAAAAGGCGTCATCAAAGCTAACAATGCTGCATAATGCATGCTGTTGCTATACCACAAAAAGCTCTCGCCAATTAGCGCGCCTTTTATCCGCGTGTATTTTTAAAAGACGTACCTGCCGCTCTCCACCATCAGCAGAACTTGGATCTTGTCCTCACCTTCTGTGTGTGTGGAAACAGCTGGGGCGGGGGGGAGGGGGGTGGGAGAGAAAGGGTGTCAAGTTGGGTTAAAAAAGAAGAATTCTAACACACTATTAGTGGGGTGATTGTCGCTTCTTTCCAACTCTTAAATTTATACTTAACAGATTACATGAATGCACTTGATGATCGGTCTAAAGCAGGGGCGTCCAACTCATTTTAGGTCAGGGGGCCAAATATGGACCAGTTTGATCTCAATTGGGCCGCAGATTTTAGGTGGGAAAAAGAACAATTTTAACATCAATTGTGCCCAGTGACGTGCAGTCAGGGTAGGCAAGGTAGGCAGTGCCTACCCAAGGGTGAATTGATATTTTGATTATTTGTTTTAATTATAATATAATTATAAATGATTTATTTTTTCCATTTCTGAGCCTATAGTCCCTATAAGTTTGAAAGTATCAGCATTTTGTCCTTTTCAGAGCCTAAATGACTAAACATTGCTATTTCCTGGTACGGCAGAGACGCTGCACAGTCTCACTCAGCTGTAAGGCAGGAGGAGGAGCCAGGAGGAGGCCACACCCCCTCCCAAAAGCACACGGCTACTCTGCTGTTTCCATAGCTTGTTTTTATGTTTGCTCATACGCAGTCAGTTCTCCAAGATGAAAACAATTTACCCAAGGAGAGAGCTGCCTTTGGACGTAACCGTGCTATGCTAAATTCCGTACGTACCTTCACAGTGCATTAGTGAATTGATAGAGCGTGGCCACTGTTACGTTCTCTAGCTAGAAGTTACAGGATAACACTACAGTGTGGATGACAGCGCTAGAGACGATAGAGAAACTTTATTTTGAGGAAAAATGACAGCTTTTAAAAAATGGGAGACCAACACCTGAGCTACCAGACCTTCAGCAAAGGTAAGGTCAGAAAATTGTTCATATTTTCTACAGTGAACGGTAGGATTAGCTTTGTGGATGCTCCTCACTGAGGCTGTTCTGAGTTATTGTTGTCATTTTCTCCGTGTTTCTGTGTTTCCAACACAAACAACGCAATGCTCTACCGTGTCATGAGATATACAGTATGTTGTTGGGAGAATATGGAGGCAATATGTACAGGAGGCAATGTACAGTTTTCAGGACAGTACAAGGAATTTGTCTTGGTAGTTGGTGCACAAAACAAACAACAAAAAAACAAAAAAAAAACAAAGAACAACCCAGCAACAAACTAGCTTTTTACTTTATTACATTGTCAAAAACAATAATTATTAAAAAAAAAAAAAAAAAAAACATACATCAAAGTTTTATTAGCTTTGCTGAAGCAAACGTTTATCAGCACATTCATTATTTAAGTCTGAATTCTGACATGTTAAAAGCTAAATAGCAAAAGATGATAAATGGCATGCACCAAAGTATCTGATTATAAATAGTTTTTGTTCTCGTCGTAAGGTTGTTATCGGGCAAGTGCAAAAAACACTTGGCGTCGTGGCTGAACAAACACACTGCAGTCGTCTTTCATCCATCCAAAGGCTCAGTGGGAGTTTTATATCACCTTAAATGTCTGTGTGATGAGGGATGAGGTCAGCAGCCTTGTTCTCCGCCTGCACTCTGCTTCCTCAAAGAGATTTTAATCACAAAATCAGACCGATTCAAAGTGAAAACGAGGGCCTTTTTTAAATACAATGTAATAATCTTCGTTCGCAGCCGTTCCACCTCAGTGGGGCTTTGAGTACGAGTGGCTTTTGTGGTTTTAAAGAGCCACCGAGTCTTACATTGATGGATTGTTTGCTTTTCTTGGGCTGTGGTTTTTTGCATGTGTGTGGATGTGCAGTGCACTATGGGTAATTTAGAGGCTTGAAAAAAATAAGAAAAGTAGCGTAGGAGCAGGAAATCCATACACACTCAGAGAAAAACTCAAGGTGGGGGCGTGACGCCTTGATGAACCTTGAGCATTAAAATTAGAAAATGTGCTCTTTGTAATTGCAAATTTAATGTTATTTTAATGACAAATTAAAATATATATATATATATATATATATATATATATATATATATATATATATATATATATAGTTTTTTTTATTTTTTTTACTTTACTGAAAGCTTTTTGTTCTTTTAAGTGGGTGCAGCAGAAAAAAGTTTGGGAACCACAGCACTATATGTTGGTTCTTGCTTGACAGACAATAGCATTGGTTCCCAAATTGGGGGGCGCGCCCCAACACCATGTCGGGGGGGCCCAAGGGGGAAGGCGGGGTGATGGGGGCGCTAGAATGGCTATGATGAACCTTGATAATGAAAAATAGAAAATGTTTTTTTTTTTCTTTGCACGTTATTAATAAAGAGCTTTATTACTGTTCTGAAATGTGTAATTGCAAATTTTAGGTTATTTTAATGAGATTTCAATACAAATTGTCCAAATTTAATTCACTTTTTTCTTTTTTTTTATGTCGACAGTAACCCATTACTTTCTATGTATGTAATAAGTAAAGCAATTTAGTTACTTTTTTAGTGACGTAACTAGTAACTAGTTACTATTTCTCAGTTACTCTACGGTTGTCTGTACTCCCCGGCTGCGAGAACGATCTAAGGTGAAATTTGAAGTGAACAAGTTTCCCATTAATGTGCTTATCTTGTTTGAAAAGCTTTCATTTGGGGAAAGTTAAACCTGGAAGGCTGACAGGTGTGACAGGTTAATGATTATCTGGCTCTGCCTGTCATTTTCTCCTCATTTTACTTTGGTTCTTGTTATTTGCGCCGTAGATATCTTGACACGAGACATCACGGAAAGATAAATCTGCTCTGGAGCACATCAGCTGAGCCCTGGGGAAGTCGTATTGAGGGGTAGGCGCTCTTGTTCTTTGAGGATGTTTAATATACCTCTTTATTTATGTATATATGTTTTAGAAACACTCCTATTATCCACAAATATTACACATAGTACATATTTTACCCTTGGGGTCAATCTGACCCCAGGCATATTTGCCTCCAGAAAATGATTTTGTTGACCAAGTTTTTGTGTCAGGCACCATCTTCTTTTTTGTGGCATATTTGGGGTTATTCACTATCATGTTTCACTCATCCCCTTTTGTTATCCAGACTTTTTTTTTTTTTGTTGTAGTCTGTTTTTAGTCGTGTGTGAGGAGTTTTAAATGTTTGAAAATGTGCCCATTTGTGAAACATGAAATATCAGTTCTACATTAGCAGGGGTGAGTAGTAGGTCACACGTACACAAACTTGTGAGAATGTTGTTTTTTATGAAGTCAACTTGACCCATCAAATTAGGAAAAGTCATGAAATATAAAGCAAGAACTATTGTTTTTTTTTAATGATAAATATTGAATGGGGTCAAAATGACCCTAAGGAAAATAGGAGGGTTATTCAATTGTACACATCAAATTAGGAAAAGTAATGAAATATTTAACAAGTAAACCAGAGTCATCTATTATTTTTTAATATTAAACATTGAATGGGGTCAAATTGACCCCAAGAAAAATAAGAGATAATCAATTGTACCCATCAATTTAGGAAAATTCATGAAATATAAAGGAAAAAAAAAAAAACAGTCAACTATTATTTTCAAATGATAAGCATTGAATGGGGTCAAATTGACCCTAAGGAAAATAGGAGGGTTATTCAATTGTACCCATCAAATTAGGAAACGTAATGAAATATTAAGCAAGTAAACCAGAGTCATCTATTATTTTTGAATGATAAACATTGAATGGGGTCAAAATGACCCTAAGGAAAACAGGAGGGTATATCAATTATACCCATAAAATTAGGAAAATTCATGAAATATGAAGCAAAAAAAAAAACAGTCAACTATTATTTTTAAATGATAAACATTTAATGGGGTCAAATTGACCCCAAGGAAAATATGAGGGTAAATCAATTATACCCATCAAATTAGGAAAAATCATGAAATACGGAGCAAAATAACCCAAAAAAACCCAGTCAACTATTATTTTTTGAATAATAAACAATGAATGGGGTCAAATTGACCCTAAGTAAAATAGGAGGGTTGAAGGGGTGAAACTAGCCTGTTATACAACATGTTATAGAACTAAGTGACAGGGAAAAGAGAGGAAAGTTCTAAAACGACAAAGAATCAAACTCAAACTTAAGCTCTGACTTGATCTCACATTAAAAAAAAAAACAATAACAAAGGTTTCAGAAACATGAAATATGAGCCTGGGGCCATAAACCAAGAACTCCCTCTTCTCAGTACACTCCTGATCGTCTGAAGTGAAGCATGTGAGAAACATGTAGAGATTTTAATTGAAAAAGTGTGTTCATTTCACCCCTGAGTGCGACGCAGGCGCACCTTTTATGCCACGGTGTCACTGCAGAAAAAATAAGAGCTAATCCCATGTCACAGTCTGTGATTCCTAAAGGGATCCTCTCAATGCTTCACAGAACTCCCCTCCTCTGACAGAACACGCACCCCTTCTGGCACGAACAGCTTCCCGGCTGTGACAAATATGGTTTGGTGGGAAAAGCCGGGAATTAAAAAAAAAAAAAAAAAACTAACATGCTGCAGATCTTTGTGGCACCTCGGGTGAAAGGATGGGGCGGTACTTTGTGGAAGTTGATCCACGTTGGGCTGAAAGTAGATTCATTTAAACTGATTCTTCCTTCTCAATGTTAACACAAATCCAGCTTTATCCATCAACAAATCAGTGAAACAACCTGAATATTAGCTTCTTCTTTAGCTGTGTCTAAAATCACACATTTGCAGGTAAAAAAAACAAATCTCGTGGATCATTTTGGTGGAAAAATTACCTGAAGGAATAAGAGAATATGAAAGTTTGGAATTTGGAAGATATGAAAAACATAAATATTTTCAAGTTAGAAAAACCAAAAGATCAAATCTAGACATCCAGATATAAGTTTAGATCTAAAATCTAAAATACTGTATAAAGCAGTGTTTTTCAACCTTGGGGTTGTGACCCCATGTGGTGTCGCCTGGAATTAATATGGGGCCTAAAATGTCTACTAAGTGGTAAAAAATAAAAAATAATATAATTGATGTAATATATATATACTTTTTTGATTATTAATCTTTTTCAAATAACATCACACACAATTAAAAATTTAGCATTGCGTTATTTCAGGCAAAGTCAGTCCAGTCCAACCCCTTTATCTGTCAGTAGCTGTTAATGACTCACAGCATCCACCCCCTAATCAGTTAATCATCCAGCTGATCATGTTCTCCGCTTCCCATTGGTTAGAGTTGGTCTCAGCGCTGCATTTAAACCACGGCAACACGCCTACTTCTGCACGCTTCGCCTGCAAACGCCTCGTAACCCCACCCCCACCCCAGCTCCTCCTCTTCTGTCTAAATAAACACTGTCTTTTGTTGCCATCTCAACATCTGTGCTTCTGTGATCCCTGACCGCTCTCTCTGCTTATGCCTCTGCATATATCTCATAGAAAAGCCAATGGGGGCCTATTTGACTAAAGTGTAAACTGAACTGTATTCTATACTTGAACTCTTGTCACTTTGCCATAATCCTGGTTACTCTCTATTTGTCACACACTATAACAAACATTAAAAACTCATTTGAGAAGAGACGTCTCTGGGATCAGCAGAAAGTTTGGAACCTTCGGTATAAAACTGCCTGATTCATGGAAAACATACTTTGCATGAAGTTATTTAATGTTCAGAGGAAAATAAAAAAAAAAAACTAAAACCTTGAAGAAAATTGTGAATTTGCCCTAGATTTTCAACTGCAGATAAGTGATTTAAAGACACGTCTGTCTATTTTATCCAAAATAATCCAAAGTTACAACTGATTTTTCATTGTTAAGCGAGATAAGAATACAGTCATCGAAGGACAAACTTCAGTGTTTTAGTTAAGAAGAACTCTTGGTTTATTTTTTTTTTTCACTATGAAAAAGGCTAGGAATAAGTACGTAGGAAGCAGACAACTGGTCTGAAACTGTGTAAAAGCAATCATACTTTGTGACTTCCCTGTGTCAGAGGTCAGCATAATAAAGCCAGAGACAGCGAGGGGCTGCCTCCTGTCTGAGCTCCAGCACAGACGTATACGGCCAGAAACAAAGGAACGTTTGATAGCTGAGGCTTCCTTACTGAGCTCCTGTAGTTGCTTGAGCTGTAGGACTCCTCCTTCACCTTCCTCTTCTCCTGAACTGAAGTGCAAGGTGGAGGCTTCCAGCATAAACCAGCCCAGTCTCCAGTGGTACAGGTCGTGGCCTTCCTTGTAGTAAAGTCTGCCAATCAGTTCACTGTCTTTCTGAACCAGTCCTTCAACCTTGGACGGGATGAAGCACTGGGAGAGAAGCCGAAACAAAGGTTAGTATCACACTTGGGCCGACCTCGGCATACTCATAGTGTGTAACGTTTTCTTTAATTGTAACGGCAAAATACGCTATAGTAGATAAATAAGTTGTTATTGTCCATAAAGTTTAAATAATTAATTTATCTCTTTCTAACAAAGACATAAAAACAATCTGAAATCAGTGGTGAGCCAAGTCAATCACATTTATTATGTGTTTTTGGTGTTTTTTTTTATTGTTTTCTTTAGTTTTCTGTATTTTTCTCTCATTTTGCACTTCCCGTTGTCGTCTTGTGCATTTTTACTGTCGCTTTGTGCGTTGGTTGAAGTTCGTTAGTGCGTATTCTCTTCTAGTTCGTCTTTTGTTGTTGTTGCTGTTTTGTGTGTTATCAGTCAATTTGTGATTGAACTTTTTGATCATTTTTTTGATTCTGTTTTTCACTCTGAAGAAAACTCTTGGGGCTCCCATCGTGACAAAATAAATAAAATTGGAAAAAATGGTAAAAAAAAACAAAACAAAAAAAAAGAGTGACTTTTTGGACCGTTCTTCTTCGAATTAACAATGAATAACTAATCATTTTAGAACAGTAATTAAGCTCTTCATTAATAAAGTGCAAAGAAAATAAATACATTTTCTGTTATTCAGGTTCAAAAATCCCCCCCCCCCCCCCCCATCATCCCCGAGTGGGGGGCGCTGCCTCCAGTTTGGGAACCACTGCTTTGACCAAAGATGGACCTCAAGAAACGGAAGATTCCAATAGATTTTGGAGGGAATGTGGATCAATAAACTGATTCTTGATCAGTTTGACAAATAAAAAAATCCAGATATCTCAGATTGTTAATGTAATTTACCGATCTTTATGAAATTTGACTCTCGACAATTATTTCCCAGCATACGATTCACGTATGGACGTCACGATACAATACATCCCGGTACTGAACAATACGGTATACATTGCGATATATCACAATTTGACCTTTACAAGTACAAAATGGTATGAAACACAATTATTTTCCTTTTTTTTTCAACTTGCAACAACAAGTAAAGAGTTAAGTGTAATTACCAAATTCTAAAAACCGGTGGTTTGTTCATCAAACTGTCAAATTACATTTTTCAATAAAGTTTAACTTTTTCTTCTACAACAGATTCTGATTCTGTCTAGTTCTTAGATTCTAAAAAAGGAGTGAGGTAGTTTAACAATGTCTGATGTGGTTCAATGACACCTAATGATCAGGCGTTTACGTGCCATGTATATGTTAGTGCGTGTCGATATTTTTTTTTCGCAAAAAAAATGATTCAAAAAATCATGTTGGACATTTTTTGGATCAACGCGATAATCGCGCTGTTAAATATTGCGATAGATGTTTTCTTACACCCTTAGTGAACATGGCTGATATTGTTAAGCCCCTAGCATTACATCACGGACAGTTAAACTTCCTACACTGGAACTTTAGTGTGAAAATGTGTCATAAAAACAACATTGAAAATGAAAAAGCCTATTTTTTTATTAAAAATGTGGAGCAGTGTATAAGGCTGAGGACCCTGAGTGTGCAGGAGAAGTCTGACAAAAGCTACATTTTTGTAAACTTTAAGTGAAAAACAGTGTTTTTCCTGCATGTGTTCCACCTTTGTCAGCGCCTGGATCCAGTCGTGCAGCGTTTCTTGTGTTTCGGCGCCGACAATCAGGACACGTTCCGTCTGCAGACAGAGCTCTGCAGTAAACACAGCCCTGCAACAATTACAAAGGCCAAAGTTAGCGTTCTGCAAAATAACACGTTCTAAAAAAGAAACCTTATATTTAAAGAAGGTTTAGACAAAGTGAATATTTCTCCATATTCACAGAGGAAAAACACCTTTTTCTGTTTGCTGTTATAAAAAACAGTCATGTAGAGTGCAAGGATAAATTATACTTCAAATGTTGCTCAATAGTAGAAAGAGTAAAGAAGTAAAAAAGGTACTATAAGAAATTGCAAAAATCTGGTTTGAAGATTATACATATATATATATATATATATACCCTGTATATATATAGCTGTAACCTGAATAGAAACATATTTATGATCTTTTTGAAAAATAGATTAGACATTGTATAAGTATATCAAAAGTGAAAGTGCAAAATCTAACTGAAGTTATTTGGAGTTCCGATTTTAATACGGCTCTGGGATTAAAAAAAAATAATATAAAATACATTTAAAAACTAAAGAAAACATACAGAAATAATAATAAAATTTAACCAAAATGCAGCTATTTTTTAACAATTCTGCAATTTTACCAAAGTTCTGCTATTTAAAAAAAAAAAAAAATTCATACATGTTTCTGAAATTCTGAAATGTTTCAAAAATTCAGAGATTTTTCAAAAATACAGAATATTTTCAAAAATTCAGACCTTTTTAAAAACTTCAGACATTTTTCAAAAATTCAGAAGTGTTTCCAAACTTCGGAATTTTTCCAAAAATTCTGTAATTTGTCAAAAAAGTGAAATTGCTGAAAGAACTTTCAATGTTTCAAAAATTCAGAAATGTTTCCAAAATTCTGAAATGTTTCAGAAATTTGGACAATTTTCAAGAATTATGCAATTTTTCAAAAAATTCTGTAATTTTTCCAAAAGTCTGCATTTTTTTTTTCAAAACGCTGCAATTTGTCCAAAATGCATTTTTCCCCCAAAATTTTGTAATTTGTCAAAAATTCTGCGATTTTTCAAAAATTCTGCAATTTTTCAAAAATTCTGCAATTTTTCAAAAAATCTGCAGTGTTCCCCAAATTATTTCACAAAATGTCCCCAAATTAACTAAAATTGTTTTAATTTTTTAAATAAAGTATATTTAAAGCAAAGATTATGCAAGGACTGATATCTGTCACTTATTGCTTAAAAACACTATTTTGAATGACATTAAACTGTGTATGTTCACATGAGGTTTTTTTTTCTACTTCCCAGTAAACTATTTCTTCTCTACACAAAGAGTGTGTGAGTCTGCATTCAGCTGTGAACACAAGCCTTGGTGTGTGAAGCGAAAAGGCAGCTATTAATCTTAGTTGATCTTTGTGGCCCTGTGTTCTCTGCCTACACACACCACACCTCTTCCTGTGTGACGGTGAACAGGTCACAGTATCACCAGTAATGGTCTGTGCTCACTGGTGAGCAGCAACTTCCTCTTCTCTATCGTCTCTAAATGCCACGGCGACGCTGCTGTGGCGTCCTGTCGCCGCGGGTCGCCCAGGCATCGAGTCGCTCTCTCTTTTCACTTCTAGCGACGCGCTAAGACATGGGTGTTTGTGTGACCTCAGATACCCCCATTTTCCTCCTCCCATCCCCGCTTTCTCCAGGTGTGCAGATGCTTGTTAGAGACGCTCCCAGAGGGGGAGAGCAGTGTGCTGCTGCTACCGTATGGAGAGGACAAGGAGCCATGAGTGATGAATGCAGCGTTATGAGAGTCCCAGAGGGAGGCAGTGGCTGGGCAGCAACTTTACAGACAAAGAGGAACGACACAGAACAACTTCTGATAATCATCTAAACAACAACGTGCTTCAGATTGGGATTTTTTCCTACCTTTATAGTGTAACTACATACACTGAATAAAAAGGGTTTCATAAAGTTTATGAAAAGGTAAGAGCACAGTTTACATTAACAGTAACACAAAAGGTTATAAATAACTGATTATTGTTGAATTACTGTATTTGTTTTAGTAACAATGCACTTACAACAAGAATTTATGACCTGTCAATAAATTGTCTCCTTTAATATCAAATGTGTATATCATCTTGATATGGAAGTAAAGTAGTAATAATAATGATAATACATTCTCAAGTCATAATTATGAGATACTATTTTATAAATATGGGATACTAAGTCATAATTATGAGATACAATCTCATAATATAAAATCCTATATTGATGAGATTGCATACAGTATATTGTAATTATGAGATAGTATATTATAAATATGAGAGATTTTGAGACGGTATCTCATGTATTCTTAAGTCATAATATAATATAGATAGTATCTATAGTTATGAGAGCATATACTGTAATTATGAGATGGTATCATTATCTCATACTTATGAATTTGAGACAGCATGTCATATATAAATATAGTATCATATTTATGAGATACTATCACATAATTATAGGATTATATCTCAAAATTATGACTTAGTATCTCATAATTATGAAATATGACTTAGTATCTCATAATTGTGACTTGGTATCTCATAATTATGATATATGAGGTAGTATCTCAAAATCATGACTTAGTATCTCATAAATATGATATATGAGATAGTATCTCATAATTACGACTTAGTATCTCATAATTATGATATATGAGATAGTAACTCAAAATTATGACTTAGTATCTCATAATTATGATATATGAGATAGTAACTCAAAATTATGACTTAGTATCTCATAATTATGATATATGAGATAGAATCTCATAATTATGACTTAGTATCTCATGGTTATGATATATGTGATAGTATCTCATAATTATGCCATAGTATCTCGAAATTGTGACTTGGTATCTCATAATTATGATATATGAGATAGTATCTCATAATTATGATATGATATATAAGATACTATCTCATATATCATAATTATGACTTAGTATCTCATGGTAATGATATTTGAGATAGTCTTTCATAATTATGACTTAATGTATTATTACTATTACTACTATTACTATTACTTTTCCTAGTTTTTGGTGTTTTTTACTGATGAAAATGGTCTTCCAAATCACTCTTAAATATTGTAGACAAAAACAATAATTATTGGTAAATTAAGCATGAAATTCAATTTGAAAATTAGGTGAAGTGTCAAAAATGTAAATAAAAAAAAAATCATTAAAGTAACATTTCATATAATTACAGCTATGTGAAAGTCTTTAGTGTACACTATGGATTCCATACAGAAACCTGCCATTACATGATAACAAACGTTGGGGGGCAACTTTACACTCTACGCCAAACAGAAAAAGCTATATTTGAGCACAAGTGTGTGAATGAATGTTTCACTATTTGTAATGCATGAAGGTAAAGGTGAATTGAGTTATAACCAGTTATTCATAGTGTTGCTAAGTGTCGAAAGTCAAAGTAAAAGGAGGGATAAGGAGATCAAATTAAAGTGTTTGTAATTTTGATTCTAAATGCTATCTTTGCTATGCTAGCATGCTAACACAGGATTTGAGGGAAACTACAATAATAAAAAAGGCTTAAATCATTAAAGTGTTGTATTTTCTAGTGTATAAGTTGTTGGATTATTATTATTAAGCATTATTTTCTCCCTTAGCTGGGAACTCAGTAAAAGCCTGTTTACATTAGACTTCTGGCAATAATACGATAGCTAGCATGAAGTATCCAAACCACAACATCCAGTTTAACATCTGACTTATATCCCAGAGCAACTTATTTGTGGATTATTCTGAGAAAATGCTACATTCCTTGGAAAATGACCAAAAAAAAAAACGTTGCAATTTATGGTCTGGAAAGCTTTGTAAATAAATGAAAGAAACAAAGGGACACGATTTGTCTTTGAAGTTGGCTCCTGTACGACACCGATGCTAATGCTAACCACTAACACACAGACTTTTTGTCGGAAACTTCTTCCCAAGCCAAATGTTTCAAATCTCTTTGTTTTAGTCGTTCATACATCTTTTCGTTTCCCTTGACAACTGAATTTTAAAGAGAGGCAGAGCACAGACATCAAAGTGAACGTAATACTTTTAACAAACGCACATAAAAACATCTTCAGAAGTCTAAATCTGTTAACCCGACTCTTCTTCAGGTGATTACAGAATGTGACTACATCGAGCCACTTCTGTCACACCTGGTCTGCTTGTTTATTGTCTTAAAGTGACGACGACAACACTGGAATATAAGAAAATGCACTGAATGTATATTTATAAAGTTTCTTGAAGTCTGGTGAACTTAATAACTGACAGATTGGATTTTTATTGAAAGTAAAGTGTTTCCTGCTGAGCTTCCTTTTTACTTTAAACACGAGGAAAAATATTGACCCAACACTAATATAATATTAATCCATAACAGAGACAACTTTTAGCACAGCGGGGGCCACAAAAAAGTATTTAAATTATTTGAGGGCCACATTATCAACATTCATATCAGCATTTAGAAAAATGATTTTGTACATTTTACTCTCATTTTGCATGTTCTTGTATACATTTTGTATATTTCTATGTTATTTTGTATGTTTTTTAATGCTGTTTTGTGTGTTTTGCCCTCAGTTTGTGTTTCTGGGGTCAACTGAGTATTTTTGGAGGCATTCTGGCTGTTTTTGTTGCCATTTTTTACTTTCATTTTGCATGTTTTTGCCATAATTTTTCATATTTTTCTCCTATTTTGTATTATTTCTAATGGATGCTTTGTATGTTTTGTTGTATTTGTGATTTTTTGATCATTTTTGAAGTCATTTCTGCCTGTTTTTCATGTCATTCTGTATATGTTTCTCTCATTTTGTATGTGTTTTATGTTGTTTTGTGTGTTTTTGTCATCATTTTGTGTTTTTTGTCGTCATTTTGTGTTTTTGAGGTCATCTTCAACAATTTTTGGAGTCATTTTGTATACGTTACTCTCATTTTGCATGTTTTTGTTGTCATTTTGTATGTTTTCCTCATATTTCATGTTTTTTTTAATGACTTTCTTTTCATTATGTAATTTTATGTAGTCATTTTTGCATTTTTTTATGTCATTTTGTCTGTTACTCTTATTTTGTACGCATTTTATGTTTTGCCGTCATTTTGTGTTTCTGGGGTCATCTGAGTATTTTTGGAGGCATTCTGGCTGTTTTTGTTGCCATTTTCTATGTTTTACTCTCATTTTGCATGTTTTCGTCAGAATTTTTCATACTTTTCTCCTATTTTGTCATATATCTAATGTATGTTTTGTGTGTTTGTTGTATCTTTGAGTTTTTGATGTCCTCCTGTATATGTTGCTCTCGTTTTGTATGTGTTCTATGTTGTTTTGTGTGTTTTTGTTGTCATTTTGTGCTGTTGGGGTCATCTTCAAGGATTTTTGGAGTCAATTTGTATACGTTACTCTCATTTTGCATGTTTTTGTTCTAATTTTGTATGTTTTCCTCATATTTTATGTTTTTTTTAATGACATTTTCTTGTCATTATGTGATTTTGGAGTCATTTTTGCGCGTTTTTTGACGTCATTTTGTCTATGTTACTCTTATTTTGTATGCGTTTTATGTGTTGTGTGTTTTTGGAGTAATATGTTTTTGTGTTTTTGGAATCATGTTTGTGTTTTTTAGTTGTCATGTTTTGTATAATTTACTTTCATTATGTGTATTTTTTACATTAATTAGTTTTTTCTCTCTATTTGCATGTTTTTATTGATGTTTAGTTCAGTTTTAGAGCCATTTGTGTATTCATGTGTGCATTTTGACTTTGGGGGCCTGCACAAAACAATTTCTGATTTACTCATCTCATTGGAAAAATGAAACGGTAATAGAGAGTGACGCAGTGAAGGCAGCATGTGAACAAAAATGGAAAGTGGTTTAATTGAGTTGATATTAAATTTAAAATATTCTGGTTGAAAGAACTAAATATAATAAGTCGTCAGAGAATCTCCACTTATCACTGAGCAACACACGGCCTTTGCATTAATTCCTTTAGAGACGCTTTGTAATATCCATAAAACGATTATTTTCAGTGTCCTCTGCCACGGTGAAATCCCCCTAACGCTGTGTTTAATAGTGACGCCACCTACGGCCTCCTGTAGCGCCGTCATATAGACCACTGATGGGAGTGTGTCATCTGCATATAACATTAATATTCATGAGCAGCGGGACAGTCAAAGAGGTGAGACGTCCCCACTGTCTCTGAGCATGCTGGGAAATGCTGGAAGTTGAGAGAGAAGTGAGGCTGAGTTCAACCCCATGAAAATGTATCAGCATTAATAGATACAAAGAAATAACAGATGATCCGTGATTGGACGAAAGGAAAAAAGTGTCAAAGTCACTGTTGCTCCATATCAACATGAGTTTTTTTTTTTATCATGCTGGTTGTTAGAAAGGTCAGCGCTTCAGTTGGCCAGATGTGTTTCTAGTGGCAGCATAAATAACACTTACAGAATATTAAAAAAAAAAGAAGCATTGTTCCCCCTTCGTAACATCTGCTGGTGTCATTAAGGACTCGGCTTAAGCTTCATCGTGAGCCGTTATCAGACGGTGTGCTCACAGATCGAGGCGACACGTTTGCTTTGATGGGGAGCGCTGCACACGTGAGCGCAGAGGGATCGACACATCTGCTTACAGATGCTTCCACAGGACAAAAAAAAAAAAGTTAATCGTCATAGCAACTGTTTTTGAATAAGTGTTGGGATTGGGGGGGTGGCACAGTCAAGCAACACAGGGAATAATAGACTGCTAAAGCCCAAATGATTCAACTAAGTCAGTGGTTCCCAAACTGGGGTACTTGAAGACCTCTCAGGAGGTACACAGAAACATTTGTCAGTTTATTTTTTAACATTATAGAGTTGTTTTTATTTTTTTTTACATGAACACAGACTTTATTTCTCATCCATCAATAATAATTTGTGGTACAACTCTTTAACATACACTAAAAGGTGAAATTCAAATTCTAAAACCGTCAAAACATCAGAAATAAATGAATAAAAAGGCCTAAATTCAAGGTTAATGTTGGACGAGACAAAGAAAAGAGCTTAGACAAGCCTGCAGACACAAATTAATAAAGTATAACATGAGATAAAGTGGTACTTGTGATAAAAAAATAAAGGCTAAGGGGTGCATGGGGCAATAACGTTTGGGAAACACTGACTGAACTAAGTTTATCCTGATTGGATTCAAATAAAACCCCTTCATGTGTGTCTGAAGCTGGGCTATTAATGATTTTTCCTTCGTAAAATGCGATGAATCAGGTGAGGGCGTCCCATTCAAAAAGGTTCAATGATCACTTAAACACTTAAAACACCATTTAGTGAAGTGGTTGAAAATGAACACTTTGAATGAGTGGAAAAGAAAGAAAAAAAAAATGAGATTCTCAACCTTGATCATTTTTTTTTTTTTTTTTTTTTACAATTGGGTCATTCCGTGTCATTTCAACACATTTTCAGGACATCCCACCCATTTTGGTCTAAAAAAAATCTGAAATTTTTACCATTTGTCCTTTAATAATTCAATAGACACAATATCAGTTTTTAGCTGGCAGTGGCTATCCGTACGGTTGTCGTATCAATATACCGACATTCCATCCGTACGTAGCGCCCCTATTTGGCCAGTTTACTGTAGGTTACGTGACTAAGATTAAACCCTATACCTAACCCCATAATTCTACTTCGGTAACCGTACCAATAGCATCGGGGGTTGTCCGTACGGCAACCGTACAAAAAGACGCTTTCTTTTTAGTTTGATCGGATGAATAGTTTTTGAGATATGGCCAATTTAGTGATGGGGGGGGTGTGTCCATTTTCATGCGTCCTTATTTTTCTTCCATTTTCAGCTTCCAATATCCCAAGAACGACATCACATAGGAAACTGAAATTTGGTGTAGTTATTCAGCCACACCTACTCTCTCAGAATATACAAAATATCTGCTATACAGTACATTCTATCTGGTGGAAAATTGGATAAAAGTTTGTCAGAGTTTGGGCCTCAGCAAACATGTTCGAGCACAAAACTCAGACAATTGTATTTTCCAATTTTTAGAAGCTGGCATGTCCACCACATATTTCTGTATATTCTGAGAGAGTCGGTGAAACTGTGTTACTATACCAAATATTGGAAGGTGAAAAAGGAAGAAAAATAAAGAAGAGCAAAAATAAACAGTGTTATTCAAATCAAACTAAAAATTTACAGTGTGACCACTGAATAATCACAAAAACAATTGGTAAAAAAATTCAGAATTGGGTCATTTGTGAAATGACGCGATTGCTTTAAACCGATCTTTGTACAAGTTTAGCATCTGTTGCGCTACCAACACAGAAGAAGCGTTTAGTTCAGTCCAGGATGACTTTAGGAAAAGATCTTCTGGTTTGCATCACAAGTACTTTGTGTTCCACAGAATAAGTTAAGTGTAGTTTGGTTTTTCTTTCTCTTCGTCTTCGGGGTGTAAATGTAATCTCTAATCAAAAACCGTTAATGCATCAGGTTAAAGTCAGACAAAACTACAACAAATGTTCTTTAAACTTGTATTTTCAAATGCATTTCTGCACCAATACACCTGCAAACATGAAATGTATGTGAAGGTCAGCATCTGTGTAATAATATTTAATAATAATCATGTTTTGACCACGAGGTACAGAAGTGGATTAGGGCCAATTTTGATGGAGAACATTTTTTTGGGCAAATCAAGAATAAAGTTGAAATGTTGAGAATAAGGTTGAAATTTCTAGAATAAAATTAATATTTAATATAGTGACAAAAGTCGATGGTTTGTCAATAAAATCTACGGAAGCTGACGAGGGACAATTCACCATATGAGAACAAACGTGGCCGTCTTTTAGCTCATAAACACAGCATTGTAATCTATTTAAGGACTGTTTAGAAGGAAAAACCAGGTTAAGTTTAGAAGAGGTGGAGCATTCAGTCTGTCTGTGGCTATTGAGGAGCTACGGAAACAGATCACGATTGTATTTTGAGTTTATTTTCGACATTGAGACTTTAATCTCGGCGTTATATTTCAATTTTATTCTCAACATTTTGACTTTATTCTTGATTTTCCCAATCAGAATTGGCTCTAATCTGCTTCCGTAACCAGGCACTCAGTTATCGTGATACTTTTCGCTAGTGTGATGAACTAAGTGGACCAGTCGAAGACGAACACTGTGTACAGAGTCACATGTACAAGCTGCCTCAACAAGACGCAATGTCCTTTGACGAAAATACATCTGGTACAACCACACCAGTCACTGACTGATTCAACAGGCCGTGACTCACTCAGATCATATTCTTTCTCCAACATGTATGGTTATGCATCTTCTCCATAATCCAATAACCGACTGTTGCCTGGCAACATGTGTGACTTTGTGTTTTAAAAAGTGCTTTTATGCTTGTAGGTATATACATTTTATACATTCATTATGTTCTGAACTGTAGGTTAAAACAAAGGGTTTTTGTTGTTCTGAAGGTGTGTGTGTGTGTGTGTGTGTGTGTGTGTGTGTGTGTGTGTGTGTGTGTGTGTGTGTGTGTGTGTGTGTGTGTGTGTTTCAACCAGTAGAAAATGCTGTGAACACCTGTTTATGCATGACAAAAAAAAAAAAAAAAAAAATACCATCATACACCGTGAAACCATTAGCATTTTGAAATGACCGTGATATACATTTTTGGTGATACCGCCCAGCTCTAGCTACAATTTATTGATGGAAACTGTGTGAGTTCATACCCGGCCACGGTCATTGTCTCTGTGTTGCTAACAGCCAGGCTAACAACGTCAGCAACTTCCAACCGGCCAATGGCTGAAGGGCTTCGCTCACTCTCGTAGTAGCTGAGGAAACCGCCTTCCAACGTACACCAGCGGCGTGTCAGGTCTGTAAAGGACACAATAACCAAGTCAGACTCAATGAAGCTGAAGCTCAACACATTTGTGATTTACAAAGACATTTACTCAATACTCTTAAAGTTCTAATCTATAAAATACTGTTGATTTTAATGAGTAACTGTTGAACTAAATATTGAAGTGTGAATTTATTTTGTAAAGTTGAGTGTAATAGGGTTCTAGAAGACATGGGGAAAAGGCAGCCCAGGGGTTTGGGTTAGGGTTAACCCTAACCCTAGCCTTCACACAAATTGTCTGCGGCCCCTAAGGTAAACGCAAAAAAAAGACAGAAAAATACATAAAACAGCAGCAAAAATACACAAAGTGGCTCCAAAACCAAAATACGACAACTAAAACGCACAAAATGTAACGCAAAAAACACACAAGATGACAATAAAAATATGCAAAATAATGGAAAAACATATAAAATGACGAAGAAATACTCAAATGTACTCGCAAAACATTAAAAACTAGAACAAAAATACACAAAATTTACAAAACTACAATTAAAATGTACAAACAAAGAAAAATATGCAAAATGATTCTGTAAACACACTAAATGATGAAACACACAAACATTTGGTTGTTTTGGAAATACACATTGTGTCACAAAATGACAGAAAAACACATAAAATGACAACAAAAATACACAATATGACCCCCAAAACACACAAAATGACAACAACAAACACTCAAAATTAGTCGCAAAACACACAAGATCATATAAACAAATAAAACGAGAGAAAAATATATAAAAATGGTAACAAAAACACAAACTCTTTGTTCATTCCTATACGTATTAATGTTGTGATTGATCGTTATTCTAAATGCTGACACAAATATTGATAATGTGGCCCGTGGATCAGACCATCACATTTTTGTGGCCTCCGCTGTGATAACACAATCAGCTGGATAAATAGTTTAATATAAGTGGTTTTTGGAATGCAAATGGAGTCCATAGGGGTATGAAAAGATACTGCATACAGTGCAGAGAAATATGACTCAAACTTAGTTCCAGTTTTCAAATGTACATTTATTAGAAAGGTTAACCAACGATAACATTTAAAATACATTTGTAGGAATAGTTTATTCAAAGAAGTTAGTGACGTTTTGTGTTTCTACTGCATGTTCTTTCCAGAATCAGAAAAGCCATTTAATTAGCCTCCAGTTCAAGTGCATCCTTTAGGAACAATTATTAATTCTCTAAGCCTAATTGAAGCAGATACTAGTCTTAGCACAATTGGTTTAGCTAGCATGATTCAGCTTGTGGCCAGTTCTTTAGTTTTATCTTGTAATAAATTGAAGACAACCAGACGAACGCATCGACGCATCACATGTGACGCCAAATGTTTAAGTTAATACCCTTGAAAAGTTCATTTGACGAGAATCTTTTGGTGAAAGAACAATTGTGGTACCTTTGAAACTTCCAGTCCAGGCGGAATTAGCAAAAAAAAAAAAAAGAAAAAGGAAGCCGTAGTGAATACAGTCACCCAAACCCACACATACAATCAAATCCATTACACATTACACTCCAGGTGTGAAGAGAATTTGATCAACAGACATAATCTCAGTGGAAAAAAATCTTGAGATGCACACATTGTCTTTCATGGCGGTCCCGCGACGCGATTTACATAGCCAATGAGCATGAAGTTCATGAAAACATACCTAATTTTGGATTTTCAAAGTCACTGTGCCATCTGCTTTTTTTGTTCTGCCACAAACACACACACACACACACACACACACACAACCAACAGCAAACCACCCCATACCCCCTGTCGCTTGCAACTCCAAAGTTTCCACTGTATTCATCTCATGAATATGCTAATCGTGCATTCCTCTGCCAAACCGAGTGGTGATGCCTTTTTGAAGGAACAGATATAGTTCCAATAAAAAGGAAGTGTCTACAACTGGCTGTTAAAAGAAGGAGGAAGTGGAAAACATGGGATAGAGCGATGTCGGCTTTGATCTATTCACCCCGTTGCCACCATTTGCCAAACTCTTTTGTAGGATCCTTCCGACTTCTCCTTTCATAAATTCACTAATAGAAGAAAAAAAAAAAAACGCCTGCTAAAACAATACAAAGAAAAAGCCTAAAAATGACTAACATCAATTCTCCCACATTGGCGTTTAAAAGAAACCCTGTTCCCCTGACCCCCGCGTCTTTTTCAGAGAAAAAAAAGAAGATCCATCCTTTATTTGAACACGACCGCCTGCGTAGCACTTTTGTTTGCGTGCATGAATGTGTGTCAGAAAAGACGGCGCGTGGTATTTAAAGCCATTAACAATCCAATTTATGACAGGACATAGCGTCGTCATGGCAACGGAAACAACTCGTTATGCACTTCACTTTCAAATGTTTTCCTGAATCACGGAGCTTTCTGCGAGAGAGAAAATGTCATGTCCATCATTTCACAACAGTGGATAGTTAAGTTCTTCTTCTTCTTCTTCTTCTTCTTCTTCTTCTTCTTCTTCTTCTTCTTCTTCTTCTTCTTCTTCTTCTTCTTCTTCTTCTTCTTCTTCTTCTTCTTCTTCTTCTTCTTCTTCTTCTTCTACTTCTTCTTCTTCTTCTTCTTCTTCTTGTAATTTCACATCCATTCAGCATTTTTACCTTTGATAGGGCAGTGGCTGGAACATTTCCTTTGTACCGTGTAAAGCCGACACACACACATCTACCTATAATGCACGTTTGATTTTCTAACTGCTCGAGATAGAGAGAAAAAAAAACCCTCTAATGGTCGACCTGTCAACAAAAAAAAAAATCTCCATTATTACAGATTTTCTGCAGGACTTGAAGGTAGACCTCAGCATTTAGTCATGAACTGAATGGATTCTAGAGAATTTACTTCCTGAAATACAAATACTTCATTTTAATTTTTTATTTATTGAAACAAAATCGATCGGAGATATATGTTTTAGGACAATATCACGCACGTACACGCCATTTTTCTCCATAAACAGGTGGTTGAATTCATAACTTCATTTGCTGAAACCGGAAAAGGTTTTTTTCGTTGCAGTGAAACTTGTGGCTGAATCTCGTGCTATGTAATCCTGCGGAATGTCAGTGTGAGGTTCCACTCACAGAACTGAAGCATAAAAGAATAAAATTAATAATGACTGTTAATCCAATTAACCCTATTGGGAACCGATACGCGACACAAAGCTCACGATAACGATTATCTCACAATATGACAATACTGTGATTATCAATATATTGGTCAGAAATCAATCTACGATAATCTATGACATAACAATAAAAAAAAAGATTAAGTGAAAAAATACAATTATTATTTTATATCTGAAAGACAATAAATTGAAAATGTGTCCTATGAACAGTGACACTATTTTAGTGAAACATTTCTGTAAATAAGTGTCAACATACCAATGTAAACAAATAAGTATCTCCAATAGTGCTTTCTGTAAACAAAGAATAGGGTCTTTCTTCCCAGTGACACCAGTATAGTGCAATATTCCAGTAAACAATATATTGGTTCCTTCAACAAACAGTGGCAACATTTCTGTGAAAACCTACCTGCACATTTTAGTGAAAAAGCAGAAAAGGTTTTGAAATAAAAAAAAAAAAAATAAATCGATAGCGCGAGCATATCGATAATCAATCGTGAGAAAAAATATGACGATATATCTCCGTATCGAGATATCATCACACTCCTACTATTAAGTAGTGCTGTTAAAATGAATCCATTTAAAAAAAATAAAAAAATAAAAAATAAAACATTCACGCAAATTAACGTAGATTTGTTTACTTCCAGTGTTAAGTGACACCCTGGCCTTTGGTCGGGTTGCAGCTAAACCCAGAGACATAGAGCAGGCGAATATCGCGCAACGATGAGGGACGGAACATTCGGTGGAAAGTTTTACTTGAAAAAGCTCCCACAGAAGTTGCACAGAGGCTAGACTAGAACATGGTGAGTCTAAAAGAGCTGTGATCAATGGTACTTATGCCACGAAGGAAATCTCCTTTTGGTTTAAACGGTGAGAACAAGATTTGGAAGCAGGCAACGAAGACACAAGCAAACCGTAGAAGAAGCTTAATCACCTTGAATGTAACCACGTTGTAAGTGTAGAACACAGTCCTATTCCACCATGAAACGGGCTTCATCAATACTGCACATCACCCAATCCCAAGCCTTTTTCTTTTGTCTGTGATTGAGCATTCCCTGTAGGTGGGACACCACCACCACCAGCTTCTTACACAAGAACCATCACAATATGGGGAACAATACCGCTTGATTTACAATCAAGCAGCTGCGTCCATTGCCAGCTGTTACACACACAACAAATGCCCCGTGGCCCATCCGTTCTCTGCGGGGGTCCACAACCAGCCGCCAGAGACAAACACTGACGGAAACCAACCGTGGGTTCATGCCTCTATAAGCTAAATTGTGCCAATTAGCTTCTACGCAAAGAGAGTTCCCCGCTTTGCTTTTTCCTGGGGAGAAAGAATAAAAAAGAAAAGGCCTCCTTCCTTCCTTTTTATTCTGCTTCCTCGTATTGCAGCAGGTTACAGAATGTGCACGAGTACAGAAAGTTCATTAGGCTAATCAAGTCATCAGTGTTGCAGCTGAACTGTCTTCTTCGTGCATTGTAGGATTTCTCATTAAAACATCACGAAAGTTTAGACTCTGACTCTAAAAAGCTCTTTTTTTTCCCCCAAACGTGTTTATTTTCTTTATCAACGTCGCACAAACACCATGAAAATAGCTTTACAGTACTCATTTCCCCACTCCTTTCCCCTCTACTGCTCACTCCAGCGCTAATCTTCTGCCTATCTCGCTATCAGACTAAAATATCTGTGATGAAGACATCTGCTGGACAGCTTGTCAGAGGGGTGGGAATGGAAAAGGAGAAACTGAGAAGATCTGAACGATCCGTCTGTGCCAGAATTACAGCACACTTCATTACAGGCAGAAATAGACAGATATGAGATGTGGCATAAGATAAAGTGAAAGGGGGGAGAAGAGAAAGAAAAAAAAAAAAGATGTTTTCGCCTGATGTATTTCTGGCTGCAGTGGCTCTGCTCGCTCATTAAGGGAAGTGGACACAGCAGCAACAGCAGCAGCAACAGACATAAACTGCAACACAGTACATGAGATTAAGGAAAATGATTGACTTTCATATTTCATAACTCCAAACCAAAAAAAATCATGCACGTTGAGTTCTTGGACGATCATTTCACAATTTGGCCAAATATTTTTTTTTTAATTCAACCCATAGGGTTTGTGGATTAAAGCAGAAATGTGATATCAGTGATATCAGCCATAGTTAAGATCTACATGGGCTGAATTTTGGTTTATTAGCACGTGACGAGTACAAAAATACAGCCAATCGGGGTCCTGCATTTCATTACAATCCCTCCTTCTTTATTTGCATTAGGTCTACTAGTACTACTAGTTAATTGTTTAGCTTTTCTAGTACTACTAGTTGACTAAAAACAGTCTGATGGTACATTACAGGCTGATAAGGGGGCGGGGAAAGCTGGCTTTTGGTCCAGCAGATGACTGAGGATGGACATTAGCTTTGGCTGCAATTTTTTTTTTTTTTTTAGCCTCTTCTTGTTTTTAATATGCATTGTCCCTTGAATAAATAAACAAATCAAATCAAATCTAGGCTTGCCATTGGCAATTACAACCAATCGGTGAACTGCATTTGGTTATAATACCTCTGACTTTATTTGCATTAGGCCTACTATTACTACTAGTGAATATTTTGGCTCTACTAGTACCTTTAGTGTACTAAAAACAGTCTACTCGTACATTGTATGCTAATAAGGGGGTAGGGAAAACTAATTCAGGCTTGCCATTGGGAATTACAACCAATCAGGGAGCTGTGTTTGGTTATCATCCCTCGACTACTACTAAATCTTCATTAGTACTTCTAGTGGACTAAAAACAATCTGCTAGTACAACACAGGCTAATAAGAGGGCGGGGAAAAGTAAATTCATACATACTATTGCCTTTAAAAAACATGACAACCAATCAGGGTCCTGGATTTGGTCATAATCCCTCCTACTTTATTTGCATTAGGTCTACGAGTACAACTAGAGAATCTTTCGGCTTTGCCAGTACTGCTAGTGGACTAAAAACCATCTACTAGTACATTACGGGCTAATAAGGGGGCGGGGAAAAGCTAATTCTAGCTTGCCATTGGATTTTGAAAATATTACAGCCAATCAGGGAGCTGGATTTGGTTACAATCCCTCCTACTTCATTTGCATTAGGTTTATAAGTACTATTAGTTAATTTCTTGGGTTTACTAATACTTCTCGTTGACAAAACAAGTCTACTAGTTCTACAAGTGAGATTTTAGAGTGTAATAGTAGTACAAAAATTTGGTTCTACAAGTAAAGGTTTTTGGCACACTAATGCACGAGGAGACCTTACTAGTAAAGAAAAATTGTCAAGTTAAGCTTTGAGTTTTAACTAGTAACATACTTAAAGTCTACCAGTACTACTAGTAACACCAAATTGTCTACAATTTTCTTTAGACGATTGTTTACTAGTACTACTCGTATACAGTAGTCCCTCGTTTATCGCAGAGGTTACGTTCTAAAAATAACCTGCAATAGGAGAAATCCGCCAAGCAGTCAGCTTCATCTTTTACAATTATTATACATGTTTTAAGGCTGTAAAACCCCTCACCACACACTTTACACACTTTTCTCAGACAGGAATTAACAATTCTCTCCTGTTTAAACACGCTCAAAGTTCAAACCTTCGTAGATTTTAAAACATAAACCTGTTTTCAAACATGCAGCACTTCAGAGTCACACAGCTAGCGATCAGATATTGATGCCCAACGCATTCAGAGTCTTTGTTGACGATGACGTCAGGCCGCCAACACGGACACCGGTCTGTTCACCCATTCAACCATGGAGTAGAAGCTGTGTGACCACATGGCGCTGTATGACACGGCCTTTATAACCGGGACCGGACTAGGAAGGATTACTCATGAATGTGAATTAGAGAGGAGGTGGTAGTAGCAGGAAAAAGTTATCTCTGTAGCACTGAGCTGGGATAGCATTAGCCGCTAATCACACCAGCTTTTTTCACTGGTAGTTTATATTAATGAGAGGAGAAAAAGGAGCGCAGCTCCTCGCTTCAGCAGGCAGTGAAACTCACCCAGTTGGATGTGTCGCTGGTGGGTGAACGCAGCATTAGCCAATCAGGAGGCAGTACACAATGCACGTTCATATGCTGTAAAAAAAAATGCATGCAAAATTGCACTGTGAAAAAAAATCCGCGAAACACAGAGGCCGCAAGGGACTACTGTACTCAAAATCACACTAGTAGTACCTGTAGACTGTTTCTAGTCAACTAAAAGTACTAGTAAAGCCAAAATATGTACAAGTGGAGCTAATGCAAATAAAGTAGGAGGTTGTAATATTTCCAAAAGCCATTTGTAAGCCTTAAATAACTTCCTACCCACTTCCTTCTTACCATATGTGTACTTGTACTACGAGTGACACTTTTTGCTTCACTAGCAAACCAAAGTACATGTACTCGAACAGCTTTCCATATGGGACAGTTTATATTACCTTAATTAAAACATGACTCTACTCTTTACTCTGTTTTTCAATCTATGTCCCTTTTGGCTTGTTCTCCATCAACAAACAGCATCGCTGATGTAACAAAGATTAAACTAATTAGGATTTGAGGGTGCAATTTCCCTGCTGCCACTCACCATGTCAGACAGGAACATCTTCACTCTTTGGTTACTCACAAAATACACACTTGTCCAAACTCCCAAGTGGTTCTATGCTGGAGGAAGAAATGCTGCTGCCAATATGATTTCTTCTTCTTTCTACTTTCAGGAACATGGTTTTAGTAAATAAAAGATTCCTTTCCTCATGGTGGAAATCTGTGTCAATACTTTTACAAAAACCACCCACATATTAAGTAATATCTCACTCTGAATTCCCGCTCCATTAGTGGAAGTCAATAGGAATTATCCTTTGCCAAAAACATAAAATAAAGCAAAGTTTAAAACCCCGTGGCAGAGTGCTTTTATCAAGTCCCGAGCACAAACCATGAATTATTAAGAACTCTGCTTCATCTACGGACCGTCAAACCATTAGCCTGAGAGCCAAAGTCAACCTGGAGCACGTTCAAAAATACTTCATCCTGCCATGTTGGTCAAGCCCCGCCCATCCATGCTTGTGTTCAGAAAGGACTGCGTTTTCAATCGTATTCCTGTGATTTTTTTGTAAAATGTGGAACACAAAAAAGGTGTTTGTCAGCTGAAATATAACAAGCACTTATCAGGGAGGTGAGAAATAACAAACAGTCACTGAAATGACCTCCAAACAGAATACAGACATTTGGCTTTAATGCCTTAAGTACTTAGCCATTACTGAATGCAAGTCAAACAGAAATCTCTGCTTGCTGGCAACGTTTTCACTTTGTTGTACATGGGAAATAATCTCGAATAAATCAGACTCTCTCAAATGATCAAAGCAAACAACAAGCAACAACAACTACCTGTGAGCTAATACGGCTGCACTGATGGTTGGAATAACAAACACTCCGGCTCTTACTGGTTATTATGAGATTTCATCTGTGTGCTAATAGGCTGGATGTTCCAAACACAATGAAATGTTTACTTTGATACATGTACAAATTATCAGCTGCCGGGTTGACGATATTAAAAGAAAATGGAAGGAAATTACGGAATTATCTGAATGGAAAATGGAAATAGTTCCATCACACGGATACCCTCCCCGACATGTTATGGGAGACTTTCACGCATTTTCATCATATTATCCCCACAAAACAGGTGGTTAAATGTGTAGCAAGTAGTGTTGGGACGATACATTAGGTTTACCACACGATAGTTCAGGGGCCAATTATGGAGCAGTTTATCTTAAGGGGGCCACAAACTTTAGATGGGAAAATTAGTAATTGAATCATTATTGTGCTCTAGTTTGCACTTCCACATATAGGCAAGGCAAGGCAAATTTATTTATATAGCGCATTTCATACTCAAGGCAACTCAATGTGCTTTACATGATAAAACATTCAATTGTTTAAAATCAATAAGAACATTTAAAATCATCAGTAAAATCAATTAAAATCTTCAGTAAAATCATCATTACATCAACAACATGACTAAAAATCTCTCTCTCAATCATATGCAGTAGAGAAAAAAAGTGCCTTTAACTTTGATTTAAAAATGTTCACGTGATGCTGACTTCAGCTCCGCTGGCAGTTTGTTCCACTTCTTTGCAGCATAACAACTAAAAGCAGCATCACCATGTTTACTGTGAGCTCTGGGCTCCACTATCTGACCTGTGTCCATAGATCTGAGAGACCTGCTGGGTTCATACCTGACTAACATGTCACTGATGTATTCTGGACCAAACCCATTCACAGATTTATACACCAGCAGCAGAACTTTAAAGTCTATTCTGAGGCTGACTGGGAGCCAGTGTAAAGACTTTAAAACTGGAGTAATGTGCTCTGACCTCTTTGTTCTGGTTAAGACCCGAGCTGCAGCGTTCTGAACCAGCTGTAGCTGTTTGATGCTCTTTTGGGGGATATAAATAAATGATAAAATATGTATGGCACTGATAATATCAAAGCAATAAGTGAAGAATATCGGTCCCTGCGGGATCGTCACTTTCAATTTTTTGATTAATTTGGGGAAATTTTATGAAAATTGCAGGATTTTGGAAAAATTGAGAGTTCTTTTCACAATTTGAGATGATAAATGACTGCCATCATGTGATATATGCGTGGGGAAAATGCGTGCCCTGCCAATACTGGGGAGTTTCATTGAATTTGTGTGTTAATTTGGAGATACTGTATCTATAACTGAATTAGTTGGAAATTCACAGTGATTTAAGCTTTCTCTGACTTTTTTGCTTTCTGCTGGGGGCCGAACTGGATGCTCTTGAGTTAAACACGTACACAATAGATAATAATGAGCTTGCGATAATGATACGATACAAAATAGCAGTTGGAAAAATAACCAATGCTCTTATTTGACCTTACCTCTGGACATACTTGCAACTTACTGTGGGTGTGACCTTTTCAACTCAATAGGAAGAAAAAAAAAAATGAAAAACAAACCAAAACAATCTGGTGTGTAGTACTGTAGATAATGGGGATTTGTTTTTGTCTGCCCCCCACCCCCTCGTACCCTTGACGATGCATTTGTGAGGCTTTAATATCTTGTCGCACCTTTAGTAGCAAGTGGTTGAAAGACAAACTTATTTTCGTGAATGGCTCGGAATCGTGTGCTCCAAAATTTGACGAGGAAATTGGATCTTGTGGGATTTTGCATGATTTAAGCAGAACATTTCAACATCTGAAGCAATATTTAAATGAATCCACGGCTATTAAGAACTTTTAGCATGATTTTAGGATAGTAAGTACATCAAACACGGGAAGAAGCAGTCTTAAAGAGAAACTAATTGTACGTTTGTACATGAGGCCTTATTCATCTGCTCACATTACTTACTCTCCAGTGATAAAACAAAGTACAATTTACAATTGGATATTAGTGACATAGTTTACAGTTTAGATACGCTAAATCTAATCTAATCTTAATGTTATCAATTTTTACCCATCTTTTCTGCTAATACGAGACCGTCACTTTACCAAGATGTAGCTTTTTATTCCCCTTACATTTCATTGAGGCATTGTCACACCTATCCAGGCCCAATAATATAAAACCTACTATCACCAGTATAACCCAAACCTATGAAATTTAAAGCAAAGTGCCATTACATTAGAGTTATCCTTTAACGAACGCTCTAACAATGAATTCCATTTGTGCGGATAATGAGATTTTCAAAGGATACTTGAGTTTTTTTTTTTTTTTTTTTACTCTCCTATTCCCTCCAAGGGGCAATTTCCCAGACCTCAGCCCTCTTCATTAACCAGCTGGTACAGCCACCAATGGGAGTACAGCAGTGTGGGCTGAAGGAAATGGAGATGGATGTCTTGCTCAAAGATGGAAGGAATTTCAGCCCATGCAAGCGCCCAGGTAGTGTTTCTCCTCAACGTCACCAGCACCTCTACTTCTAAATCCCACTCCTCCACCTCCCCAATAACCCACTCCCATCCCCCGTCCCCGGAGGCGATCTCAAAGCTGGCTCCTTCTCCTAATTACCCATGGGCCCCGGAAATGCTCCAGCTGTTTGGTGTAGTGGGACCACCGCGGAGCAGAGGGGGCAGCATCACAGGAGAAGTTTGGGTAGAAAATAGTCTGATTAAAAGTTTACAACTGCTTTGGAGACAATAGATGAAGAACTGAGAAGTTGCTGAGGTGCATTCAAAGTTACTGTACCGTCCGAACTATTTTGTCTGACTCCACTTTGCCGCGTGTTGTCAAGCATCCTGTTGTCTGACAGGAAATCCCAGAGGAATGAAGCGGAACACATTTGAAAGACAGATTCATTGATCGCTTTGACTGGATTGTTTGCTGTACGGATTAAACGATTGGCAGATTCGACAACTGACAGGCCGACTCTTGATTGATCCATCAGCCCCAAACTGTAGAAGACCTCTGATAAACACGCTGTATAAATTGCTTACAAATGGATTGCCGATGGGTTTCAAAGCTGAATACGTTCTTACCGTCTTTTCCGCGTCGATCTGAAGTCGACCTGGCAGGGCCAGAGTAGATGTAGAGGAAGCCATCCATGAAAGGCAATGCGTCAGAAAGTGAGGCGTGCTCCGACCACTGCTCTCGACTTGAAAAATCTACAAGAAAATAGACCCAATGAATTAGAAACAATATGGCCTTACCCTTTTTATGCTTTGGGCTTTCTCAAAGAAAATTTGTTTTTCTACCATTGTAAGGGTCACCAAGGTTCTCTTTTCATGTTTTCCCAATGGAGAAAGTGAAAGTTGGCCTTTTTCATCAAGAAATGCTTCATAAAACTCAGAAACTTTCACATTTATTAAAGCAAATTGATGAAATATTTTGTAGAATTGAGAGGTTGAATCTCATTTAACGCTGATACTAACATAAAAATATCGAGCTATTATTATAATGAAGTTGCTTTAGTATTGAAAATTAACAGAGTTTTTATTTTTACTTTTAATTAGTTAAACATTTTGATCAACAAACAAGCTGAATCATTTTAAGCTCTGGACATCCAGACCAAGTAAAGCAAAAGTGTTCTTCTTCGTTGGTGGACGTGTCAGCAAGTTGTTATTCATCGCTTGCAATCTCGACTGTTTTTATCCCAAATAGTCAATATTAAATTGTTAATTATTGTTCAGAGTCTGCTGGCTCTACTCCTATGTCTAGGTCTTAACAGGCGCTAGCCGTGGGTACACCTTGGATGGGGGTGGCAGTCCATCGCAGGGTAAAAAACCACCACAAACTCTCATTCACTCCTACAGGTAAACTAGAGACTCCTATTAACCGGAGTACATGGAGGAAACCTATGCAAATGGCATAAAGACAGGAATTGAACCACTACACCACCATGGAACCAGGCACATCGGGCATATCTCCTTTCCATTCACAAACAATCAGCAAATGTTGCAGATTTGAGACTTTCACCAAAATGTACACTTTTGTACACTCTTGAGTCTTTAAAATAAATAAATAACTGTTAAACCTTTGAAAACCATCTCGTGCCATATTTTTTGGTCAATTGAAAGCAACTTGCTACGATCCACACACATTTTTTGATCGATCAAAAGTTGAGCCTACAGTGCCTTCAAGTATTTCACTGTAAACAGTAATTAAATATACTTACAGATTTTTGATAAACACATTCTCAATGTTCGTTTTAAAAAGGAGTCTTGGTAGATGTTTGGAAAATATCACAACTTTATCTCCAAAACTGAATTATTTCATAGCATTTTGATGTGAATAGTTGGAGTCAATGCAAAAATGACATTTTCAAACATCCAACATCCATCCATCAATAAACCATTACCAACAGACGACCAATATCTCCATGTTGTTCTCATGCAATATGTGTATTTTAGACAAATCTGCTGTTTAAACACCAACAGCTGCTATCTTGTTTTTGCCTAAAACTGCCTGGCCCCGGCCATTGCTGCGCAGCAGCTACATATATTTTAGTAATCATTGTGTTGACTACTCAGTAGTCAAAGTAAATGTGAACCATTATGTTGTCTGGATGGCTGATATCCCATAATGCCGCAGTAAACACATTTCAATTTAGCAGAAGTGGAAATAAATTTAGATTTGGGAGCATTAATCACAGATTGGAGTTTTCTCACCAGCTGCTGCTGCTGCTGCTCATATTGATGCACCGTTAAAAAGGTCGTCCTTCAGCCAAAGAATGTGGATTGTCCAACAAGACTGAAGTGCCATTACGTCACTTAAGTGCACTTAAGCAAGAAGCCGACATGCTAACAGTTCAATGATTACTATCATTGAACCAAAGCTCTGACCTCCACATTAAGAGTATTTCCTATAGGCATGAGTGAAGGAGACCCTTCTCTTCCTGCAGGTAGAGAGGAAAACACCATTATAGAAGCAGCTGTTGATGTGGCCATCACTTTGTCACATGGTTCCTCTCCCGCAAAGTCAATGAGAAGTTGTTCCGAGACCTTTTCAAAGCGGACCTTTCTGTAAACGTGGCTATAAAAGTCCACTTTTACAATCTTTGTCCATTTAAATTACAAGTTTTTCCTATCCACCAGCTCTTTACCCTCACTCACCCTTTTTATCCGAGCTTCAACAGCTCCCCCTCACCCCCTTCACCCTTATCGTTCTCAAATTCAATTAGCTGCAATTCTGGGGTTCAATTTTCTCTTCAATATCTTTTTTCAGATTTTTATCTTCGCTACCTCCAGCTCTCTCATCAAATAAGGTAAAAGGGCTTTAATTAAAACCGCTTTTAATTGAAGTGACATTTCCAACCTTTCTCCAGCAACACATCTCAGGGCAAAGTAAGAAAAAAGACGGGCAGATAATTCAAGCCCACAACCCATTCTCAATATGTCTGCTCTGACTGTGGACCTATTATGTCAAACTTAAACGAGTATATCCAAATGTGCATTCATATGTTTCACGAGAATAATTCATTTCTTATTACATCATTGAATAGATGTACCAAGTAACAGAAATCACCTCTAAAGTCTGTTGTTACAAATCAGCAGGAAAGTTTCAACATAAGAGTAAATCTAAGAAATATGACCAAATAATGGTTAGAGTAAAGCTTTATAAATCATGAAATTAATTACTTTTCAATCACTTTTTTTTGTTGTGTGCATGTTAACATCAATTGTGTTTTCTGTATTACCAATAAAGTGGACGTGTATAATTAATGTTAAATACAATCCATTGGGAGTGGCAATAAACACTGATGCTTTTAAAGAACATTGACATTTTTGTTCAAAAACTGTACAGGTCTGGTTCTCATGTTGTTGTGTGGTTTTACAGTATAATAAAAACCAATCAAATGTGATCTTATGATGGTCTCATGGACAAGACAGTGGGAATCCGACTCAACCTTTTTTTGATAGATTTTCCCCTTTATTTTGATTTATGAAGCTTTTCTCCACATATTATTCACTATCGTTCTACTTGTTAATAGTTAATACTTGTTCTGATGTTTCAGAAGCTGTTATTGTGAGTTCTTGCAGCAAATAAAGACCTTTTGCTGGGATCTGGGTAGTTGTCCTGGCTCTATCTATTGAGCAACTCCTAGGTTTGTAGCTAGCTGCTTTCACACCGGTTTAGCACCAGACTCGGTCCGAATGGACGGAGGACAGGTGGTAATTTTATCACCTTGGTTTGGCTCGGGTTGCGTTCATAGCGCAACTTCTGATCCGCTCCAAACAGCCTCTGGTGCAGTTGCATGAGCTAACCACTTGAAAGCGGCGTTACTAGAGTAGCGACTTCTCTAGGCAGAGAAACAGAAACCCGAACTAGAGAATCTCAATGATAGGTCAAAGCATGCAATTAAGAACGCGCAGAAACTTCTGTCTTCTCCCTGTTCTGTCACGACATTCAGCAATGGAGCAGCAACAAGTTGCCGTGCTTTTGATGCCCTGTTTTGTGATGTTTCCGGTTCTTCCTGACCACCCACAATGCCGTGCACTTGACGTCACCACCAAAACTTCCTGTTTTTTGTCCGTGCCGAGCACGCATTGTGTTCACAGCATTCCTAATCACTCTCTACTTCGATTGGAGATGCTCCAAGACCGACAGAAACAATCGCTCTAGACTTTGTTTGCGTGTGGAGGACTATCAGAGCAAACAAATCCTTGCGGGTTTTAAACGTTCTAAGGTCCGTCGGTATGAATGCAGCCTAAATATCGCGTCAAAGTTGCTAAGTTGGCAAACCTGAACCGGGATCATTTGACAACAGAAAACATACGTTTTTGTTTCCGTATCACTACGAGGATGTATTAAATTAAAGGCCATTTACAAAACAAAAGATTACTTCATTATCGTCTCCTGACATGTTTTGACTGCCAACTGTCAGTCTTCCTCAGAGGTGATTGCTTTGATGTGTCCCTATGAGTTCTTTCATAAGGAAAGCGTCAAAGCATTTACTGATGAATGAATGTGTCCTTATGAGTTATTTTGCTTTTGTCTGAAATAAATAAAAATAAAAAAAGCAGCGAGCTACAAATCTAGGAACTTGTTTTGGGAAAAGTTGCTGGATAAATAAAGCCAGGTCAGCTACCAAACTGAATAAATATTAGTATTCCATAATTCCAGGTGTTAAAAAAAAAGAGAAGGAAAGTAACTGAATATTAAAGGTTAAGGTGAGATGATCATTAAACAACACTATTACACTATTGTACTGGAAACTAAAGCCAGCATTAGTGTACCTGACATAAACCACACGCAGTAAGGTTACAGAAAGGCTAAACAGGAGAAGTGTGAAAAGCATTGTTCATCCTTTTTTATTAGCCACACAGAAAACCTGCTGAATAACTGTTTTATGCAACGTGGGACTGTGAGGCGTTAAGAATGCCAGGCTGCCAATGATATCACT
This sequence comes from Gouania willdenowi, assembly GCF_900634775.1. Classification (NCBI taxonomy): domain Eukaryota; kingdom Metazoa; phylum Chordata; class Actinopteri; order Blenniiformes; family Gobiesocidae; genus Gouania; species Gouania willdenowi. Next base: position 10,595,205 of record NC_041061.1, on the reverse strand, counting down.
TCCTTCCCTCCAAAAAACCCACAAAGTGTCTTTTTAAAGTCAGCTGAATGATGTCGACGATGCAGTACGGCTTGGTTTTGTTTTGGTTTTTTGTCAGGCAGAGGCCTACTGGGTGAAGGAAACAACCGTCATCAAACACAATTTGCATGTTTGCGTTGTTCTGCTTACAGTTTGGGCATTAGCTTAAGATATTCAGCGTGAAATCGCCGGCAGGGGTTTTTTCGCTGTAAGACATCAGGAAAAAGTGAATTTCATGGAGCTTGGCATCTCGTAAATAGTTCCCCCGGTGGAAGATTTTTTTTTTTTTTTACAGAAAATCGTGACCATCCACGTTAAATATGAATATCTTCAAGCCAGTATCGCCATTGAAACTTTTCTATGGGGGAGGGAGGTGAATATGTACGGAATTATTCACCTCGCTTGCTTTATAACCACAACTCTTAAGTTTTCTCTCTGTCCCTTTTCTGTGCTTAAATGCAAGATCTGTTGTTCGAAGTGCCACAGAAAAAGCATCACCCACAGCTTGTGTGCAAAGAAAACTCTTAATACAATCCTTCTTCATGTTGTCTGGGCTTTTCAGAGGACCTTCGCACTTTGCGCTATGACTCAAAACTCATTTTAAGCCGCTGTCGGGAGGTGCTTTCAGGTTAGGAATCTTACACACTCACAGTGTGCAACCTGTCCAATGCCCCGGGCCAAACAAGCTGCCAGACGTTCCCTTTAGGGAGCAAATATTGCAGTTATGTCTGAAGACACGACGGTGACAAAGAAACGCTCGCGCTGCTTTGCATCAAGCGGCTCCGCATACAAGCAACTGTTAACGCTGCATCTTTTCTTAGTAGTTTGTTGCACAGCTTCCATAAATTAGGCAAGTTGTGACTTTTAATGTTGTTTGCAAAGTGATCTCACACTGTAGAGAGGAGGTGATACATACAGACACTCACTGCCTTCAGAAAGGCCTGAGAACTCAAATCAGTGTGATATGAAATAAGTAATGATAGTTTAAAGCTGCATTTTATAAACTGTGCCTGTATTTTATTCAAAAGTATAAAATAAATCACAAAAAACATATATAAAATGACAACCGTAACACAGGAAAAAATATGAGTAAAAGCACACAAAAATAACCAATGATTGCGCAAAACAACTAAAATATAAAATGATTACAAAAATACACGAAATGAATCAAAAACACAAAAATACAGTAATATACACTGAAGGACCCAAAAAATAGCAAAAACATATATAAAATGACAACGAAATATAAAAAAAATTCACCAAAAAACAGACGAGACAACTAAAAGGACAAAAAATAAACAGATAATTGTGCTAAATTACAACAAAAATACACAAAAGGTTTCAAAAACATAAAAAAATACAGATTTATACACTCATGACAACAAAAATAACAGAAGTACACTGAACCACTCAATAATATTAAAACATACAGAAATACTAATTGAAAAATAACAAAAATAAATAAAAAGACAACAAAAATACACAAAATGACTCAAAATGTACATAAATGTATGAAGGACAAAAAAATGTCAAAAACATTTTTAAAAATGCCAACAAAAATACACAAAAGTAACCCAAAAAAAAAAACAAAAAACAGACAAGATAACTAGAAATGCACAAAAATGACAGAAGTAAACAAAATGATAATAAAAACCCACAAAATTATATAAAAAAATAACTTAGAAAATTACAAAAAACAACATAAAACCCATTTCACAAAAATAGTTTAAAAAATACAAAAAAATCAAACAAAAGCTGCACAAGACAACAAAAAATACACACAAATAATAACAATGTCAAATGAAAAAAAAAAAAAATAATAATAATAATACACCAATTAGCTCAAAAAACAATGCACAACGACTACACAAATAATAGAAAAGTAAACACACAGAAACATTCTGTTCTTTTAGATTGGGCATCATTCTAAATGCTGACATGAACATTGCTAAATGTGGCCCTTGGATCAGACGTTTATAATTTTTGTGGCCCACCCGTGCTCTCTATTCACTAACTTGATATGTTATAAACAACTTCAGCAGTATCTCTTTGCATAATCACCATTATGTCTTTGAGCCATTGACGTTTAGCACTGGTTTCAGTTCAAAAACAAGCACGGGGCCAAAAACTGGCAACAAGCCCAACTGGCATGTGGAGCTCAGTCGCTCATTCGGCACACCTGCAACATCTGCGAACCAATTACCAGCTTGTCTTTCCAGCTTAATGGGGACCGGAGGAAAAAGGCACAGTGGGGACGAGTCTCAAGACGTGTGTTATTGCAACCAAAACGCTCGTCTGTGTCATGTGATTAAAGAAATTCTGGTGATTGATGCTTAAACAGTGCTAAACGCTAACACCTGACAATAAAGCAGCTAACAGCACTAAACACAGGCCGACACTATGACTTTTACCAACCATAGTCTGATTTATGCTAGTTAATTAGCTTTATTGCCAATAGAGTGACAGATATGTCAAAAAGATGTTCACTTCTGGAACAAAGCATGAACACTGGGATCTACACAAGCAAACCAATGGTTCACACTCAAAATCAAGAAATCCAAGATGTCCACCGTACGTTTTGCCAATTTGGATATTTTGTCATAACTTGGGTTCTATTTGGCACTGAAGCATGATCTCAGTGGAAAATTATAGGTTTTCGGGATCATGGAATTCAATATCTTAAAATACCGGAAATTGTGCTCGGAGCAAAGATCCAAGATGGCCGCCATCGTTTTGCCTGCTTGTTGGTCGTGTGGGTTTGCAGAGTCATTTTTTATGTTTTTGTATATTTTTCTGAGCAATTTTGTGTACTACCATTGTCATTTTGTTCATTTTTGGAGTAGTTTTGTGCGTTTTTGGAGTATTTTCTGTGTTTTTCTCTTGTCTTTTACTGTATTTTTCTGCAGTGTTGTAATTGTTTGTATTTTTTGTTTTGTGTATTTTTCTGTCATTTTGTACGTTTACTTTGGGGGCCGCATAAATCAAGACCGAGGGACACATGTGGGCCCCGGTCCCCCAGTTGCCTATGTCTGTGCTATTGTATTCACAGTGGAAAAAAGTCTTGAATTCAGTTGTTCATTGTTACAAATTAAATACATTAAAATCTGTTACCCTTTATGAACACCTGGATAATATAGCATTTATTATAGATATAACGTGTAAATAAAATGTTTTAAGATAAAACAAAATAAATAAATTAAAAAAAAAATTTAATTTAAAAAACTTGAAAATGTTAACTATAAAACTAAGGGACCTTCCTAACAGGAAAAAAGCTCAAACTACCAAAATGTTGCATCTTTTTACGCTGTGACATCATCTTCAAAGACCTTAAAAGCAACCAGCTCAATTTTAAAATGTAAGGAGTAAAACGTTTCAAAAATTAAGGAGTAAAAATTAAAAAATAAATACTCAAGTAAGCTATGGATACCAGAAAAAAACTGCTATTATTTGTACTTTGTTACTTGTCACCTCTGAATTCCAGTAAACATAGTGAAATCCCGCAGCGTCCCAAGGTGCAATGGGGCTAGCAGGTTGGGTGAGGCGTGCTTAAGCTAATGATGTAGCCACGCTCTGCTATCAGTGGACGTCCTAACACTGGAGCTACAAATGAGCTGCTGTAGAGGGAATAAACAGTGGAACAGAGAGTTCCGAGTTGTCTTTCATTGATTTTAACCAGGGGAAATAGAAAAAGGGAGGGTCTTGTCCTATTTTTACTGACTTACACCAACTGGGGAGTGCAGTCCACTCAGTGGAGCGAAGCCGAGCCATTGTTTTCTGCACTCGGCGCTAGCCCAATTTAGATTGTGAGTTTGTTGTGGGTGGGAAGTCTTTGGGGGGTATCTGATTGTTTATCGCTGTATTCAACTTTTCTCATTGTTTTGTTGTGATTTGGAGGAGAAAAAAAAAAAGACTTTGTCACAGTTTATTCTAATGAGATGCACACTGGTAAGTTAAGCTGTTGGCAATAATCATGTGTACTCAACAGAAAAAAAAGAGCACCCATAGAGCAGATAACCTCGGTCTAATGCACAAAACTGCTCCAAAACACACAATATAAAAACAACACACAAAAAGAAAAACACAAAAAGTCCACAAAAAATGTCAAAATTACACAAAAGTCCACAAAATGTTAATAGAAAGACAAAACTACACCAAACACACATAAGACAACTTGAAAAAACTAAAATAACAAAATCATATCAGAAAATGACAAAAAAACAAAACAAATAATGACTCATTACACACCAAATGACAAAAAAAATACACAATATTACTCCACAAATACAGAAAATTAACAAAAAAATGGGAGAATCTACAAAAAAACAGTTTTTAAAAAGCTAAAACACAAAACAGTACAAAAATGGCACATGACACATAATACAAAATGACAACTTAAACATAACATTCAGATTGGTCATTATTCTCACTGCTGACATGACATTTGATAGTGTGTCACATATTTGTGGTCCTTACTGTCATAAAAGTTGCCCATTTCTACACATCTGATGTGGTCTTCACCCAAAAAATGGGAAACCTTTATTTCTTGGATGTATTTTATTCAAAATATTACACTGAACATTTTAAAAAAAGTATAGAAATGTAAGTTTTTTTTCTGATCACCTTGATAGCCAGTATTCAGTGTCAATATTGGCTTAAAGGTGGCAGAAATGGGGGAGATGGGGGAGGGGTTGGGGTAATATCATTTAAAAAGTAGGCAATATGGCAAGTTTTGTGTAGTTGCAGAAAAAGGATAAAAATAAGCAAAAATGGGCTCAAATTGACCTTAAGGTTGAGATTATCCATTGACGAGGGTTAACATTGACCAAAGCTGAGGACTTTTAAACAATAAAGCAACTCTGAACTGATGTTGTCCTCAACATTGGCACAAGGCCTGTGTTTGTTCCTCTCTATCTTCCCTTTGTCAACATCATGCTGTAGAACAGTAGGGACAGTGATGTCACCAGAGTACGCACACGTACCCGGATTCTGACAGACACAACGCTGGACACACCAACTGAAAAGTTCAACGTTCGTTTAATCAAATTCTCCTCCCGTCGGTCGACAAACTCGGGGGGCCTCACGCACAGAAAACAATGCACACGCCACTTTCCAGCGGCTCTGTTTGGATGCGACAACGTGTCCTACGGCGTGAGAACGTCAATGTGGACAGTGTGCTGTGGGATATCTGCATCTTTTCAGAGCTGCACTTGTTCATCTTTCCAAAAGAAAAGATCATAGAGGAGAAAAAAGACACACTATTGTCTGTTTTAGACTTTCTTTCTTTGCATATTATAACTACAAATGTGCTTATTTTCAGTTGTGTAAACTTTATTATTCATGCAGTTTTTACATTAACATAATAAAAGCTAATGCATTATGTAATCACACCTTTTAAATAATTAAAGTGCTTTGTTAGCAGATTAAAAAAGTGCAACTTCACACCTTTTCACAGTTTTTAGACCGCTGTGTGGGATATGCTGAAAGAAAAAATCTGAATTAGATTCAAAACTATGTAATTTTTTAATTTAAAAAAACCTTATGTTTTGTTTAAGGCTTGTTTATTCTGAAAATTACTCTCAAATCTACAAATAGCACTAAATTATTTCCTAAAGGGACCGAGTGGGAGACATAAAAGTCACTTTCTCACTGTTAAAGCTGCTGCAGACGATAATCTTTGAACAAATAAAGACATAGTGTAGGCCTCATAGATATATATATCCCAGAATTTAGTCACAAATAAATGTAAAAGCTAGAAATTGCCGCTCAAAAGTTTGTTTTGATCTAAACTCTCTACGTGACAGTGGGAAAAGCTTTGTGCATTGCATTGTGGGATATGGAGTCCCGTAGGCGAATGCATGAAAGTGTTTTTACTTCATTTTTACCAATATTTGTTGCATTTGCCCCCAAAAACTCTGCCAAAGTGACTTCCCAACACATTTCTGGCGTTTTCAAAGACTGAAAGTTGTGGCAACACAATGGCAGATGTTTATTTTGGTGTTTACATGAAATGAATGCCTGGCGGAGTGAGGTGATCACTATCCTCCTTGTTTGGAGAAGAAACACAAGAAATCAAGGTTTAATTAAGTAAAAACTAGGGACGTAACAATTAATTGTAAGTCAGTTAAAAATCGATTCATAGGTATCACGGTTCACATCGATGCGCTGAAAATTGAATTGCAGTCTTTTTTTTTAAACAGCAGAGGGCGCTATATTAATCCTTCTCTTGTCCAAATGCTGAGGCGGCGGGCGGAATCTGCTACTACTTTCTTTCTGGCCGACTACTACTCTTAAACATGTTCATAAATGATTCCTTACCCCTTTAACGCCAAAAGAATATCTGTAATATTACGTGAATATCTGTAAAAGTCATGTTTTTCTATTAGCTCTGTCTGCTAGCGTAGCATCTCTTCTTCACTGCAATAATATCTGCATGCCAACCGACCACTGGGTTACGAGCGCCCTCTGCTGGTCTAAACAAATATCTGACGTAAATACAGGCAGACTGTTTTGTTTTTTTTAAGTCCAATTGTTAAGACACAAAATACATTTAAAAGAAAAGGAACTATTATGTAGTTTTGCATTGTTTACTATAGAGCCAGAATTTCAATTATTGGCTTCTTCTTGATTTGTATTATTCCTTTATTTATTTCATTCAAGATTTATTTTTAGTTAAATTGCATTGTTTTGAATAGTTTATCAAGGGATTCTTTCGACAATGAAAAATAAAAGGAACATAGTACAGTATTTTTCCCCCAAAATATAAAAGAACATTTTTCAGTCATCATTTGTCTACAGTCCCGTTTTGTAAAATAAATTGTGAGAGAATCGTATCGTGAACCCAGTATCATGAATCGAGTCGTATCGGGAGTTGAATGAATCATTACATCCCTAGTAAAAACACTTCAGTTTATCTAAAAATGTACGTTTCTTGTTATCATGGAGGGTGAACAGAATTCATTTAGAAAACAATAACACAAAAAGTCAGTTTTGTAATTGTTTTAGCTCATCTTTTCCCTTTTCTTCGCAGAAGTCAAAAGCTGTATGTAGCAACGCTGCTGAATTACTGCAAAACATGTTTTAAAATGACTAACAATTAGTAAGATGTAAAGTCATGTTAAAAGTGATGCAGAAGTACTATTAAGGTTTGTTGAATTGCATCTTTTCTGTGATTGCAAAAAAAAAAAAAAAAAATCAGTTTTATTTTCACAATAAAGGACTCAAAGACTGTACATACGGTATTTGCCATGTATTAAATGATGCCATTGCCATCTCTTCTGATGGCACTTGTTTTACACACACATTTGTTGCCATGGTATATAAAATCCTTGAGTTAATGATCACAGAATTTTTTTTTTTTTTTTTTTTTTTCATTGATTTATTAAAAGCAAAATAATTCAATGGAAACGCAAATGTACCCAAGTCTTGAATGAAAGGGAGCAGAAAGAAGAATAATCTAATCTAATACAGTAATGCAATTTAATTTTAGTTTGTCAAAATCTATATTTATAGCCTAGTTTTAGTCAGCTATGGTAAATTATATTAAGCTTTTTTTTTTTTAAAGATTCAAATGCCATTTATCAACCTGATATGGGATGGTATTAATATTTGTAAAAACACAGACAGATTTGAAGTGATCAATGATTAAGATTCCCATGAGTTCTTATTGAATTTCGTTCCAAAACTATAGTTTCGTATTCATTAGTAGACGAAAATACCAATATGTTTTGAGTTGATAGTTTTCCATGTATTTATTTTTAATTAGTCTTAGTCTAGTTATTGGCACTTTAAAAAAAAAAAAAAAACAACTAAAAATAACATGTTTCTATGAGAATAAATCACAACACTGCAGAAGTGTAAGAAATAACTATTTCACGGAACGCCGGCGTGGTTTCTCAGGATATGAAGAAAACAATGCAGGTCATTGCTGCCACATGTGCACAGATGTTCAAATATGAGAAGCTATCTGACCCTGGGTTAACACATTTTTAAGGGTTTCACTTCCTGAATCTAAGGGAAAGACGTGTGACCTCGCCGTGGCACTTCTTTAATAGCTACGCCGGTTTAGTTGGACGTCCATGTGTGTGGTTGGGTTCATTGTTGTCGGCTAACGATAATGAGCAAATGTGTGCGTCCTACTCGGGCTTTGTGCATGTTTGGCAGAGCATCCCACGAGTAATGGCCATTACCATGGTGACCAGGTGACCTGTGCTAGCAATTAGAGACTCCATAACAGGCTCAGTACACGGTTGCACCGCATACATTATGTAAAACAAATTCTGGGAAAGTCGCCCCCCTGGACTTTTAGTCTCACACATTCACGTGGACACACGGCAGAGCACAAGCACATCCGAGGCCGAACTACTCGAAACACGGCACTAGTAGAACGAAAGCACGAGAAATGGCGCCACAGAAAGAAAAAGCCAACTACTCAACTCATAACTCGCTATTTTTTATTTTTGCTTTTTTAAAGTGGGTTTTTCCTGCCTTCGTTTTCCATTCATTGCAAGAAAAACTCTCGCTGTGCTTTTCATGAATGTGGCAGCACAGCAGTGAGTGTGAGTTTTAAACACAAAACACTGAGACACTAAGACAATGGAACGAATACTGTATATGTGGCGACGATGGTTGTAAAAAGCCTAATTTGGAAGGATTTAAAGGGCTTTTCACACATTTTGTGAGAACGTCTTCGTAAACAATCCCGTGAGAACAAAGCATGACATTTTATAATTCAGTGTTGTAGTTCTTTTTTTTTTTTTTTTAGCTCAGCACATTCTCTGTTGCTGAACCAAATCGTGTCTATGTGTGTTTTATAAATTGAGGTCACATGCAACAGGACCAGTGTTGCACACAAGCACAAGCAAAGGTAAGAAAAAAAAGTATCAAACCTAATGCACTGAACACAACTAAGAGGGCCTTGGGTTCATGTTTGACAACACAAATTGTTTCAGGCTTTTTTGTCATTTGTGAATTGATATAAAACCAGACATAAAGAAGTGTTGATAAGTTGTGTAAGCACACAAAATACAAAAACAATGGATTTCTTGATCTGCGGCCAGTATTCGCCAATGCCTACATCAAAGATGTAACTTTTATCACAGCGGGCGCCACAACAATGTGATTGTCTGATCTGAGAGTCACATCATGAACATTGTCAGCATTTAGAATAACTAGTACAGTGACTGTCTGAAGTATGTATTCATATAGTGGGAGGAGCTTAAGTAAAGTTGTCAATTATGGCCAAATGAGTATGTGTTTGAAGGTTGGATGTACAAAGAGGTGTACATACTCTGTAGTGTTATAAAGGGGTTTATTTGTGGGTGCAAAGTGAAATAGCGTGTGCAGTTTCCCTAGTTTAATTCTATGGGACATGCACATGATAAATGTGTAGGTTGTTATTTTTTTTGTTTGGTGTATTTTCTCTGTAATTAATGTTTTTTGGAGCCACTAAATATGTTTTTGTATCTTTCAGTTGTCTTTTTGTGCATTTTTTGTATAATTATTGTTTATTATTGCCATTGTAGTGTGATTCTGGAGTCATTTTGTGTATTTTTGTATCTTTTTTGGCATAGTTTTGTGCATTTCTGTTGTTAGTTTGGGTATTTTTTTGTATAAACATTTAGTTTTGTATATTTTGACTCATTTTCATTATTTTGTTGTTGTTTGGTGTTTTTTTTCTGTAATATATGTTTTTGGGAGTCATTTTGTATGTTTTTGGAGCCTTTTTGTATAATGTTTGTGCATTTTTGTTGTTGTTTTGTGTACTTTTTGTATAAATATTTAGTTTTTTTTGTTTTATTTTATTCATTTAGTATATTTTCATCATACTGTAAATACCTTATGTGTGTTGAGGGCCCTGGAGTCCAGGCTGGCAGAGCGCCAACACTCTGCTGTGGGCTTCACTTTTTGCTCGCTTTGGGTGAACCGCACGCGTGTGTGTTTGTGTGAAAGATTCGCTACCTGTCGCTACCTGTTCTCTCTCTCTCTCTCACACATGTGCATGCACATAATCCGTCACAGGTTGTTGAGAGAAAAAAGAAGGGACCCCGGAAGTACCACGAAATATAAAACACCAAAGTCGCAACTCTCTCTCTAAACGGCTCTGTGTGCGTTAAGCATGTACATCCCGGCACTCTAACGCAGTGATTCTCAACTGATGGGTCGGGGACCTGTACTGGGTGGGTCACGGACAGCTGGTCAAAAATAAATAAATATTTAAAGTCTCTCAGGTTGGGTTGGACTTGACTTTTATTTTGAAATAAACTTTTATTTTTACAGGCCTGTTGTATATAGATTTATGTTGGAAAAAAAAAAGATTCTATGGATTATTAAGATTAAATTTGATTGGTTGAATTGTTAATAAAAAAAATAAAAAAAAGTGGGTCGTGATTTAATGACGGTGGCAAAATTGGGTCGCAGGGTGAGACCAGTTGAGAACCACTGCTCTAACACACGGCTGATGCGTGTGCGTCAGCCGTGTACGTGTGTGTGTGTGCGTGTGATTCAGAATTAAATTTACATTAGGAATGAAGTGCTTACAAGGTCAGTTTAAAGAGGATTTAATTTTTATTCTGAATTAAAGAGGAATTAAAGCTCCTATGTAAACCTCAGTGTTTCTCCAGGCATGACTTCATGCTGGTGCGTTGCTTTTTCCCAATGTATTCATTTAAATACATGAAAACACAATAGTTATCACTTTACACATTTCACAACAAACCTAAATGTCCCACTGCACGAGTTATTACAGTGTGCAACTAAAGTTGCTCACCTGACAGTTTGTTCTGGTGCAGAAACTCCATTTGCAGCTTCTGTCCAGCATGTTGGGCCAGGAGGTACGGGGTGGAATAGGTCGGGTCTCCAGTAGCACACATCACATTAGCTCCACTAAACACCAGTGTCACGGTCTGCAGCACCTCTGGTGACACTACGGCGGCACACAAAGCCTGCAGGACGACCAAAACACACACACACACACACAAAAGCACATCTCAAGAGTGGTTTGGTTTACCATGAAAGCTTTGAAGTCATGTTGCCACATTTATTCGTAATGAATGTTGAAAATGTTTGAAGATCAAACTCCAGAGTTTCTTTCAATATTATCAAGAAGTAATGGAATCAGTAAGTCACTTATTGAGGCTCTAAGTATCTCCGCAGGGTTGAAAACTTCTTACAAATCCTCCACAATAAGGCTGTGAAAATTGGTGGCAATGCAGAGATGATCAATTCTCTTAATGTAAAAGCTTCTCTCTGAACTGTGTCAAGGAAACCGACCGTTAGAGGACAAAGGGTCCATCAAGGTATCGGAAAAGGAATGTAGAGTTTCATATTCCTCTCTCTGATCACAATGGAGAATTTAAAATATGATCAAACTTTAATGCTCCCTCAGGGAATCATTAAGGCTCTAATCTGTGTTTAAAAAGGAAATATAGCAAAAGTGAAGAGGGTAAATGAGCCATAGTGGGAATGAAACTAACCATTTGCATGAAGAGAATAGCAGAAATAATTCCATTAAAAAAATAAAAAAAAACCAAGTAAAATAGTGCTATGATTATTATTGCATTATCCCCATTTTTTTTTTTTTCTGCATTAATTTGTTACGAAAAAATATTGATCGCTTTTTAAAAGAACTTTATGGAAGATCATAACGACTTACAAAAACAGGAAGGCAGAGGAAAGGGACATCGTTTTTAGCAATTCAAAATTAACAAGAATTAAAGCTAGGGTAGGTAATTTCCTCCAGATACACTTTTTAAGTTTTTGGTTGAAAATGTCTTTATGTCCCGACAGAAATTAAGGTCTTATGTGCTCTGGAAAAAGGAATGAAGAAAATCTGTCATCTGTAGCAGCTGTAAACCTGTAATAACTTCGACCAATGAATAAGCACGGTTCGTTTTTTAATAACCAATCACATCTCCCCATCTCTCTGCTTGTTCTCGACCCCTTGCGTGCACGAGCCCACAAGCGCGTCACTGGTGACAGAGTTAAAACTGAGTTTTTAGTCACTTTTTTTTTTTAACATACTGTATGAAATAATAGCGTTTAGTGTTTACTTTACGCTGAATGAGACATGAGACGAAGTTTCTACACAATACACGCGATGAGCTTAGGTCCGCTTCTGGAGCACCGGCGCTCATGCATGTGAGTGAGGGACGTGACTTTAAAGGGCGCACAGAGGAGAGGGGGCGGGTAAAAGCGCAGCACTCGGTGGATGCTACTTTCAAAATCATGCCAGTTTTCTAAAATTACCTACCCTGCCTTTAAGTGATAACCACCGGATTTTTTTTTTTTTTTACATTAATTTACTTTTACAAAGCATCATTATGAAGAAGCCTGTGCACAACTTTCCCAGACTGTGAGTAATAACAGGAATAGTAGCACAATATTATTACTATTAGTATTAGTCGTATTAATAACCTTATTAGTAATTTAGAAAAAGAGAACTGCTCTTTTCTCCAATAATGTGCTGTGCCTGAGCAGCTGAATGTAAAAGAGTGAATAAATGTTTATTCAACAGTTCTCCCATATTGACAATTCATAACCCTTTAATTAAATTGTTTGGGCACTTTATTCTAATTGACTATCTGGGTATTTGTTGTTGTTGTTTTTTAAGTGAAGTATTATTTTTGACATTTGACGTCTCCATTGTTCACACATTTATTTTTCAGTATTTTTTGTTGCAAAAACAATTGCGATGACAGAGTTCACCTTAACACATCTAAATACGTATGTTGTTCAACAATTCACAAGCCGCAATGAATCACGATTAAGTAGGAACAGATTCATGTTTTCTCATTAAATAGGTTTTTCATGCTGACGTAAATGTTTTCACGAGAGCACACACTGTCCAACCTTTAGGTTCTCACGGAAAACTTTGCTACTGCGTGCTCGTAAACAGGATAGAAGAGCTCGTATTAAGTCTTGCGTGAGCGCATAAATATAGAGTCAGTCCCATTGAAATGTGGCCTGTGTTCATGTCGACTCGTGACATTTCAGCACCGGCTGTCACGGAATCTGATGGGTAACAGATTAAGATGCAACACCGGCATCAGTAAAATCATCTCTGTAGGTACTCACGTAGAAGGTTTTTATTGATTGAAAATATATATATATATAAATATTCATGTGACTTTAGGGGCTTTGGATTTGCAAATAATTAGTTCAATTCAACAAACTAAAATGCTTGTGACTCTGCTTTCCTTTCACGAGATTCAAGAATAAGATACAAACTTGGAGCTCCACCTGGAAGACAACATTTCATGCCATCACATCATGGAGGGAAGGAAAGTTTGGCGCGATGGGTGAGTAAACAGTTGCCACAGCAGACTGTGACGTGCTGCGACAGCTGCCAATCAAAGGCAGCTCATATATACCTGTGCACAAACTTTATTATCAGCCTGTTGGAAGCACTGCCGCCCACACAGCAGATGAATAAGTAAAGTAAGTCTCGCTCTGTTTCTTTGTGTTAAGCCTGAAAAAACAATGTTTTTGAATTAAATGCAGACGGAATATTTTTGTTCAGTAATGCATTCGTTTGAAGGTTAAAGGAAATTATTTGTCAAGCTAACTTTGTACCAGTCTTGATTTATACTTCTTTAAAAGTCAAAGTAGGCATAATGCCATGTTTAGCGCTGCAGACGTTGTTAAAAGCCTCGGTTTTTTTTTTTTTTTTTTTTTTTCGCGTGATGTCTCGGGGCGGGGGAGGGAGAATGGCGAGGCGGGGGGCGGGGAGTAAAGTCTGACTGGAGAAAACATTTTTCTGTCTCTTTCTATTTGTTCATCCAGTTGATGTGACATTGTGCACGATGACCCGCAACAATGTGGATCAACAGAGGATTTATTTTTTTTCCCTGCTTTCATCCAAAACCTGGGCCCAGTCGGCGAGGCGGCATCGATTTGGCCACAAACAGGCAATATCCGGTTTTAGAGCGAGGCACTCCAGTTCTGTGCATACACACACACACACTCACGCACACGTCTGTCAATAAAACCCACAGCCCCTCACTAAAGACCTGCGCTCGGATAGAGATGTTAAAGCACGTGTGTGTTTTCCAGCTGGAGAGATTTCTCAATTTTCCTTTTCTGTGCTCAGTTTCTGGAAAACCAGATTGATTTTCATTAATGGGAAATAAAATACAGGTCACGACAGAGGGTTTTCACTCTTCTCTGAATGAGTGTTTTCCATGCACACACAAGACCAGGTCAGATTATGCCTTAATAGTCCCATGCAACCTGGCCTTATTTAGTATCATGTCTGAAAATGACCTTCTGTGTCAGAGCAATTACTGTATCCACAAAGGACCGTGTGTGTGTGTGTGTGTGTGTACGCGTGTGTGTGCTTTGAAACCTCTCCTCCTCTAAGTCAGATGTTCTGCTGGGACTTGTTGGAGGTCATTGGGATTTCGGCTTCTAATGAGGGAGCCATTGGACTCACAGAATGTGAGGATGCAGGAATAAAAATAGCAAGGCAGTGCAAAGATAATGTACATTAGCATATTGAATTTGTCACGTATACGACACGTCACCAGCCGTCTCTCGTTACCTGAAATGACACGTTAAAACAAAGGACAGCTCGCTGCTACTTTTGTGACCCTTGAGCTTCAAAGAAGTTCAAAACTGCTAACTGTCAACAAGGAAACTGCTGCCATCGTTGTCTTTGCTGCTGTGGAGAGTCCCTGAGGAGGTTTTATATAGCTTTTGTTGTTTAATATTCACACTTTGTGTCACGGGAAGTGAATAAGACGCCAAACGGACAAACAACATGTCCGGTGAGATTAGAGTCACTGCTCATGGCTGAGTTAAAAAAAGAATAACAACGTTTTTTGAATAAACTTCAGATTATTACTTGAAGTGAATACGTGGAAAGGTTTTGTGAAATGTTTAATGATTCAGCGAGCGTGCGCACATCAAAGACTATAAATGTCCGATCAAAACTTTGGAGCCCATTTTGACCAGTTTCAGTTTATTCATTTTATTTGATTTACAGTTACAGCTTATAAGATTGCAATATAGTAGTAGATATAGCATAATAATAATTTTATTAAAATGGTACATTTTATCCAGTGAAATTAAAAGATTTATATTCATATTTATTTTATTAGCAACTGTAGTTCACAGTTTTATGATAAATGAATTCACTGTGTTTTACCCTTGTCATTAGATGCGTCTAATTTAACCGTTTATGCGAACACAGAAAAAGAAAGATTTTCTATTGTTTTTTTAAGATATCTCTCTCTTTTTTTGGTCAAAGAGAAAAACCTAATTTTGGAGAAATAAAAAACACATTTAGCCTACTTTTAATGTGACATTAACTTTAACTATTTATCTTAAGTTGTTTACCGTAATTTCCGGACTATAAGCCGCTACTTTTTTCTCACGCTTTCAACCCTGCGGCTTAAACAGTGACGCGGCTAAATTGTGGATTTTTCCCGGTTTTATAAGCTTCATGCCGCCACAAAATTGAGCTCCGTCACATTAGACCAGGTGGAACGATGAAATTGATTACATTAAATCGTTCTTGCTCGCACTGAATCATTCTGATCACTCATTTTGTCATGATGCACACTGCATCGTCATAGCAACGACGCAGAGAAATGTCAGAGAGAGAGCGAGAGAGCCTGCTGCAGCAGCAACGTGGATGAAGCAAAAGGCAGCCAGTTTGTAATAGAAAGATAACGAAGCATAAAGTTGTTAAATCACTTGTTCAGGATTGATCGGTGCTCTCGACTTTGAGGCTGATGGAGACGTTTCCGTATGGAGGACGGACAGTAAAAGTCAGCCAGTTTGTAATAGTGGCACAACAGCTTGAAGTTGCCAAATCACCACATTGGATTTGTTCAGAAGCGATCGCGTCCGCATTCTGACTCAGAGTCTGACTCGCTGTGATCGCTCTGCGGTAGTTCACGGTAAGAAGAGCGGATGAAGTGGTGTATCAGTCTGGTTCCAGTAAAAAGTGACCATAAAAGGCTGTAAATGGACTGATATGTAGACGTGGGGCAGTGAGGAGGAGACTTCTCACTACTCAACCTAACTTGAGTACAGCAGCCCGTCTACCTGCCCGTTCTGATTGGCTGAGTTGTCTGAAGGGCACCCTCATCAGCCAATAGGGTGCGGCCTACGTTAGGCTGTGGCATTTGTGTGGATTTTTCTTAGAAAATTGCTAAATTACTGTAATGCGGAGAATAAAACAGTGCGCTTTATAGCCCGGAAATTACGATAACTTGTGGAAAAATGTTTGCTTAAAAACAGCAAATATAATACATTACATTTTATGGCAAATCCCAGCATTTAAAATTGCTCATCTTTGAACTTTTACTGATGAGTTATATTTTGCTTTCGCTCTCCTAGTAGTAAAATAAGTAGAACATGGTATGAATGATTTCTTTTTGTATATTGCATATCTATAAATGTATATAGTACCCAAAAGTAATACATGAATATAGTGTAATGTATTAAGAAAAATTAGTTTACCTTATCATAGGAAACGTAAATATTCTAAAAGATTCAACTGCATGTATGTATCATGCAAATTTAAGTGCAATTCAATACAGAAATTAAATACTATTCAATCTAAAGTTACAAGAAATAAGCTGGTAAATTAGCTCAAATGTTTAAAAATCCTCCACGTGCTCAGTTAAAACACAAGGGGTTTAAAGCACATATACAATTTCCACTAGGCAGACCTTCTCTGTATACTGTATATCATACTTTAACACATCCCTATAAAATAAAACTCCTCCCACAAACTCAGCACATCCACACATCTCCAATGGGGCAGCACTCATAATCACACGCATGTACACACCAACGGCCACTATAGAAAACACTCCCAAGCTTTTCTGTTGTGGATCCTAATCCACTTTTCCACTTAGCTCGCTGGTGCGCCTCTTAGTTGCTTTCTCGCCTCATTCTCTCTTTGCGACATATTTCCATTCCTCTCCGCCGATGCAGAAAAAACAATGCACTGAGTAAATGCTGATGCAGGTAGAAACCGCTTTCCCCCCTTTTTCTTCTTAAGAACCAGGTTCGAAAATGGCAAACCGCAGGAAGCCGGTCGGTTTCTGCAGACGCATTAAACCTCAACACGTAAAGCTTTGGAGCTAAAGAAATATACTTGAGATTAATGGGACAGATATGCAGGATTGGAGATTAACCTTGAAGTAGTGTTGCTTTCTTCTGGCTCAGTTGTTACAAAAACACAGAAATGGCTTGGAGGCATGTGGACACTGGAAAAATATAAACTAAATATAAAATGAAGTGTAACTGAACCCCCAAAACCAATGCTACTTCATACCCAGAAGTAGACTGATCCTGGTCCAGCGCTTGAAATTTTAGCCTAAGTATTTCAATTTGACGTATTTTGTTGATGTCAGAGTGGCTGCCCTCTATGGGTTAAAACCCGCTATTACAATCAAATTTTGCAATTGGCTGAGAATAGTGGTTTGAGACGTTTTTGTTACGAACCATCTCTATAAGCCCCGCCCCTAAGTAAGCAAGTTGGGTTGAGAGAAGCACAGTGCGTATTAAGTAGGTTCTTTAGAGAGACAAGGTAATTTTTTTTAATTTCCAGCCTAGAAGCACATCAGCCAAAACCTCAGGATTGAGTCACTCTTTAAAAAACTGATCGTGGATAGAAGACTTTGCTTGAGTACAATCATCAACAACCTAGAGGCTCTCTGTTCATCAGTTTATCACAATTCCAACTTTCATCTACGACCATGAGCTTTGGACTGTTGCTACTCCAAGTCGAAAGAAGCCAGTTAAGGGGGTCTAGACATCTTGTAAGGATGCCTCCTGGATGCCTTTCTTGACCTCCAACATACTAGAAAGACTATGTCTCTCTGCTCTCGCGACCTGAATCCAGATTGGTGGAGGACAACGCGAGAGAGAAAATACCAGACAGACATGTTTTTTTATTTTCTATTTGCACATAAATTGCAAGGGTCCGAGCAGATGCTTTTCACTTTAATCCTAATGGTTTATATCAAACATCTATGTTTTCAGGCTGAAGAGGGAAACCAGACTTCATGCACCACAAGGAAAAAAGTTAGAAAGACCAGCAGAACCAGCTGATAGCTGCAAGTGCAAGAACTAATAAGACAAACTAGATAACTCAGGGTGAAATTTCCTCAGATCAAGATTTTGTTCCCTAAAGATCTTCGGCATCAAGTCTGTACCTTGTTGAGCTGTTCCAGGTCTTGAAAGTCCTCCAGGACCTTCCGGTACTTCCGCTCTCTGTATTTCCTGCGAATAAACGTGGCGCGTTGTTCAGCAGACGCTCCACTGAAGATGTCCTCCTCCAAG
Organism: Gouania willdenowi; assembly: GCF_900634775.1. NCBI lineage: Eukaryota > Metazoa > Chordata > Actinopteri > Blenniiformes > Gobiesocidae > Gouania > Gouania willdenowi. The sequence goes on along the minus strand of NC_041061.1, from coordinate 10,576,890 downwards.
GGGAGATTAGCAGCCCAGAAATGGTTGGCGTTCTTGTTCCCAATCGCCAAGAAGAGCTGTGAAGTTCAGAAATGTCGGAAAACATCGATGAGAGGAAGATTTTGAGTGAAAGGTAAAAAGCAAACAACAGGTCAGTTTGGCAGACGAGTTCCGACTTACGTTGGTATATGCTTTAAAAAAAAAGACTGAACTCCACCACGAACGACCCACATGTCAAAATTACCTGCACTAGTTCATTGCTCCAGATACTGCTGTCCAACTTCAGGCTCCGCACTTTGGAAATGTTTGGGCCGAGGGAGCGGTGCTGTCCTGGCACACATGGCAACAATATCAAGATGAGAAAGATGATTTCACCAAAACTTTCATTTAGATAGCAAGTTAAAAGACAGCATAACCAAGCATCACCACTTCACTCCCTCACTACTGACTGATTTAGTCCTCTCTGCTCCTCTAATTGGAAATGAAAGCATAGCACGAGGGCCATTAATTGCTAATGAATCATGAGTAATTCATTGTGTTTGTGGGTCTGCTTGTTTATTTGGGTGAATGAGAGGCTTCTGGGGTTGCTTATGGCCAAAGACAGGGCACACATGCATAATACATTAGACAGAAACAAGCTGCTGGTGTGAAAGTGAATTATCGTCCAGTGAGTAACGGTGAATAACTCCAGATTTAGATTTGGCATGCTCTCATTACAGTCGTCTTTTCTAAATTAGAGCAGCTGCGAATGATAATGAGGGACTCTAAGCTGTAAAAGGCCATCTTGACATAGTTTTACACAGATGTAAGACATTTCCAAACCAACAAAGTGGTAATTTTTGTAATCTGAGAAAATGATAGCAATGTTAAATAATACTGATCATATCATTGCGGACCATTCAACTTGTACTTTTTGGGGGAAAAAAAAAAAACGTTTTTGGCTCCAATTTCTAACCAAAATAAAATACACAACGTTTGTAAGAATGATGTGTTCTTTGTACTAGTCTGTTGGGACTACTGATTTTGTACATGTAGCCAGTTAAAATAACCCGAGATTGCACGGAATGGTGTACACATGCTTTGTAACTGTACTTAAACAAGTTTTACTGGGTGTCCGTATTTTACTTTCAAAAGACTTCTTACATTTTTACACAATTATCTGTAATTTTTACTCTAGAAATATTGGTACGTTCTACTCTACACATGTCAATACTTTCTACTCTACAAATGTTGATACTTTCTCCTCTACTGATCTCCGTAAGTAATAAGTAAGTAATGTTTTATTTCTAAAGCACCTTTCACAGACAGAGGTCACAAAGTGCTTTACATATCCACTCAAATTCACACACCAATGGGACAGAGCTGCCATGCAAGGCGTTAGTCAACCACTGGGAGCAACTTGGGGTTCAGTGTCTTGCCCAAGGACACTTCGACACAAAGACCGGGATCGAACAACCGTTCTACCACCTTTCTACTCAACAAATGTTGATATTTTCTACTCTACAAAAGTTCTGCCGATCTGATCGGCAACTGTATATCGGATCAGCCAATATTTTGCTTTTTACACAATTAATGTGATCGGTTGTAATGTCTTAATTCGCCTATCCGATAAATGACGTCATTGTTGTGATGAAACTTTATGTAGATGCTCCCATTGCATTGTTTTATCAGTCTCACTTATACTGAAGAGACTGAAAACAAATGTTATGTTCAGGTCTGGCATGGAAATTCTTCAACTCTTCCACTCCCTCACAGTCACAAGGCTGCGTTTAGGTAGCAAAACATGGTACCGTTTGATTTTCAATGAATCTGTATCAGGTAGTACCAAAGATATTTGGTCGCTACCTAAAAAAAACCATCCTGAATTCATATGATCGAATTGGTGATATTTTTTTTTTACTCACTGATCAGGTGATAGGCCCAAAAATCCTGATCGTCTAAAGCCTACTACAGATATCTGTACTTTCTACTCTACAAATAGCCGTACTTGCTACTTTACAAAAGTCCGTACTTTCTACTCTACACAGATGTACTTTCTACTCTACACATAGATGCACTTTCTTCTTTATATTAACGCAGAATAAAAAATTGTGGTTGTTTCTCCCTTATTTTTTTGTCGTGAACCTTTTTGGGTTTTTTGTTTATTGGGTTATTAGAACACAAGTTGAAAGTGGTTTTTTTTGTTGTTTTTTTTTGTACTTACTATACTTAGTTACTTTGTAATTTACTCAACACTGAACACATACTTAACTAAACAGTCTGTGCATGCAGGGATAGTTGAAGAAGTGGATAGAAAAATTCAAAATATCAATATCAATATCTGTCAGTGTTTTTGATTATAGGCTATGTAACCAAAACCTTTTTTATTCATTTAATCTAATGAAAGTTTTTACTATCATTAGATAGCTACTATTAATGATGTCACTATTATTACTTATTTATTTTTGTATAAAATATTTACTGTTTTGAGCAACTGTTAAATGTATACTGTGTGTGTGTGTGGGTGTGTATGTGTGTGTGTTTATCTATATTTTGTTGTATTTATTATTTTTGAAATATTGAATTTTTGTATTGTCTGCTCTGCTGTATCTGTCATTTTATGTAAGTTGAGGACCCCCTCGAAAACGAGATGTTCCATCTCAAGGGGCATATCCTCCAATAAATAAATTTACAATAAAATAAATTTGCAAAAACAAATTCAAGAAGAAAGTTCCTCAGGTAGAAGGACAGCCTTGGTGTTTGTGACTTCAGTTGCAAAACTTGACCAAATATTTGTATGGCTGATAAAATACTTCGGCAAATTATTTTAATTTAATGTTACTATGAAGTTAATTTGTGAGATTTAGAGTTGTTTTGTTGATGCTTGTCGTTTATCTAAACCCAATCATCACAACCATTAGAGAGGAAGTAATTGCTTTGTATCTCGGGTCCAGCTTCACTCATGTGGACCAGAGCATTCTGGGAACAAGTGCAAACATTTCACTCTGTGTGAACAGCCAAGATTCTTCCACCTCTCCATGCCAAAACCCAGGGCCATTTCTACTTGTGTAAAGGTAATGACGCCGAAAAATAAAGTCTGCGGGCACGTGTGCCACAAGGCACGCGTGGAGAATCCTTTATATAAATAGCTACAGTAGCTGCAAATGTCTTCATCTTTTTCCTGTGGAAAGAAAACAACTCTCCAAAGGGCATTTGTGTCATGACAGCTTTCACAAAAACAAATTAATGGAAACGCTCAACCTGTGAAGGATTTCATCCCCAATTAAAAACTTTTCCCATGACTTCAGCGACATCTCCAGCCCTCTGCAACACAGTGGCATTTCCCCCTCACGCATTGACAACAAGGTTAGGACAATAAGCACTGCATTTTGTGTTACTATGGCAACTCCTCTCTGAGAGAGATGTCCAGTCGTTGGATTTAAGGTTTAGTTGTTGTTTAGAGAAACATGTGTGATGGAAGGTCAAGTCTTGAGCACATCAGTTTCTTTGGCTTTCGTGTTGATTGAGGGAATAAACAACAAGAAGTAGAGAAAAAAGGTTGATGGTTGGGCTGTGAATATAGTGAAAATGTTCTTGATAAGGGCCAAGTTCTGTTGTGTACAGTATTTTTGCTACAAGTAGCTGTAAAGCCTGAATTAGTTGTAATTGTAGCTTTGTACACATGGGTTTGTACATTTTATTATTAAATATTATTATAGGGAGAATGCTGGAAGGCAGTATTTCCAAAACTTTTTCTTCTGCGCCGCCTTTTTAAAAAATGAAAAAGTCTCAGCCCCCCCCACATTGCAACAGTTATTTATCTATTTATTTAAAACTGACCTTTTTTGAAGAACGTAAAATTGTGTACTACTCTTCTTCAAATCTCATAATGATACCATACATTAGCAATTTCTATTTATCATGCTCAATGTTCTCATCAAGATCCTTTTTTCAAGACAATGAAACAATATTGCATTGTTTGTCTTTGTTCTTGTTTGACTTTAATTACTTTTGTATTATTACTTGTGTGACATTATTTAACTATTACAGAATACAGGTGTTTTTACAGCCTTAAAACATGTATAATAATAGTAAAAAAATAAAGCTGTCTAATTCGCGATAAATGAGGGACTACACTATATATATATATACAGCCTACAATGTGCAAGATTATTATGAAGCAATTTAAATTCTAAGTGTGAAATTAGAGGTGAGTAAAATCCTTCTTGCAGATGAAAGCAGATCTGGGATCAATTTTACCATTAGCCTTTCATTACTCATTTCCAGTCGTCTTGTTCAGCAGTTCTCTTTATTGTCCATGACAATAAAATAAGAGCACACTAATTGAAAGCATGAGGAGTTCATTGTCTTGTGAGTGGACCCTGGTCTTATTAAAGGGATCACACTGTGAGAAACGGCAAACATCCTCCGCCCTGCTCCCAGCATGTCCACCAGATTTAATATTAAAATCATTTAGTGGTGTTTGAGATGAGTTGTTGAATATGTCATGCATACAAAGTACACAGACTTTTGGGTGAAAAATGGCTTTGAATTGATTGAATCCCGGGTTGAGGCAAGGAAAATGAAAGATAAAAAAAAAGAAATATTAAGTGTGGCCTCTGTAAATGTTCACATAGAGGTGGGCCAAAAAGCAGTCAAGGATCCCCACAAGTTCTCACTTGTGGTTTAACCTTTGTTGTCATTTCATTTGATCTATCCAGGATTGCCAGACAGATTAAAGAAATCTGAGGCCAGACGCCTCCCATAAGTACCTTATCACCTAAGATCTTATTCCAAAAGAGCCTGTGGGTCAGACTGTGTACACAAGTATAAAGTAATAATGTGGACAAACACTTCTATCTGATTTAGTGGTCAAGCATGAAGCATTTGACAAGATGATATATTTTTTTAACCATTGCAGACAAAGGCACACCACTTGAGGAAATTTAAGGGTTAGCTATCCCATATCTACCCAGAAATAGAGTACAGCAAACTTTAACCCTAACATTAGGACACTAACGAAAGGGTTACAGCTGCGTTAGCATTAGCTTTAACACCAATGCTAACATTAGGGGAAATCACTAACAATAACGTAACGTTAGAGCTAACCCTTTAACTCTAACAAAAAGTTAGCGCTAACGCTAACATTAGGTCTAGCAATAACCCTAGCGTTACCACTAACACCAACACTACCATTCGGGGTTAGCGCTAACACTAACGTAAAGATTAAAGCTAACCCACTAACTCTAACAAAAAGTTAGCGCTTACGCTAACATTAGGTCTAGCAATAACCCTAGCGTTACCACTAACACCAACACTACCATTCGGGGTTAGCGCTAACACTAACGTAAAGATTAAAGCTAACCCACTAACTCTAACAAAAAGTTAACATTAACTATAACATTAGGTTTAACAATAACATTAGGACTAGTGCTAACTATCTAATGCTAACAAAAGGTTAGTGCTAACTTGAAAATTTACAGCTAGCAAAAACCCTAACTATAACATTAGGTTTAGCTATAATCTTTACAATAACATTAGCATTAGCCCTGACATTAGGACACTAATGTAAGGGTTAGAGCTAACCCTAACATTAGCGTCAGATTTAATACCAACGCTAACATTGGGAGTTAGTGCTAATACTAACGCAAGGGTTAGCATTAACCCTCTAACTAAAAAAGGGTTAGCGCTAACTCAACAATTAGCATTAACCCCAACTGTAACATAAGGTTTAGCGCTAACCCTAACATTAGGACAATAATGTAAGGGTTGGAGCTCACTCTAACTTAAGCGTTAACTATAACACCAATGCTAATATTAGGGGTTAGCGCTAACACTAATATAAGGGCTAGCGCTAACCCTTTAACTCTAAAACAGCGCTAACTATAACATTACAACACTAACCTAGGGGTTAGAGTTACCCCTAACATTAGCTTTAGCTGCAAGGCCAATACTAACATTAAGGGCGACTGTGCCTTAGTGGTAGAGTGGGTCATCCAGTAACCGAACCGTTGGGGGTTTGAATCCCGCTCTATCCAAGTCATTGTCGTCGTGTCCTTGGGCAAAGCACTTTACCCACATTGCCTCATATGAATGAGTATGAATTGTGCATAAATGTTGGTGGTGGTCAGTATGCTTCAGGACAGCTGTGGCTACATTGTAGCTTACTACCCATGACTATGACTGGTGTGAATGAATAATGGTTTCCGTATGTGCTTTGAGTCTTCTTGAAAAAAAGCGCTATAGTCATTATTATTAGGGGTTAGCGCAAACACTAATCTCAGGGTTAGTGCTAAGTTTCTAACAATGGGTTAGCACTAATACTAACATTAAGTCTAGCAATAACCTGAACTATAACATTAGGGTTAGCGCTAACCCTAACAATAGGGGTTAGTGCTAACGCTAATACTAAGCCTGTACCAAAATTGCGTTACTGAACACAGCTTCTCTTGAGTTTTGGTAGGTTTGGCGTTTCTTTAACATACCTGAAAACACTAGGAAAAATGCAATATGTTGTTTTTTTTCTTTCAAAGTCATGCCTGTCGGTCTGCAGCAGGAGGTCAACAAAATATCATCTGGCCAATTGTTTAGTGCTACTTTGCAAATTTAGAAAGAGTCGTTTACATCTCTCAGCGTCCGGCTACGTCGTCTAACCAGTAGAAATAAAGACATGGACCCCTCGAACAGCTCCACTTTGCCTCCCATTTTACGAGGGACTGATTAACTGCACACAAAAACACACTAGACACTTGTTTCTTTTCTTTACTAGCAGACTTGCAAATTCCTAAATTTCACAAAGTGGTCCTTTAATGTGATTGGTTTGAACACATGAGCAGTATATGTGCGGAGCAACAACCAAATACCAAACGTGTCCCTTCCCCCTTTTCACATCTCTGTCTGGCCCAACGTCAGAATTAGTACGAAACCCACTTACCTGCACATTTCTTACAAATGACCACACCCAGGTTGACCGACGCCCACTCAGGCTTTGGTGAATGGCAGTCGGCACAAGTCCTGTTGGCCTCGTTGAACCAGATCTTCTCTGCCACTTCGTAGTCGTACAGCGTCTCTGCGATCGATTCCTGGACAGCTTCAATCCACTCTTCCTTCTCCCGTTCAGACTCGGCGGTGAAGCTGCAAACATTGATTTAAAAAAATAAAATAAAACATTTGGTCCCAACCATCCATGACAAGACATCACTGTTATTGATTTGAAGGAGCAATTAAACAGCACAGTAAGACTCTGCAGTGATACGAGGGTAGCTGGTAGCATGTAGAGTAGTTTTGTGGAGGTATAGATATATTTTTAAATAGCTTTACCTGAGTTTGATGTTTTGACATTAACGCAAAGGTAAAAAAGCAGGTGTGTGGATTTAGAACGTAATAAAGTAGAGAGAAGCCTTTTTGAGACCTATATGAAGTAACGATCTGAGTGCAATATAAAGAGAGCCAGATAATTTCTCGGAATTTGTTTCTCACTTTTAAACTCATCCGTGATCAATAATATATTTTATTACCTGTTTTTGGTTCATATAACATCGGTTCAGTTTTTAAGAGATTTAAAGGAAAGATGTGGAAAGACGAGAACAAATAAAAGTCATCTATTTGTACCACAGAGGTACAGTTAAATGTCCACTTTAATATATCAGATTATAAAGATAATGCACAAAAAGCACATTAACTACTGTGTGAAAGACTGCATGACTCGCAGGGGCTGAAAACTTCAAAAAGATTTCAACTTGATAAGCTTTTAATCTATGTATTTAGCTGAAAATGTAACCATTATTGGCTGTATATGTGTTTTTTTTTATTGCGTGTTAGCAGGATTACTTCAAAAGTACTCAATGATTTGTGACAGAATTTTAACCAAAGATAGACCTTATGTAATGAAAGATTCCATTACATTCTGGAGGGGTTTGGGATCAATATATTTATCATGGATCAGTTAAAAAAAAAAAAAAAAAAAAATTTTCTCTCATTGTTTGATAAATTAAAAAAAAAAAATACATATCTTGGTTCATAATTGACCGAGCTTTATGAAATTTAACTCATTTATGTCTCAGTTATTTTGTCTAGTTTCATAGGATTGCGCGTTCCATTGCAATTTTTTCCAGAAAATGGTGGTGCAAATGCATTTGGGCATACACATGCCCATTACTGGAACGTATTACCTGTAAATATTAAGAACAACCCCACATATAATTAATTTAAAACCCACTTAAGAAAATGGCTTTTTGAGTTATCAGGTCTCCAATCATCAGCCCTGATAGTCAGGAGTTATCTTGCATTTTATTTCCTATTAATATCTCAAATATGTATTGAATAATTTCATGAAACTGACAGTGAATTAGGTGAATTGTAAAGTTTTATGAATGTTTTAGAATGTGACATTTGTTATTGTATTACTGTTGAGAGGTTTTGTTTTAACGGTGACTTTTAGCAGCTGTCCAAGGACAACAGATAAAAAATTGGTACATTTACTGTAATGTAGATTAATGTGCATTGCCCCTGTCAAACACACTAAATAATATATATATACATAGTCAGAAAAATAATGGTCGATTGTTTTTATCAATCTGTGATAACCATTTACTTACTGATCTCAATAATATCCACTGTTATCCAGGAAGTTTAGTAATATTTGCATCATAGTAAAGAGTCATCTTTAAGATGTAAGTTCATGTTTCAATCTGGAACAAAATTGGTTAAAAGTGACCAAAAATGGCAGAAAAGGTGGTGAAATAGGATAAATTAGAATAATTAGTTTAAACTGGCAAATAATGAGCATGACAAATGTTGAATGTGGTTAAATAGGCAAAAAAATAAGCATGAAATATGGTTAAAAAAATAAATGAAAAATAATAATGGGTCAACATATGTGAAATTAGGTGGGAAACGTGGTAGAAAGAATTTACGAGTGCTGAAAAAGTCTTGGAAGTGGAAAAATGTGCAGGAAAGCCATTGAAATTCTGGCAGGAATGAGAGTAATGGAGCAAAAATATGGCGATAAAGTGATTTGGTGGAGCTGCAAAAAAAATTATAAAATTAAACAAAAATGGGCTCAAATTGTTTCTTAGTTCCTTCGTGTCTCAGTTTCTTGAAGGCATCTGGCGACCCCCTCCCAGTGTCTCGCAAACCCAAATGGGGTCCTGACCTCAAGGTTGAGAACCCCTGTATTAGATTATCATTACCATCATATATATATATATATATATATATATAATATGGGGATAGAAATTTCTTTCAAGCCTGCATTTTGTGACATAAACCACTAAATTAGCTAACCTTAAAAACCATTTCCATGTGGACAGATGTAACATGTACACATCTAATTCTAAAGAACTGTCTGAATACACACAGTAAGTACCACTCAGGCTCCCTCATACAGCAGTGAGTACAGCAAGTCCTGCTGGTGAGGAGGATATATAAATGACAGAGACGAGAGGAAAATAACCAAGCGGATATGGAAGGAAAGCACTCTAAAGTTGCTGAAATAGCTCTGACAAAAGGAGGAATGAGACCAGCAATCACCATGGCAACTTGGCAACAGGTACAAAGTAAGAGAGATGCTGTGGTGGCGACAGGAGTGGAGGAGTGTTGGGAAAAAAAAAAAAAAGCCTGGTAAGGTGGGGGTGGAGAGGAAAAGGGTAGGAAACAAAGGGATGTACACCAGGCCCAGCCTTGCCCAAGTAACCCAGCAGGACTCCAAAGGTCGATTGGGTTCAGCTGCTCCGTACCATGGAAGCCCCCCAGAGACGACTGCTCATATGTGTGCTGAACTCCAGCTTGGCTTGAGAAACCCACAGAGGCACAGAGGAAGGCTGGGAGCATGTGAAGAAGAAGCCAGAAAGGTTTTAGAGGAGGAGTTGGAGGGCAGTCTCACATACAGTAAAGCAGAAAGAAAAACATGGATCATTTGAGGACTTACAAAATGCTAATGATGATCCAATACAGGGGTCTTTTTTTTTTTTTTTTTTTTTAACAATATGAGCCCATTTTTGTTAAATTTTATAATTTTTCTGCAACTACATCAAATTGCCATATTTTGACCTATTTTCGTCACTTTTTTTTTGCTATATTTTTTGCTCCTTTAAATGTATTTTTGCTACATTACTCTCAGAGATAGGGTGAGAAGCTCAGTCATTCGGGAGGGGCTCAAAGTAGAGTCGCTGCTCCTCCGCATCGAGAAGAGCCAGATGAGGTGGCTCGGGCACCTAATTAGGATGCCCCCTGGACGCCTCCCTAGTGATATTTTCTAAAAAACATGGAAAACTCATCCTGGCTGATTTATTCTAGATGAGCTCATGGGATTTCTTTCTTACTGGCATCACCTGTAACCTTAGTTTTGAGTCCTGATGTTAAGCAACAAGAACTGCCCCCCGGCTTAAGCTTTGATCGATCCTTTCATTTAAGTGTTGGCAGGAAAGAAAATAACCAAGACTCCCCAATGATCTAACTTTTAAGTTCCAGCCTCACTACCTGACCTTCATGCTCTGCTCTCCAAAGTGAGGTTTGAAGGCCTCTCTGCTCCTCTGGTCTGGTCCCGACTCATTAAAATGTATTCAAATCAACTCAAATGTCTGGCGTTTCTTCTAATCCAATTTCAACTTGTAGGAGCTGGACATGAAACGTGTATTACGTTCTGTCACCCTGCAGTTTTTGGAGTTGTGTTGAATATAATGTGTTACATTCATCCAGTATGATAAATCAATGTGAATTACTGTCTTCAGATACTTTCAAAATAAAAGTGCCAGTGAAACTCAAGTGTCAATGGTCCGATATCAAACAAAGGTTTTTCATACGTCAACAGTGATTAACAGGCTTTTATAAAGACTTAACCAAATACCTTATGAATCAAAATCAGAATTTCTTTATTAATCCCAGGGGGTAATTGCTTTTGTTACAGCCACAGAAAAAAAAAAAAATCACAAATAAAAGAATAAAACATTTAACAAAGACAAAAGAAAGAATAAATGCCTGTCAAACTTATTTTCATTTTACGGGCCAAATTGAAACCATTTTTATGTCAATTGGGCCACAGATTTAAGGTGGAAAAATAAGTAATTTCATCATTAATTATGAAAAGAATATCAAATATGTAAGGCAGACAACATCCAAACACCAAATGGCAGATATCCGTTCAAAAAAGAACTTTGAATTTGCTTGAATTTTTTTTTTTTACTCAATTTAGGGATGTATGGTGGAATAATTTCAGGAAAATTGCATGATTTTGAAAAATAAATAAATAAATAAATATTGAGTTCTTTGAATAACTTGTGATTATGTGATATAAGCATGGAAAAACTGTGAGCCTTGCAAATATTGTGGAGTTTAATTGAACTTTTGTATTTGGATTTCTACAATTGAATTAGTTGGTAATTTACATTCATGTTTTCGTCGGTTGCTCTCAAGGGCCGGATCTGGCCCCCGGGCCTTGACTTTGACACATATGCCGTACTCAATGGAAGATTCCATTACGTTTCGGAGGGGATCCGAATCAACATAGTGATTTTGGATCAGTTTGAAAAACAGAACAATCCCTCTCTCTCATTCTTGGCAAAATTTCCAAAATTCATATCTCAGTTCGTAATTGACCAAACTTTATCAAATTGAATTGATTGATGAGGGGTTGGTTCTAGAATTAACCCATCAAGTTGTATTTGTATCAATACCCGATTGAGCATTCCATCGCTTTGTTAAATAATGGGGGTGTCCAAACATTTTTCTACAATTTACTGTATCGTTAATTGTAGGAATAGAAATGTATTCCAAGTCTTTAAAGTAAAGTGTGAATAATCACCGTACCATGATCAGGATCATTGATCCAGATCACTGAATATCTGGCAAAGAGGATATTTGACTTTTGGTAGATGTTTGCACTCTGCTCTTGTTTTAAATGAAAAAGTGAATTCGCTGGCAGGCCGTGCTTATGTTGGCATTTTCCATTCAAGTTAACTATGAGTTAATAAAGAGATGCTTTGATGTCATGTGATGGGAAAAACAAAAGTGGCCGGAAGATGTTTAGAGTAATTCTGATTACCCCCTTAGAGAATCAAGGGTCGTCAGAAACAAGTAAAGAGTAGAATTTGACACGTCTTTTTGGAATGACAAATTTGCTTGGAGCTAAAAAAAAAAAAAACTGAACGAGGACATTTTTGGCAATCTGATGTCAGCTTGTGTAAATCAAAGAAAAAGCTCCTTTTCGGGGGTAATTTATGCTTTCCAAATGTGCTCGTTCGTCATGCTGAAAACTGTCATTTTCCTCTTTGCAAAAAATGGATCTAAATGCTTTCTTTTTGCATCACAACTCGTCTCAATTCACTTTCACATTGTTGCCGTATCAGTGTAGATTTGCAGACGCAAAAAGATGTGAAAACCCACACTGCCTTTCAGCGATCAAGAGGTCCTTGTAAGAATTACGAGAGCGTCAGTGTGGATTGCATGCACTCGAATGTGCAGACGCGGTAGCAGATTCACAGTCGAGTGAATCGACGTCGACAGAAGAGTCATCGATGTGAAAACCCAGAAATTACCCTTCATACTTCACTTATTCACATAAATTAATTCCTATTTGGTGCAAATAACAAGACACAATAGTTGAGAAAAAGCTCTGAAAGAGAGATGAATGGCTACAAATTCTATTCAACCAAATACTTTCAATTCAAAGCTGCTCAAATTGTGCTCATTTCGTCTGGAAATGTTTTTACCAAAGTCTTTTAAAACTATAGACCGGCGCTAAACAAACACACAGGAATAGATTTTCTTGGGTGGATCGTTGAGTTTGGTAACTTTGCAGGAGCCCGAGTAGAAACACTGAAGTTTGGGTGCCTTCGATCGCTAAACTCTCCCTCCCTTTCTGGTGCCTCATTAGGATTCTCTCGACCCTTGAAAAGTCCACAGCGCAACTATCACACTTTGCAAAACTTTCTCCATTTAACTGCAAAACAAACCAAAGAAAAGCCAACTTGAGACTCCACACCTTAAAGTGATTAGATTAAAGTTTCTTCGCTAATCCTCACCTTGAGCGCTTTGGAGCTTGTTAACAGGGCCACCAATCGATTTGATACACGTGCGCAACCCCCCCCCCCTCCCCGATCTACAATCAACTCATCAAAGCAAATTCGGGACACCAGAGCTAATCTAAACTTCACTTGTTTTCTGGCTCCGTCGAATCTTGAACATTATGTCCAGTGTATTAACGAAGCAACCAAAAACGATGGGACCATTAAGAGGGCTAACACAAACAGATCGATTGAACACACAACAGTCAGGTGGAGGAGGAATGAGGGACGGAAGAACAATCTTTACATGAGGCAATGGGCAAAAAAAGACGGGGTGAAAACCGAGAACAAGCAGACACAAACAAACAAGCTGCTCTTTGTCCAGGCAGCTGTGACGGTTGTATTCTAAATGGCCCATTACAGCACAAACAAGCCGCACGTTCATTGATTGGAGGCCCCACTGGGAGCTAGAGTTACCTGAAAGGCTTTGCACTCCACCCCCGCCCCTACCCACCCCCTCCCGACTGAGGTCGAGATCCCAGCCCGGAGCTCCCGAGGGAAACTTCATTAAAGAAATTCCTGATCGATAATTAGTCTTTCTTGACCCTTTTTTTCCATCTGTTGCTCTGCAAAGATCAATAACCCTACGAGGTGTGTGGGACCATCGAATTAGTGCATCGTGTAAGATGTTGGGCAGGCTACTAAACGCAACACAAGCTCATATTATTGTGACTTGTCTCCTTTTCAACAGTGAACCCGAGTCTGTCTGTATAATGGACAGATATAAAGGTTAAATTTTATTGACTGACGATAAATTAAGGCCATTTTAAGGTTGCAATTCTTTTAGGTCAACGGAGGAACATTATTAACTATTGATACATGAATCAGCTCCACTTGAACCGTGAACCTTCACCTTTAACAGTCCTCAGAAAACATTTGATTCAGCAGCAAGACAAGAAACAGAAAAAGGCATTAATATATTTAATAGATTTTGCCTGGGCACATTAGTGGTCCACAGAGGTGGTCAAAGTTTTGTTATTTCAAACAACAAAACCACCATTTCTATAGATCTGCATCAAGCAGTAAAATGTTAGGATTAGTATAAACCTTAAGCCTAGCTTAAAAAACCTTAGTAAGGCGACAAGATGATACTTTCTTTGAATGATTTGGTGTGGCACAAAGCCTCGTGATGAATAAAAACCACATATTTCACCAAACGGAAGCAAACAAATCTACAACTTAATGCCAGTGATCAATAACGGAAAGCACTGTTGTTGCCCGAGCAGTCAGAAAACACACGTTCTAGTACAGAAATAGGCTTCTGTTATTACAGTAAGAGCAACAGTTCATGTCAGCATTAGAGAAATGATCATTTTGAGGAATTATACAGTAACATCAAAGTGTTTTTGTGTATTTTTTTGGTTGTTTTGCACATTTTATGTTTTTGGTGTAATTGCAGAGTATATTTTTGTATTTGTAAGTCATTTTATTGTCTTTTTGTACTTTTGTATGTTTTATTAAGAGTCATTTTGTGTATCTATGTTCTTGTCTTGTGTGTTATGAGTCATTTTGTACATTTTTGTTGTCATTTTGTGGTAATTGCTGTGTATTTTTGCTGTTATTTGTATATTTTTGAGTAATGCTGTCGACATCTGAGTCCTCAGAGTAATTTTATGGTCTTTGTGTAGTTCTTGTACTTTTGTATGGTTTTTTGGAGTCATTTTGTGTGTTTTGTGTCAGCATTGATGGCGCCGCAGATGGCCGCCTCGGTGTGTTGATGTGTGTTCTTTCCGCTCCAACGACCAAGTTAAATTCCTTGTACTGTTTTTTAAACTGTACCTGGCGAATAAAAGCCTTTCTGATTCTGATTCATGAGAGAAATTATCATTTTATGGAATATTACAGTCAGCATAAAGGTTTTTGTGTATTTTTTGTTGTTGTTCTGCACGTTTTTGGAGTCATTTTGTGTATTTCTATTCTTGTTTTGTGTATCATGAGTCATTTTGTACATTTTTGTCCTAATTTTGTGTCTTTGGGGTAATTGTAGACATCGGAGTAGTTTTGAGTAGTTTTATTGTTTTTTTTTTTGTGTATTTCCTGTACTTTTGTCTGTTTTTTCTGAGTCATTTTAATGTATTTCACATTAAGTACTATCAACACTGTTTTAAAAGTAGATCCAAAGTCCTTGTGGTCTCTCCCCATCATAGCATCTTTTTAGCACCTTACACAACAGGTCTCAATCATCCATTAGTAGACGGGCTATGAAACAAACTTGAATCAATAGTGAATGTAACGCCACTAAAGGTGTTGCCTTCTATTGATGTGTCTTAGGGTTTCCCCTGTACCATGGAGCTCTTCTCAAAGAATGTAGAAGAAGCAGCTTTTGGCCAGTATAGGGTTTATATTAGAATGCCAAAATTTGACAAATATTTGCCTCACCTTAAGGGGAAACTGTATCATACGTGTATATTACATATCTCTCACTATTCAACTGTCCCCAACCCACACAGCTTATATATCGGACAATGTTCTGTTATTTTATTTTATTTTTTTAAATGCTACTAGCCTCACAAGTCGAGCGAGCAATAAAAAAACAGACGCACCAGAAGTTTTTGAAGGGTGTGTTGATCTCAAAGCCCCTGCGGTCCACGTCTCGAATGTTGGCAGCAGTCAACTCCACCTCAGTTATAGCCAGTCCTGCTCTGAAGTCCTGGGAAAAGACAACAGCAGCGAGCTGAAGACGAGTCATCAACACCATAGAAATGCTAAATGCCAACTCAATCGCACTGATACAGTTGTACGGCCAGTTGTGTTGGACCGGCGAAGCGATCAAGACATGCTGTAGAAGTGTTTCCCAGGATGAAAACCCAATAATTCATAAAATGCTTCTTTTTTTTTTTTTTTTAACCCTTTGTGTCCTTTCTGCAGCACACCAAATTGTGTGGTGTTACTGTGCTTGATTGGCCAGCGAACTGGCCTGACATGAACCCGGTATTGTCAAGAGGAAGGTGAGAGACACCAGACCCAACAATGCAGATGACCTGAAGGCTGCTATCAAAGCAACCTGGGCTTCCATTACACCTGAGCAGTGCCACAGGTTGATCACCTCCATGCCACGCCGCACTGATGCAGCCATTCATGCAAAAGGAGAACCAGCCAAGTATCGAGAGCATAGAAATGAACATACTTTTCAGAAGACTTACATTTTTGTTTAAAATACACTTTTTTTGTTGATCTTATGTAATATTCTATATGTCTGAGACACTGAATTTTGGGTTTTCATTATCTGTAAGCCATAATCATCAAAATTTCAAGAAATAAAGGCTCGAAATATTTCACTGTATGTGTCACGAGCCTATATCAATAGGGGTTTGACTTTCTGATATGAATAACCAAAAATATTAAACATTTTCATGACATTCTAATTTTTTTGTGACGTACCTGAAGTGTACCACGTGTGATGCGAACGATTGTAGGACATGTGGCCACCCTAATATCTATAAAAAGGGACAATACAAATTTCAATTGGATTTACCAATTTTACCTTTGTATGGTACTGTATTTTGCAAACTGCTCGTCTACATTCGTACCTATTAACCAAATGCATCAAGGCGCTAGCATTTTCAAGCTATTTCCTGATGAATGACGAAGCATGTTTCTGAAAAACATGTAGAGAAGGTACACACGTTGACAAAATGTTGGGACCAAAATCCTTTTCACTGAAATACATTAAAATGTACTGAACATATGAAATTCAGGTATTGCTTTTGAATTGTGGTGCAACAGAATTATTTTAAGGCCGGTTTCATTATTCATTTATTTATTTATTTATTTTCAAAATTCATTAGTTAATTTTCAGCACATTTTTATGTTTTACGATTTCATCTTCACGTTATCTCAGTGGCCATTGTGGGTTTTTCTTTCTTTAAATGAAGGGAAATGTGGAAACATTCTGGTTCAAGTTCACAAAGACAAGTTCAGTTATTATTTTCTCTAAAATTAGTACACCAGGGATGAGCAACTCTATCACAGCGGGGGCCACAAAAATGTGATTGTCTCTGATCCAAGGGCCACATTAGCAACATTTATGTCAGCATTTAGAATAATGATTGATCTGAGCATTAATACAGAGGGGAAAAGGGGTTTTGTCTTTTCTTTTGTCATTGTAGATTTGTTGTTTTGTCAGTATTTAGTCATTTTGTGTGTTTTTGGAGTCATTATGTTTTGTTTTGTTTGTGATTCGTGCGTTTTTGGGGTCACTTTCTGTATTTTCCTGTCATTTTGTGTCATTTTTTTCACAGTTTGTATGTCTTTGGAACTATTCTGTAATGTGTTGTTGTTAATTGTGTTTTGAGTCATTTTGTGTATTTTTTGTGTGTTTTTGTGTACTTTTGCTGTCAATTTGTGTGTTTTG
This sequence comes from Gouania willdenowi, assembly GCF_900634775.1. Lineage (NCBI taxonomy): Eukaryota > Metazoa > Chordata > Actinopteri > Blenniiformes > Gobiesocidae > Gouania > Gouania willdenowi. The sequence continues at coordinate 10,559,517 of NC_041061.1, read as the reverse complement.
GGGGTTATCTTGTGTATTATGTTGGGCTTTATATTCTTTCAAACGTCTTGAAATACAATTTTGGGGGATTTGTTTTGGGGGCCGCACAAAATTAGACAGAGGGCCACATGTGGCCCCCGGTTGCCCATGTCTGTAGTAAGCCATAGCGCACCAAGCTAACAAAAAAAAATAAATAAAAATCACTATTTAGCTTAGCTTCAGGGCAATAAATGCTTGCAGAAGCTAATTATTTTTTCTTATAAATATCATTATTGATTGGGAGTCCTCGAGTGGACGAATTGATGTGTATTTGTGCATGTGACGCATATACACACACACATACATACAAGTGATGTGACTCCTCATCTGTCTTTGTATTAGTGCAACACATTTAACAGGGCTGGAACCTGAAGGCCTTGGAACAATAGATCAACAGGTGGTCTCTTTAAAAATAGAACAAACATTTTGTACACAAGCGCTTGAGCGTCAATTAGCATAAGTGAAGACAAACTTAAAGGCATTTTTTTTGAGTGCTTCCTGATGTGTCTGTGAAAAGAGATATATCGGTGTTAGTGTGTTTGTGAATCAGATGCATGGGGCATGTGTGTTTACGTGTCGATGAAAGCAAATATCTACAAAAGCCAAAAGGTGCCTTTGTGAAATCAAGCCGAGCCAAAGCTTTCAGCCTCAATGTTTTCAAAAAGACCATTTCAAAAATCGGGGTTACACACAGAGGCACAGTTTCTGTAAGTCCACTGGACCCCTCCCAACTCCATTTCACTCTACAATCACAGCAGTAAAACCATTTCTCTACAGCCTACAGCTTTGAGCCGAGAATGAGGAATAGACAGGAAGCCAGACCGAGTTCACTTACACCCACACACGCAGGCGAAACATCAAAACTAAGCCAAAAAGCTTTTGCGTCCAACAACGCATTACAATAAAATACACACTCATGTCCATCACTGGAGCGCACAACGAAATCAGAACTGTGACTCAAAGATTGGGGAGACCACGAGAGCAGGAAAAGAAAGGAAGAGGAAGGCAGCAGAAAGTTTAAGTGAAAGGAGGTCTCGGTAATCCTCGCTGAGAGTGGGTGAGATGAGCAGGGGGTCAGCTCAGCTGTTGACAGAAAAAGAATTTGTGTGCGTATGTGTGTGTGAACAAAAAGCGAGAACAAAACATTATCCTCTGCCAACACCGCTCTTCGTCGGCACACAGCCTGAATGAGAAAAAATAAAAAATATGTGCTTCCCATCTTTACAGGCAAAACAGTTCTGCTAATTAACCCAAAACAAAGGATGAAAATGAATCACAAACATCCTGAGTGATGAGGCATTTAATTAGGAATGCACAACCTGAGGGCTCATTTACGCACAAACTTTACATCATCGCAGAGACTTTGAGCAACAGGCCCCCGAAAATGTTACAGAGGAGTGGGGCGAGTCTGGCCATCTCGGTTTTTGGCGCTACGATTTGGTGTATGATTAGTTGTCCTGTGACTTAAGGGCGTAACGTTGTAGCTCAAAAACCAAAGGCAATAAAGATTGCTCTGTCAACACAAACTCACAAAAAAGAAGGAACATTTCGAATTTCGTGCTTGCCAACACAACTTTTGCATTTCACGCTTTCAAACTCATTGGGAGTCATTACGTGCAAGTACATCTTAACCCTTGTTCTACAGAAGAGTTTCCCTCTATCCAAAGGAGGACGGCGCTACATGGGCGTGTATGTGCGCATACATGCATGAGCGGCTCGTCTCACTGTACGGGCATGGCCGTGCTGAGAGGGTAAAGTAGTCACCTATACCTAATGACCCTCATTCCTCTCAGGCAGCCAATTAGCGGATTGGGTGTTAGCGGCCGTTCAGCCCTCACCACTCGTTACGTACCCAATATGTGCCGTGGCCTCCTGCCCTCTCCAATTAATCCACCGAAGATGGAGGCGAGGAAGGATGGAGGGAGAGAGGAAAGGAAGAGCATGAGAAGTGAAAGTAACTCACCCAATTACAACTACCAAGAGATAGGTGGAAATAATGGTGCCTATCGAGGAAAGGGGAGTGTAAAAAGGCCTTAAGGTGAGTATTCACATGCGTGTGCGTGGCTTTATTCACACAACAACTTTCAATCCACAGCAACTAAGAACTCTAAACCGGCTGTGAATCTCTCAAACACCTAAACACTTCTAAAGGAGAAACATACCTGTGTGTATGTTTGTTGTTTCGTGTGATATTTGAGTCATTTTGTGTATGTTTGTAGTTCTTATTGTGTGTGTGTTTTGTTGTTCTTTTATGTGTTTCTCCAAGTCATTTTGTGTATGTTTGTTCTCGTGTTTTTGTTGCCGTTTTGAAAAATTATCATTATTTTGTGTATTCCTGCCCTTATTTTGTGTTTGTTGTTGATTTGTATATTATTCCTGTTTGTAGTTTTCTGTGTTTTTCAGTCATTCTGTGTGTTTGTTGTTTTGTGTGTTGTTTAGTCATTACGTGTGTGTTTGTTATTTTGTGTGTTTTTTAGTCATTCTGTGTGTGTTTGTGGTTTTTTAGTCATTCTGTGTGTGTTTGTTGGTTTGTGTGTTTTTTGAGTCACGATGTATATGTTTGTTGTTTCATCCATTTCTGTTGCCATCTTGCATAATTTATCATTTTGTGTATTTCCGTTCTCTGTATTGTTTTTTTGTGCGTACTGTACTTTTGTAGTCATACTATGTGTTTATTGAGCAATTATATATCAATTTAGTTGACATTTTGATTATTTTTTGGAGTAATTTTTTGCATTTACTTTGTGGGCCTCACAACAATATAATATGGAACGTCATCATTTGGACAACACTGCAACATGTAAAGAAAGGACTTTGATTCATTTCAAACAGAAAAACCATAAGCATCAGGGGGAAAGGTAAAATAATAATAATAATAATACATCAGACATTACAAAAGAAATGACTAACTCCAAAAGCAAAAGGTTTGCTGCCTTCCGTTGTGTAAGTCACTTATTTCTGCTCTAAGAGAACCAGACAAAAGGAGTCTGCCTTTACCTCCATCTCTATTCCACGTCCACTCAACCATTTAAGTTGCTCTAAAAGCATCGAGGGGAAGAACGACTGACGGAGGAATAGGTGAGTTTAAAAGAGTGCACACTCAATGGAGACAAAAGACTTTTATTTTAAACATCAGGCAGCGAGACGAGAGGCCAAAGAAGCCAAAAGCTCTGGATGATGACAAGAGGAGAAACAGAAAAATTGAAAAAAGACAGTCAAACATATTCAGAGAGGAGGGAAAAATAGAAAAAAGGCAAGCGGTGAAGGCAACCCACGATGATTTGGGAAAAAAAAAATAGGTTTGGAGGTTATTAGAGGAATAAAAATATAAATCCTCTGGAAATATTTACTAAAGTCAAGTGTGTGAGTTTGAAAAAGCAAAAAGGAGGCAGATACTAAAAGTCCTCCTGTTGTTCTTCTCGTGCTTCGGTCCAAAATAGGTCGTAAAACTTTACCGTGCATGTTGTACATGACTATAAAGATTTTATGAGTCTGGCAGCTGCTACAGAGCAGGTCTAAGAGCAGGGTACAGGTCTGGACGAGGATTTTAAAATTGCTTGAAATCTCAACGGCTCTGCGTGGAATAAACTCAAGCCTCACAAACAACACAGTCACTTTGTTTATACACAAGAACAAAATAAAACAGGTGTGTTTGTAATATTAAGGGGATCAGATATTACTTTTTAATAAATATTTTGAGTTTTTTTTAATTTTATTGAAAGGAATAAATTTGAATGATTTATCGAGTTCAGATGTGTTGTTTGTGGCCCGTTGGCCAAAAACAACTTTTAGACCAATTTTGTGCAACAAATACAAAAAATAAAGTGAAAAAAAAATACATAAAATGACACAGAAATACTAGAAAAAAAATTACAAAAAAAAAAAAAGATAAAAACCCATTGTTCTTTCCTGTATTAATATTCTTATCGGTCATCTATATATTTATCTATAAATGCAAGGAATCTCGATCTGTCTGTGGCTCAAATATCTCTGCGGTTCAGGGACAGACAGAGCTGAGACTTTCAATATGGCTGCTGCTTGGTTCAATGGTGTGCAACGTCAGAGTTGTTCGGACGCCCCACCTCCTGAGTAGAGGTTCAATTTTAGGCCTGAGCCCGGCCCTGAGCCGAGATGTCACGCATGAGAGTTGGGTTAGGGTCGGGTCGGGCTTTGAGATCGGAATAAATAATTCCGAATTAAAAATCATCATGTAACGTGGCCATTGTCAACCATTTTTGGTCCCTTTTAGACCATTTTATTTCTGAATAAAACAAGAATTTACATCTTTAAGATGACCATATATTATGACCTAAATAATAGTCAACTTTCCTGGATAACATTGGACATTATTGAGATAAATTAAAAAGTGTGGTTAACACAAATTCATAGAACAATGGACCATCATTTTGCTGACTTTAAGGATGGGCCCCAAAAATCTCTCCCCCTTATAGATGGCCCTGTCTCTACATGACTGTTCTTCAATGGTCAGATTAAATACTCCACTCCATTGATCTTGAACAGGGTGGTGGTCTAACTCTCCACCAACGTTCAATCCTCCTAAACCCAACACTGTACTGGTCTTCATCCTCCAACTTCTGTTTTTGTCTCTTTATAAACCCGTTGTGTGTTTCATGCTGTCGTTCGCTTTACTCTACTGCTGCTGCTGCTGCCGCATTTATTCCAGGGATTTAGCTCGTAAGCTGAAATAATACAATTAATTTGTTCTCCCCCTGATTCGTTCTTTCCCTCCGTTTCTCCCGCTGTCTCAGATCAAGGAAGTGGAAATGTGCTGACATGGAGGGATACCCAGAAGAGAATTCTAACAAAGATGTTTGTTCACGCTAATGAAGAAAATAATGAAAGGCAAACAACAAAAACTACAAGAGCGAGTGAAACCAAATGAGATGGAAATGAGTCGAATGCATGTAGCATTATAAAATCAGCACACAAATGCGTGCAAGGCACTTTAGAAAATAGTATCACTGCTGTGAGGTATCGAGCCCGCTGAAAAAAGAGTTTATGTTTTGATAACGGTGGTGAAAAAAAAAAAAGGCACAATCAACAAAGGCAGGCTCGAAAACTGCCTTTGTTTTCTAAGGCAGTTTCAAATATAATATAGTTAACTGTCACTATTAATAGTGCCAGTTAACTATTATTATTTAGCCAGCTAGCTGTGTTTGATGGCTACCCTGAGGGATGATTAGCATGACTATGTTATGTTAGCATGATACAGCTGCAGCGGCAGATTCACTAAGATCTGAAATAAGGGGTGATAAACCATGTGCGTCCGTTTCCTCACAACTTTCTTCTCAATAGAGACTAATGACAAATGTCGGGACTTTATCTTGTGTTATTGGAGAGTTTTTTTGGTGTTACATAAATGCATATATTAGTCTGTAGTTACTGCCTTGAGCAGCAGCTACTGCCATCAGCTTGTCCCTGCCAGAGAGCTCGCGGAGCTGGCTGTCGCTGCCGCTCAGGGCAGAGTGACAACCACCACTCTGCATCCAGAGTGAAAAATGAATTGTGTCTGTTCTTTCCACCTTGGACAAACGTCTCTTAGATTTACATGCAATTTGTCTGTTATCACTCTCTTTGAAGCCAGGGCGGACCCTCTGCAGTCACGGGGATCCACAAGGATGCAAACCGGTCCGTTCATCCCGAGTATGTTTGGGACTCTCGACTCGGTCTGCCTTTTCCCGCTTGTTTTGCCTTGTGGCCATTGTGTCTAATGCTGCGTTCACACCGAACGCAGCACAAATTTTTGTGAAGTGTGCTCCCAGCAAAAGCTACAGCAGGATCGACATACGCCTTCCCATATTCACTTCATATGCGCGTCTGAAGCAAATACAAAAGCGCCATCAACCAGACACCCTTTCTTTTCACTATCAACTATGGAGGACCCACAGTAAAATCGATGCTCTCTACCTTCTGTGGAAGCTGAAGTGCCGTCAAAACGCTTGACGCCAGCGTTCCTGAATTCACCAGGTTAACCAGCGACGCATCCAACTCGGTTTTCTTCAGGAGCTGTGCAAATCCTTCCTGGTCCAGTCTCGGTAAAAAAAACTGGCCGTGTCGTAGGGTTCCGGGTGGTCACACACCGCCACGATTATTTTCTTCTCCATGTTGAAATGGCTGAAAAGACCGGTGTCCGTGTTGAGGCCTGCTTTCATGCCTGAGCGTCACACGAAACATTCGCTGGAGTTCAATATTTTCATCTCAGGCGAATGACGAAGGTCACTGAAAATCGGGAGCACGAATGCAGTGGCCAACGCTCTTGCCACGCGAAGAATTCGCCTCTTAGCGTGTCCATCCCATTGACTTTGTATGTAATCTGGTCACGCAAACATTCCGTGATGCGTCCGGTGTGAACGCAGCATAACGCTGCAATGGAGACTTCTCCATTGGAACGTCCTCCATTGCACTTTTACTATCAATGGTACACAAACAGGCCGGACTTCAGTCGAGCAGCCAATAATACCGCCCAAAACAGCTCATGGAGTACACGTGTTTGTAGAAAGATCTCTAATTCCAGCGCCATGCTTCTGGATTTCTAAATGTACAGGGCCAAGAGAAGGTGAAGAGATTTACTGTCCACTCAAAACACTTTGGATTACAATATGTTCAAAGATGATTATGAATTTTTGACCAAATAACACCAAAAAAAGGTACATAATGCAGATTTAACTTCTCACTTAGATCCTGGAAATATTACTGTAGTTTGCATATAATAGCAAGTATCCAAAGAAGTTTGTTCATGTCTTGGCGAAATGAAGTCCAGGCATATTGGCTGAAGCAGCATATCTGTGGATTTTTCTCCGAAAAAAAAGACTAAACTTTATAGAAAGTGACCTATATACGGTCTGGAAAATATGATAACAAAAGCAACATTTTTTGACTGGATGCAATCAAGAAAGTTTCATTTAGGCTCAGGGTAGAAAAGCATTTGAAGAAGAAGAATATCGCTTTAGCGTATCTGAAGCTCTCTCCATCATCAGCAGTCAACAACTGTATTGTGGAACACTGCCTCCTCCTGTGAAACCACTTTGGGACGCTGGCTTTTCACAGCTGCTCTTTAGAATGATAAGATAACATCTGCTCTGTTTGGCTCAAGCACCTGCGAGCTAGCTTGTTCCTGTACACTCGCTGCATCCCAGTTTACCTTGAATAAGTTTCACACACACATACATAGACTTTTTTGTAGCATAACTTCCTGAATATCTCGATCTCTGCTTTGATCACACAGTGATTATCATCTTTCCCTTCTGAAACAGGAAGCTGTCATTCTGTAGAGAGGGATTCCCAACAGTGCGGGATGTACCTGTTCTGATTTACACAGTCTGACTTTGCTCCCCGCCAGGGACACCAGCGCTTTGCCTTTGTAACCACGGAGCTCCAGCAAGCCTCGCTTGTTTGTGGAGGACGGGTGGGGACGGCTGTCAGGAGCCTTGTGGGAGCCGCCGACGGGAGGGTGCTTGGCCGTCAGAAGAGTTTCTATCCACTCCTGGCGTTCCCCTGTGGACGAGAGCATGTGGGAAAGACAGAACAGGATTAATGATGGGTGCATAAAGACAAGTGTGTAAATTAATACGTACGGGATTAAACTCAGAGGGGGAAATGATATAAGAAAAATCTAATGCTTTTAAACTGGAATGTCTATCATTATAGCATATTTAAGCTATTGGCCGCAACGTCTGTTAATTAGTTAAAAAATACTGACTTTTCTAACATTCCACACTACAAAATAAGTAATAAAAGTATGTATGATTCGTGCTGATATCGTATCAGATCAATATCGGTGTCAGCCGATATGCAAGGCTGCAATATCGGTATCATATCGGAAGTGAAAAAGTTGTAGATGCAGATGTCGAGACATCCCTACCGCTAATCTTTTTTTGGCTTTTTTCACTGGTGGTTTATGGTCATGAGAGGAGAAAAAGAAGCGCAGCTCCACGCTTCAGCAGGCAGTGAAACTGGGGGGGGGGGTCTGAAAAGTTGCAAACTTGGCAACTCTGCATCTGCTTGGTTAACCCTAACCTTAACTATGTGGAGGGCCTAATAACAATCCTTGAAACATTAAAACAGATGCTTTGTAGTTTACTGTGAAAAGGGAAAAGGTTAAAATTAAAAGAAAAAAATTAAAAGTGTAATAAGTGTGTCGGGTACGAATATTGATATCACGTATCGGTCCGATATCAGCAAAAAAAATGAGTGTCGGAATATATTGGCCACACCTAAACTCTCCGATATAATGTACATTAATTTTATTGGATTTAATGAGGTTCATTTTCAGGGACTTCTGATAAGTTCTTCATTCAATGGTAAAATATTCTTATGTTAAAGGTTAAAATGTATGTAACTCTTTGGTTTTTTAAAAAATAGGTGAGTGTTACGCATTCCCACTGTTGTCAACCATTGTTCTCCATTTGGAATGTTTAAAAAGACTTGACCAAGTAATATTACTCACACTACAAATTAAGCAAATAAAAGTACGTATGATTTGTGCAGACATCGCATCAGATCGATATTGACTAACACTCAAGGCAGCAATATCGGTCTTGTTTCGGAAGTGAAAAAGTCGGTACAACCTACAGTGTAGCAATGCATTTATCTCCAATGTTCTTTTGTTATAGTCTTATATGAACCTTAAAAACCATCTTTAAGAAAAGAGGCCCGTGTGAAATGTCTATCGTTTCTGAAAGTGGATTGAAGTATACAGTAGCTCACGGTTTTGTTTTGTTCGTAATTGAAAATTGAGGCAGCTTTAAGAATCCAATCATGGTAAAGGTTTTTGTAAAGCTAGCAAGAAAATAAATTCAAGAAGGAAAGTCATTTTGTTCAGGCCCGCTGTGGCTCTATGCAGACAAAGAACCTCAAATGCCAGCTGGCTGAAAGAGACCTTGGCCACTCAGATATGGACACATATTCTGAGCGTGTTCTAAGGGAACGGTAACTTGGCAGTCCCTCGACTTTAATGTTGTTTCTGAAAACTTGTTGTCCTTGAGCAGAACACTCAGTCCTCTGCTTCCTCTCTGATCTCTCCTCCTTGTTATTGCTCAAATAAATACTAGCACACTGAATCCTGGTCCATCAGTTTACATTCAAACAGCCTTTTCAGATACCTCCCTCACCAACTTTTCAAATACGGACATAAAGGAAGACATTGAAGAGGCACAATAAAACCCAGTCCCACATCAGCAAAACATGGTGCTATCAAAGCTGGCAAAGTGGAAACACAAGAAATACCAAAGGGTTGTAAACACGCGAGCACATCAGAGCTCCAAAAGCAGGAAGCCCAGTCGAAACTGCTCAGTAAAAACCAGAAAGAGGCGTAAACAAACACATAAACCGACACTAAAGTTCCAAGTACTTGAACCTGCAAGTGTAAGAAAAAGGCATCGGAGTACTTTCGCTATTTTTATTTGAAAGTTAGAGGATCAAAAAAGAGTTTTGGTAAAGTACCTCAGTTCACATTCTCCTCAGCGATCAACTCATCATCTCAAAATCAGAGCGCTGACAGGATGACAGGAGTCTTTTATAACGCACTAAATCCCATCCAGAGATAAACAACAGTTGTGTGGTCATAAGCGAGTCGCACTCGTTGCTTCAGGAATTGTATTTTTGGATCCTCTTTTCAATCTGAGTAAACAATAAAGAGGACATTAGCCAAACACAGGATTTGATGTCTGCATTTCCATCCAATGTCATTACATCTCTGTTTGCGCCCATTAACGGTGATTATGTCAATTATGGGCCAGTAGTTTAATAGAAGGCGGGAATTAAATAAAGCAACACACACAATTATAGAATTCATATCAATTAAGCCATATGACCAGTAACCTTAAGAAGGCTAGACTTTACAAATTGCTTGTTGTGCTCCAAGTGTGCATTGGTTTATAAAAGGATGGAAAACACTCAAAGTAGCCACTAGGTAGTAGTGGCTCCAATTTGACACCATTACTGGTATACTAAACTTCCCAAAATATGTTATTGTGTTAACACTTGTTAATAATTTTATGTTTCTATCTTTCAGAAATGCAGAATGAACGTTCATGTTTAAATTAATTAATTAATTTTATTTTTTTATTTTTTTTATTTAAATAACACCACAATCTACTGCTGTGATACTTGCTTGTATGTTTTCTTTTTCTAGTTTTTTTTTTTTTTTTATAAATATACTTACATCAAAGATGAGCAACTACGATCACAGCAGGGGCCACAAAAATGTGATTTTCTGCTTCAAGGGTCACATGATCAACATTCATGTCAGCATTTAGGATAATGAGAATATTAATTCAGGAAAAAACAAAGGGTTTGGTCTCCTTATATTTTTGGTGTTGTTTTGTGCGTTTTTGTTGTAATTTTTTTATTTTGTCATGGTCTTTTGTGTTTTCTAAATAATTTTGTGCACTTCCGTTGTTATTTTTTTTTGTTGTCATTTTGTATATATATATATATTCCAGTCTATTTTTGTAGTGATCCTGTGTTGTTTTTGCTGCTGTTTTGTGTATTTTTATGTCACTTATCGTGTTTTGGAGTTATTTTGTGCGTTTACTTAGGGGATTTAACAAAATTAGACACCAGTTGCCTATGTCTGCTTATATACTCCTTTAAGGGCTTAACGTGAGACTCAGGTTAAGAACTTTGTTCTGTCCATGTAAATTAACATGTATATTGACAATAAATTAATTGAATCCTTGAAATGCAATATTTTGAAATGCTAAAATGTTTATCTCATCAACACATTTATTACATATTCAAACACAGTTTTACAGGAACATTTTGTGAACACATTTGATATTCTCCTAAAACACCTATGTGAGGGAATATAAAGTATCACATTGCTGTTTTCAATAAATTCTGCGATTTAGGTCCGTTTTTCGTAATTGTCGAGAAATCAGAGACACAACCTTTGTTTCACTTAGAAGACTTTTTACAATTGCAAATTTGACAAAACCTACAAAAGTCGTAAGTTTTGGAAGTTAAAGTGTGGACAATAATAGAAAATGTGTTTAACAATAAAAGTGCTAATGGGGAGAATTACAGAATTGAGAAAGATTTGCGTTTCCTACAGGATTTGACGACCACATGAACCATCTCCACAAAAACCAGTGTTTCCCCATAAAGAGGCAACATAACAAGTCCAAATAATAAAAAACAGACACTGAAGGAAGACGTGTTTAAAGCTGCTAGGGGCAATAACTAAGATTATTTAAACGTATTTCATCCCAGGGTTGTTCTCATCCACTAATGATGAAAACTCCATTTCTGGTAAGGATGCAAATCTTTTGGGGTGCCTCACGATTCGATTCGATTCCGATTCTTAAGGTCACGATTCGATTCAAAATCGATTCTCGTTTTAAACGATTCTCGATTCCAAAATTGATACAATGCATAGTATGTTGAGGCAATAAATAAACTGATTCCAATGATGTAATCACACAAAGGTAAACTTAAGACAAAAAGTAATATGTATTCATGCTAAACAAAACAAAAAACACACAATGTGATACATTGTAAGTTGGGGTTGCTGTTTTTTCTTGTTGGGATTGTGTCATAGACTGTAAAGGTCTGGGTGAGTTTGTGTGTTTTGGTCTAACAGTGTTGCTGTAGTAGTCGGAAGACGCCATCTTGAAAGCCCATGGCCTACTGGTCTCTACTAAGTTCTCGTATTTTCGGCTTGAAAAAGCACATGCTTGTGAGTATGTTTCAGTGTACTGTTTGATAACACTCTTAAGACTGTTTGTTAAAGTTAAGCTTAAACAGTCTGTTATATAAATCACCGCCTATCACGGTAAATGTCAGCATAAGCATATACATAGGTTTTCCCATAGATGTTAGCATGAAGCTAGCAGACTTTCTGTATAGTGGTATTTTCTATTTATGAGAACAGTAATGTATTTGTATGTTCAGTTTACAGTGTTTCCTGAGTAAAGACTCTTCTAAATCAGAGTTTTTCTTGAAAAAATAAATAAATAAATACATTAAAATATATATATATATATATACATAAATATATTTATTTTTTTATTATCGATTTTTGAAGTTTATGAATCGATTCAGAATTTTTTCTGATGTTTTCAAGGAGTGAATCTTGTGGCGAAACAATGGTGCATCTTGATATTGTTGCTTACAAGTTGGGAGTGACTGCATATCATGGGGAATACCATAACAAACCAGTTCTGGCCAATCACGGCAAGAATAAAAAAACAAAACACTGTGTTTCCACTTCGGCGCCACATTTGCATTCTTCTATGGGACTACAAATCCCACAATGCAATGCACAAAACCTTTCGGAAGTTCAGGTCACATGTCCATTTGTGGACAAACCCAATGTCTGTGATTTAACTAAAAAGAAACTTGTAAGTTTTACAAGTTAATTCTCTAGTTTTTACTATGGAATTCCTTTGATTTATTGATTTATGAGACCTACACCATGTCATTGTCACTATCCCCAGCAGCTTTACTGAATCATTGTACATTCAACACTTGGTCTGAAAGTTTTTCTTCCAGTTAATATAACATAGATTACAATAGGAGATAAGTAAAAGCAGTGAGAGGACGAATGCTGATGAAAAGTCCCTAACCTTGCCCTAACACCCAAATCCTTCCTCGAGTCTTCAGAATAGTAATTCAATGCAAATCACTGGCAGCACTTTAGCATGAATTTCACTTTCATTTTTTTTTCCTTCCTAGTTTGACCAGCTCAGTGGGGAGTCGGAGTTGTTTCACAGCGACCCGCAGGTGTCACAGGAGAGCAGAGATTTCACAAAGACCTGTCAATCACATTTTTAGCCACTTTTGCAAATTGACTCCATTAATAAACTGAGCTGCGTGACTTCCTGATCTTTCTTGCTGCATTTGTGGATGCACGTCTCTATGAACCCGTAATGGAACACATTCAGCATCAGCGTGACTCACTCCTTTTTTTTTTCCAGGCTAATCTTACTGAGCTCCCGAATTCTGTCTCTGTAGGCTGGACCCAAACTGAGCTTTGGTCGGACTACCCCCCGGATTCTTATAAATTCACAAAGAGCACGCATCAATTATGAATGTGCTGCTCAATTATTGACTGCTCTTTACATCACTAGGCTTTACTGTTCCGTTCCCACCCTGCTTTCTGAGTTCCATTACCTGTCCTGTGCCCACTTATTTGCTTGTTCATTTATTCAGGGCCCTGCTTCCTCTCTTCCTCCTCTCTCTCTCTCACTCACTTTGCTGGACCTGTCAATCTAAGCCAAGAAGGAGGTGGGAGGACTGAGGACAAGCTCGGCAAGTTAGCACAAGTGCAACAGACTCGGGTACTGGAACGCATTTTGCATATATTTGAGTGTATTTTTGTTTGCGCTCATAAAATCAAATAATGTCCTTGAGTGTGCTTGCCAAAAGTGTTTTTGCTCAGCACGCAAACACGCAAACATGCCCTCACCTCTACAGGACTAAAAAAAGACTGCGCCGAGGCTTCCGGCCGTTACGAAACGCCGACAGTCGGATGGAGCTTCATAACTAGTTAAAGGATATACAGTATGTTCTGCTTTTTTGTGGAGAGAAAACTAGAGAGAGGCAGATAAGGCTTATTGAAAATGGATAGGATGGGAGCTGGGTCCACTCAGTGCTCAGCAGATATCTTTGAAGACGCCCACGCAGGCTCCAACAATAGTTGCAATGAAAAATAAAATACAAAAGCGAAGAGAATAAAACTAAAGCAAAGAGTTTCTGACCGTTTCCGTCATTTCATCTCGTTTCAACAATATCACAGTTTCTGTATAAAGCATTTGGATCGAGAACTTTTTAATTACCCTCATGTTTACTATGGATTACTTTACTGTCAACACTAACGTCTTTCATACTGAAGGCTGGGAGATGAAGGAGCACAGACTTAATAATGGAGGTTACGCTATTTTATTTGAAATGTTGGCAAGGCATGTAACACAATGCAAACACAAACAAGAGGAAAAACTAAATAAATAAATGAATGAAAATAACATTGTATTGTGCATATATAGAGCCCTTTTAATATATATATATATATATATATATATAAATAATTACATATATAATAGAAATTGATACAAAGAAAACTGGACCAGTTGAACTAATAAGACACTTATGTGTAATACTCATTTATGATACATATTTAGAGAAAAAACATGTGAATTTTTAAATATGCACCAGCCATCCGTATTCCAAATTAAGATTAAAATACAATTTTCTATATTTTGATATATGGCAATGCATGTATAGTTGTTCACATTCCCTGCAATAAAAAGCCAATATTAGCATATAAGCTTATCTTGGCGAACAATTCCCTAAATGTATGATCTTGTGAATAACTGAATTTAAGGGGTTTTGAGTGCTAATATTCATGAGTTTACATACATCACTCACACATTGCCTTGCCAAAAATAACACTTGTTTTTAATGTGGCTCTATTTAGAGGTTAAAAGGCAAAGACATGTCAAACAACAGCGTTTCTATTTAGTGAGAAAATATTGTAATCTTGGGCTTGAATGCTGGAAGATTATTGGTATCTATGCTAATCTAGATTCCAATTACAAGATTACAATTTCATTTAGCAAACGCTTTTATCCAAAGCAACGTATAACACACACAGCTAGGGTTAAGGGACTTGCTCAACATCCCCAGTGACGGCCCAGATTGAATTCGAACCTGTGACCCTGTGTAGGGGGGACAAGGAGTGATAAGAATTATAATATCAATTATGATTAATATTACATTAATTGGCTTTGAGATGCCATCCAAGATTGAGTTTATAGTGTCTTGGATCACTAGTTATTAATACCTTGTCCAATAACAAACCATATTATAAACATTTTAGGGTATTTCCTGGGTTAGGGCTAAAACAAAAGGGTTAGTGAGCTAAAATAAAACTGACAGAACTTTAAGTCACGTGGTGCACCTATCTCGTCACCTAAACTGGCCAATGAGGGGTGCCGCATGTGAATAGACTGGGAGTCTATCAATACGTTGTGGTATCAATAGCCAGTCTAAAATAAAACAGTGGTCTTACAAAAAAATTAAAAAGTACATCGCGATGGGGTTACTCAGCAACCCGTGCTGACAAAATCCGAAGATTTTGAATTTGCTGGTCGGTTTTATCATGGTTTAAGCGTTCCTATTCCTCAATGTTTTTGCGGCAGCCAATCAGATTGCTTTTGGATGGTTCATGGGTTGTGGTTTGTCTGTGGGTGTGTTCTATGAGTGGATGAAAAAAAAGAAATATGACGATAACCCAGATCACAGTTAGATTATAACCTTTAAAGTAAGATGAGAGCAGCGATCATCGTTCGCTGGTCAGTTTGACACTAAGCACGATATATTGCTTGCAATGTAACTGGGAGATATTCATTACGAACATTTAACTGCAACTTTACTGTATGTAACCTTATTCTAAGAATGTCCTGGTTTCCTGTGATTAAAGAGTTAATGACAGCGTGGAAAAATATATTTCAAAATTGTATCAAAAATCTGTGTCCACTTTTAGAATGTTTATTGTTACTTCTTGGTGAGAAGCAGAGGAAATGGTGTGTCTGCCTCAGTTCTTAAAAAAACAGGGGGGAAAAAAAACAGTTAGGTTGTAAATTCCTGTAGACCCTTTGTTCTCAGGCTGTGAAGAGAAAGGAGGGAGGGTTCAACCACTGTTCCTGTGGTTAAAAAGGTGTGCCGTAGTATCTGTGACAAGTCACAGACATGGTCTCCTTCACAAGTCTGCTTTCTTAACCGTTCCGTAAAGAAGTTTGAATATGTTGTTAAAGACTTGCCCACCTGTCACTTGAAACATAGCCATTAATTCAATTCAATTCAACTTTATTTATATAGTGCAAATTACAACAAAGTCATCTCAGTGCACTTAACAAAATATAAAGTCCATAGTAAAAAAGAACCATTACATTATGATCTGAACAAGACCCCACATACAGTAGTTTTATCAAAAATGAATGAATGCGTGTGTCTTGTTTTGCCGAAATTATTGTATGTAAAGGTTTTTTTTAATTATAAGAGGAATACATTAAGTCTAGGTATGCATTGACAAAACCCAACTTTCCTTCCTGTCATTTCAAACAACCTCAACAAGTGCTCTAAGCCTTGTTGTGAAAAGGAATTTGCCAAAGCCTCAGAATACAAACTATCACTTTTCTCCTTTGAATGATAAATCCCTTTTTCGATTGGTTTGCACACCTCTCTGGTATCTGACCTCACCTGTCCTGTCTGTTTTCCATCACTCGTTGATGTCTCAACGGCCAAACTCTCCGTTCCTCCAGCTTGCCTCCTGCTCCACCGCTAGCAACGCTTTCCCAATACATCCCTCTTTTCTTTTCTCCTCACGCCACCTGTCTTCTTCCCTCCCTCCATCTTTCCTCTCAAGCTGACAGAATACCTAGAGGAAGGGGCCACCTGCGGACCAAGTGAGGAATCGGCCAACAGCTGTGTGCACAGTCTCTCCGGTGGCCTTCAATTATTCACTCGCTTTTCCTTCCTCTTTCCTCCTCTCTCCATCTTCCCTCTACCCTTTTCATCTCTCCCTGCCCCCGCCTTTACCTCTGTTGCTTTCTCGCGTTGTGCTTGCGTGTCTACCTCAGCGACTCAATATAGTCCTATTACTAACTCCCATAACCCCTCCTTTACCTTCTTCTTCTATGCTTCATGGCCGTCTTTAAACTTGTGCACACTCCCCTGACCATCACTCCATCATTTTCTCCGCCACCCCGATGCATCAGCCCTGCAGCTCTTTAACTCCACTTCACTAACCTACTCCTTCTCGTTCCTTCTGTCCCCTCATGTCTCGCTCTTTTTCTTGTGTTTCCCTAAAGATTGATGACTCTCCTCTACGAGGCGAGTGAGGCTTGTTTAAAGATGCATGAGGTGATAAGGCCAAGATTTCTCCTTCTTTTGACTCTGTCTTTTGCTCTTTCCTCTTCTTGATGGCTGCAGATCACCTTTGCATGAGCTTCATACCTTTATCCAGTTCTGATTTACTGGTAGAACAGGAGGCAATGTCCAAATCAGAAAGTTACAGTCCTTCCAGGCTCTTGTCAGGGTGGTTAAGTGTGACGAATGGTGATCAGCTACCAGACAGTGAGCTAAATGATGCCAATGAGGTACAATGACTCAAATGAATCAAAAAAAAAAATGGTAGCAGTCAACAAGGATTCTGCACTGAAAGGACGCGGAGAGAAAGAAGAAATGTTATTCTTTTGTGCACTTGGGACTGAGTCAACAGCAGGGATGGTTTTTCGGATCGGAGCCTAGACCGTACTTCACGGTCTGGGTTGCAGCTTGCACTTTAACACACTCTTTGTATTAAACCTTTTGCGACTGTTGTAGATGCTGGGGTAGATATTATTTGTGCTTGAACCTTTAGTAAGAAACTCTTGCTATCTAGCTCTTCTCACTTCTCATCAACAACAGACAAAAATGGACACACACTTGCCGACTGTGTGCGTCACCATGTTTTCTCTCCTAAACTAAAAAGGTAGAGCCCCAATGAATAGAGGCGGTGCAGCAAGAAGTTTGTGTGGTGGTTTTGTTGGTTGCCAATAATAATGCTTTTTAAAGTCATGGTAGTTATGATAAATAAGTTATTCAAGGTTTATTTCAGGATATTTGATCTTGTCACAATTTAATTAGTTATATTTGTGTTGGTGGAAGTCTAGCATTTATACTGATGATGGTGATATATTCGTACTAGTGATGTTTAAGGCATATTGTGTTTGGGTGTTGTGTGAGATCCTTGAAAGTGAACGGCAGATTGTTCATACAAAGGTGCTTCATCACTCAAGTCAAATATGCATAATAAAGACACAAAGATCTACAATAACATTAGGCCTTGAACACACCATTGATTTTTTTGGTATCTCATTACAGGACAAGTCAAAATCTTCTTTTCACGTGAGGATCTTGACTTGTCCTGTATCGACTAACCTTCGCCAATCAAAATAAACAGCTCTTAAAGATGGATAGACATCTGCAGAACATAAACAGATACTGTATGTGTATAAATAGAAAGACGATTACTTCTTCAAACGAAAATTGCATTATAGTTGTTATTTTTATCTATTAATGTTGACGTTTTATGACTAAACCCTTACCTATATGCTTTGGAACCATATCAAGCTTCAGTGCATGCTTTCAGCGCATTGCAGCAAATTAATAACAATAGTTTCGGGAAGTTTATTAGTCAGTAATGACATCCGATTATGGAAAGCCGATCAAATGGAAACAAAACAGAAATGGGTAAACTCAAGCGGAATTACAGAAATTTGGAAACGGAAAATCAAAGGCTCTCATTAATTATGTAATGTACGTTCTGTATGATACAGAAGTACCAGACTACTTGCAGCTAGATCTAAGTACTTAACGTCACGAGCTTTGCCAAACATTCCTTATTTGACCTTACAGATAACATCTCACTAAATAATGACAAATTATGCCATAAAGACAAACTCGGCGGAAGCATTGCAGCTATTTACAGCACAGCATTGACCATTAAATGACCACTCAAACGTATCAATGTCAAGGTCAGTAGTGATGATGTGCATGTCAAGTATTGATGTTTCTATTCATGTCTCGACATATGTCAAAGTGTCAATGCTTTGCATTAAGGTCTCAGCCATTTCAAGATGTTATCTCTGTCTACTACACACATGTGCCCTCCATAGCACAGAAATATTCAAAGGTTCTTAATGCTACAACCGTACAACCTTGGGTTTCTACAGTCTTACTTATTCACAAGAATCAAAGGGCAGCCAGTACCTGACCCCTCGATTAGTGGATGAGCTATTTGACCTAAGCTGCCAAATAGACAGCCGTCAAGCAGGCAGGAGGTAAGGAGCGAAAAGCGTCTCTTTCCTCTCTCATTAGTGCCGACACAGAAAGCTACTACCAGAAAGATGATAAGCAGATCCAACTCTTACACTCTGTCTGACTGACAGACAGAACGGGAGGAAGGAATGAGATTATTAAAGGGCAGTTCCTGGGAAATCAGATCTTTCTTGGTCCCATGAGATTGACTTAATAACAAAGGTGCAGGCAAGGACATGAAGTCATTAGTGCAGCCATGATCTCCTTTTGCTCCACATACAGTACACACTCACACTGAGTAAAATGAACATTAGCATTTGACAAAATGGATTTTAGTTTCTGTTTTCATTATGTATTATGAAAATATATGCATCGTTCTTAAGTCATTGGATTCAAGAAGACAGAGGCTTTCTAATTTAGTAAGTGATAATGTATTTTATCTTAATGGAGTCAAGCCAGCTGTCTGCTTGCATTTTAAAGATTTTACATACACCAATGCACTTCTACATTCCTGGTTCCCTCTTTTTTTTAACTCAAATACCAAAACAAGCTATACTGTAAAATTATATTGGAATATAAATATTTGTTAATATTACCAGTATTAGCATTAGCATGATATTTTTCTCCAAATATGAGCAAAAACATACCAAACTTAGGTTGAAATAGGCTTGTGTGTTGGCCTTAGCCCTTGGTAGGACTCGCGTTTGTTCAAGTAAATAAAATAAAAATCAAGTTTGTTAAAAAAAAAAAAAAAGCCAAAGATTCATTAGTTAACTGTTTTAGCAACAAAGATTATTTAGCGTAGCAATCACACCTAGCATAGCAGCATCTTCTAAAACTGATTACATCTATCAAACTGGCACATTTAGAAAAAGGAGAATGATTTACATTATATATTCAAACATGTGAGCGTTGAAGAAATAATAGTTACACAAAGCTACTTTATGCTAGACTAGCGTAGATTGTTTAGCATAGCTAGCATACATAGCTAGCATCTTCTAAAACTAAGCACATCTAACGAACCGGCACATTTATAAAAAAGGAGTATCATTTACATTCTTTATTTAAACTAATGAGGGTTGAAGAAATAAAAGCGACACAAAGCTACTTTGTGCTAGGCTAGTGTAGCAAATAGGCATCTTAAATACAAACCAATGGAAACACTAACAAAGAAGCAAAGGCAGGAAAGGAAGATGCGGAAAACCTAACTTAGCAAACCTAACAAGACGTCAAGAAACCAACTAAGGTTGAAGATTGAGACACTAAGAACTACTGACCGAAAAGTTCACAGATGAAAGAGGCAAAAGGCAATACAAGGTGAGAAAGAAAACACAAATTCTGTACCTTCTCCATCTGCCCGGAAAACAAAAGTCCGCAGGGAGGTGACTACCTCAAATTTGTTCTCCCCGAGCCCTCGCACGTGTTTCATGGCGCTGGCCAAGATCATACCTTTGGAGTACATCTCCTAAAGAGAAAAACCCACAAAGAGACACATGAATATAAGAAAAAGCATGATATTGTTATTGAAATATTGTTTGTCCATATTATCTGGGTCTGTAGACATCAATTTCCTATTTTCCAGTGAATTCTGTGCACCAATATAGAAGTGTTACTGAGATGTAATACTGCCAGGTTGGATTGTGTTTGATTTGAAACATCACTGATGGACATTCAGTGTTATTTCTTCATCTATGAGGCATATAGTGAAGCTAACTATTCTGAAATCTCAAGTGATTTTTTAACCTCATGATTTGCAGAGGTGTAAAGAGTACTGATAAATCACACTCAAGTAGAAGTACTGTTACTTGATTGAAATATGAAGTATAAGTAAGTCAAGTAAAAAGTACCTCAATTAAATACTACTCAAAATAGAGGTTACTAGTTACTTTTGCTTTTTTTTTTTTTAAACTTTGTATTACTTATTTAAGAAAGTGAGATAAAAACTTGAAAAAATACAACAAAAAATAAATACAAAAATATGTAAAAATAAACAGAAATCAAAAACAATAATTTAACGAAGGATAAACATTTTCAGGAGCATTTCCTGGGTGCATTTTACTTGTTAGTCATTGTGATCCACTTCTGCTCGTTCTTTTAATGGGTATGTCCTTTAAGCTTTAGTTGGTAAATCAACTTCTCCATCCTATAATGTAGATGTCCTGGATGCTTTCAAACCAGTGCTCTTGTGATTCGACATTGTACCAGTTTCTGGTTATAGCTTTTTCGCTTGCTATCAGTAAAATTTTAATCACATACCTGTCATGTACATTTTTTCCCAGGTACATTGCTACACATGTTTTTAAAATAGCATTTATGGTTGTTCACCATTTCCCAGGTTCTAGTGACGTTCACCCCCCACGTTTATTTTTGGTAATAAATCTTGCACAGTTGGAGCTTCATTTATTTTCCACAATAGGCATATGTATAAAATAATAATATTAACAATAAATAAGTTTAAACTGGTTGGTCGACTATGATGTGATGCATTTATTGTTGTCTGGTCTGTAGTTTCACAATGTCCGTTGATCATTTTTGAACAAAAAATAAAAATTTACTCAGTAATGTTTGGGTGTAGAAAAGAACCGAATGACTTTACTTATTTCAAAATGTACTTAAGTATGAGTAAAATTACTGATTTTGAAATATACAAAAAAAAAAGTACATGTACTTATAAAAGTAACTCAATTATTGTAAAAGTACTCCGCAAAAATTGAAATCACAATTGCAAAACCAACCTAAGCAGCTCCATCCTTCACGTGTTGGAAGACGTTGTTTAACAAATCCACACGCCCAAAACAAACTTCTCAGAGTATTTGAAAAGTCACACACATGCCATACCAGGAGGATTAGAGCAGAGGAACACAGGAAGAGTTTGGGTAATATGGGATTTGACTGTGTGTGCCTTCGCGTTATTCCCCCGCCACTCGTGTTTTTTTCCCGTCGCAGCTCGAGCGGAAGCATTCAAATAAGGAGGTTCTGTGGCTCCCCCGACAATGGCAATTAGAACACTGGGTCATTGTATATGTGACAGTGAAAAAAAAAAAGGACACCCAAAAACAAAATGCGGATTTTGTGTGCGCTATAAGCAGAAGCAGAGCGGTGGGAGGGTTTCAATCTGTACTCAAACAGGATGTGACAAGTGTAAAAGAAAAGTGCCATTAAAGCATTCGGCAAAAACCAAAAGATCTAAGATTGTAAGGCTCTTGAATTTGAGTCAATTCTGGAGGGGACAATATATCATGATTCTGCATGTTCATAAAAAAAAAACCAGTGAAACAAAAAAAAAAGAAAGGTTAGAATGGGAGTTGAATTATTCATGCTGATAATATCATTACCATTGCAAAGTATGAAATTCAGACATTTTTTTATTCCCTCTCTGTCCCTCTTCAACACGATCGACCTCATTCTCTAGAGATTCTTCTTTTTTGTGATGAACAACACTGCGAGCGTGCTCGCCTTGCTTCCTGTCCCTCGGTCGAGTCTTGCGCCAAAACAAAAAAGGGCCCGAAGCGGAGAAAAAGAATGAAGAAAGAAACGCAGAAAGAAAAACCTATGACTCATTCTCACCATTCCTAATTAGGCTGGTGACCTTGCTGCCCACAGAAAAAAAAAAACATTTCTCGACATCATACAGCCAAAAATACTTCAGTCAGTCAGCAAGAGTAAAGAGGGAGGAGTGGATGGATTGATAGAGAGAGGAAGAAAGAGAGGGAGTGTGAAATAAAAAGAAGAAAAAAAAAAGAGAGAGAATACAGGGGAAAAAATTAGGTTTGTGTGAAAGGCCAAGGAGAGAAGTGAGGGAAAGATAATGGAAGATGTGCAGAGGGCGAGGAAAACACAAAGAAGGACAAGCGAGAGAAAGGAAGACATTGTGCGGCAATAATGATGCCGATGAGGGTCAGGAAGGAGGTCCTCTTCGTATTAAAGAAGGATGTTAACAATGGCAAAGAAGTGTCTTAACCTAATTAGTGACAGGAAGCCTTGGGAGTTTCCCACCGATATCTCTGCTACTTTCTCTCTCTGAACTTAAATAGAAGCTAACGAAAAGGTGTGTGACAATAAAGCTCGGCAAGTAATAATAATAATAATAATAATAATAATGGATTGCATTTAAATAGCGCTTTTTTCAAGGAGACTCATTACAGAAACCATTATTCATTCACACCAGTCACTCACATCAGTCATACCAGTGGTGGTACAGAAGCATGGCTGCCAATTCATGCCACCACCACCACCATTGTGGGTAAAGTGCCTTGCCCAAAGACAAAACGACAATGACTTGGATATAGCAGGGGTGCGTCCGAATAGTCCCTCCTATCCTATCCACTTTTCTTTAACCCTCGGAAGTGTTTAAGTGGTTGCCATGATAAGGAGTGTTCCAATTCTCTTAAAGCTAAGGAAAGGAGGCTCAATGCTTCTTTTATTACCTCCTTTAGCCTAGGAAACATCTTTTACCAAAGGAGACCAGATAATGCTGTCCCACAATTCCTTAAACAACATTTAAAGGGACCCGCTCATCCGAGCGTTCACAGAAATTCATGAAGACTAAAAAGGGACTCAGACTATGTAAGTTAGCAATGCAATAATATGCGTTCAACAATTTTAAATAATTAAAAACCATATCTTATGATATGCATGCCATATTATCAGATTATAACAGACATAAAAGAGCACTCCGTCATTCATTTCTTTGCCACATAATGTTTTATTCAACATATTTCATTCAAATAGAAATGCTTTGTGCAGTTGTACATTTCTATACCTACATCATCCACGGGGTAAAGGAAAAGGAGATAGGAAAGGAAATAGGAGGGACTATTCGGTCACAGCCCAGGGTTTGAACCCCCAACCCTTCGGTTACTGGCCGGTCCACTCTACCACTGAGCCACGTTCGCCCCCAAACACATAAAAAAGCTTAGCGGCTGCGAGTAAATAATCATGCTGCCCGGGTTGAGTCAACAGTAATAAAATGTTTTAATTACAGTTTTGATTTTAATTGTGTGTCATGCATGTGTAAATGCTTGAAGGAAAGAGTGGCGGGAAGGGAAGGCTGGTGGGGGACAACTCGCGCAAGGTGTTTATGGACGGATCTCAGGAAGACAGACTACCAAGGAAGCAGCGAGGCCAGGCTATCTGTCTTCCTCCAATAACAGGCACACCTGACTCTCCTCCTTCTGCCAAGCATCTCGTCTTCTCCCCCTTCGGCCAAGCTCACGTCCACACCTCTGCTGGCAAGGGGTGGCAACGCCTCGTTCTAAGTGTGAATCTGCATGTTTTCCTTTCACTTCAGATTCCCGGATAAACTTCAGGAAGCTATTAAAGCTAAAGCCACGCTGCTAAAGCCTGGAATGATGTGGACTTAACTGGGAGCAGAGTAAATGGAAAAGCAGGTGGAGTTTCCTTTGGAGATTTTTTAGCATCTTTCTGTGGAGGGAGGAGGACACACACTGGCAGCTGAGGAAAACTGCAGCTTGAGAGAAAACAGGACATAAGATGCATGAAATGCTTTTACAGATGTCTCTTCCTGGCATATCTGCTGGGAGGCAAGTCCAAGTATGGTCCATACACTCCCACATGAAACAAGTTATTTGCAAGTCTAAGCATCTCTTCCGAAACCTGTGTAAATTGAGTTTTTGATCTGGGATCAAACAACAGTCTGTATCCGATTACTGAATATTAACAACTGTTAGTGTGTGATCTTGCAAAGTCTTTCTTGTTCATGGCACAGAAGGTCAAAGGCTTATATTTTCAAGCATTTAGAAAGTCAAACTCCAATCTTTTCTGCAGTCCAGTCCAAAGCCTTTGCTTTTGGAGTCAAGTGTGGCTCAATTCTATCTTTTTGGGTTCAAGATGCATTCATTGATTTGTCTGCTCTGACCTTATGGGAAATAACTTGCTGAGATGGGTGTAAACATCACCGGCAAAAAAGTAATAGATCATCTTTTGAAGCTGAGAAACTTCTCAAGGTAAGAAAGTGCTGCCATCCAAGTAAGAAATGTATAATTAAACTAAAGAAGAAGCTCATGACACCATCTGCACACAGAGATGTGTGTCAGGTAAAAAGCTTTTCTAGGCCACTAAGCAATTTGGCGCCCAAGGCAAGATTTTTGGTCGTTTCCCTTTGCATCTCAGTAAATTCCACTGAAAATTTGACATTTTCTTATATCTAATAATTACAAATTTTAAAAAAGAACCAATAACCCAATCAAAAAACTATAAATAGAATCATATTGTTTATAAAAAATTATATTATTATAAAATAAACAATAAATATTATGTATATTTAAAAAAAAAAAACGAAAAATAGTCTTAAAAAAAAACAACAACAAAAATAGAACTATAGATACAAAAAATAAATAATAAGATAACACCCTCCAGAGAGCAGTTGGGTGTAAAGGTTTTTTTTTTCAATTGTTTTATATTTATCACTTCATACACATTGAAATATATCATTTATGTGGCCTTGGTATTTATATTAACAAATACCAACTACTTACAAATTAAGAATACTGTAAGATCACAGAAAAATTCCACAAATCACGGCCTGGCTTGGGGAATGTTATTATCGAAAGCAGCGTTTCTCAAACGGGGGTACATGTACCCTTAGGGGTACACAATGGCACTACAGGGGGTACTTGGTAATGGAAAATAAATGAATGAAAGCATTAAATAATATAGGGATTTCAATGATTATTTTTAGTTAAAAATTAAAATACAAGGATCAGTCTTGGTCCCACACCATGTGGGAGATGACTGGAAATTATAAAAACATAGAAATAATTCAATTCAGGAGGCACTAAATACTGTTTAATTCCACTTATTTACAAAATGAGATTCTTTAAATTGTTTGCTCTCATTTATTCATTCCATTATTATGCTCTATCATTGTTTTTTAACAGTACTCCGAGCAAATGTTGTATTTAGGCCAAGGGGGTACTTGGATTCAGAAATAAGAGAACACGGGTACTTGAGCCAAAAAAGAATTGAGAGCCACTGATCTGAAGTTTACACAATGTTGCTCCCTCTGGAGGCTGGGTCGAGTCCTACAATCACTTAAATTGAATAAAATGAGCAACAGAAGATGGATACCAAAACTAAAGCCTTTAAAGTTGTCACAAAACACTGAATTACTGTGTTTTGCGTTTTAACATCGTAAATGTCACACTTCATCTGGTCTTTACCTTGTCTTGAGGAAAACTGAGTTACAGCGTGCTGAGAGAAGAAAAACTGACCCCCCCCCCCAAAATATAAAAGTGATTTAAAAGTGCTTTGGTAAGCATCATAAAACCCAAACTCTGAGGTGAAGGATGCTGGAAAAAAGTGGAGGAATAAGCTGATAAATCTACGTGTCCTCACTATGAGGACAAACAGGACCACAGAGCATCCTGCGTCACAGTTATGAAAAATCCAGAATTAGAGTTAGAGCTTGGTTAATTCACAACTGTTGCTGAGTTCTAATGATACGTGTGACCTTTGATGTACCTCAACACAACAACATCAATCAAAACTTGTTTTCTAAAGCACTTTTCCGACAAACACATCACAAAATAAAGTGCTTTCATTCAACCGCTCCCGTCATTGGGTTGCAACCAAGGTTTTTAAATACTCAACCAATCCCAGCAACTTTAAAGTGTGCTGTGATGGCTGAAAACATTGTTAACTTGTTTTAATTTACTTTCATTTTGAAAAAAAAAAAAAAAAATGGTCGAGTAAAAAGTACCGAGTTTAATTAAGGTAAGAACCTTTGATCAAAAATGGTCTTCCATTACCTGAACGCAGCCTATTACCAGCTTATCGTACAGTTAAACACACATATATATATATATTTATATTAGGGTGAGTATTGGCAAGGATGTTGCAATATGATACATATTACGATACGATATTATCACAATATATCATGATATTCTACCCAGTTAATATCAAAATTAAACATACAGATGAAAAATCAAGTTACTGTATATGTTTATCAGAAGATATTGATCATTCAGAGGACAAATTGAGTCAAAACTATTTGCTTCAAAACATCCTTTTTATTATTTATTGTTAGTGTTTTTGCACATTTTCCCTGAAAAAAAGAAAATGCAGTGTTACACACTGCCATCATAAAATAAAGTGCAACAAGTTTCTTTTCACTGAAACTACCGTGCATAAGTCTCAGAGTTACCATGACAACATAATGACGGCATTGTAACAACTGTAAGTGAGAACATTAAGGATAAATCACCCTGAGTTACTGACAATGCACAAAAAAAAGAAAAAATCATTTCTCCTGTTGTGTCAGTTTAAACACTGATCTGAACAGATTATGTGAAAATAAAATGTCTGTGCATACATAAATATTGCAGACATTACACACTGCCATCATAAAATCAAGTGCATCAAGTAACTATTGCAACAAATTGAAAGCATCGTAACCACCACTGAAATATTGCACAAATACACAAAAAAAAAAATATATATATATATATATATTCTTTTTTTTTTTTTTTTTTTTTAAATCGATTTTTTAAATTAAAAAATCTATTTAAAATTGGTACCCAAAAAATCACGATATATCGTGAAATCAATTTTTACACACCCCTATATATATATATATATATATATATATATATATATATATATATATATATATATATATATATATATATATATGAAACCAATTGAAACAACTTAACAAAACTCAGCGAAACTAAATCAGTGCTGATTAAATATCAAAATTTTAGTGAAAAAACAACTCAGGGCCTTCTTAAAAAAAAAAAAAAAGACTATAAATTTCAAAATCAAAAAAATAAAGTTAACCTCTTATTTGTTTAAAATACAAACAAATGTGGTGACGCATTCAGTCGCAGTGTCTCAGGTTCAGTTCAATATTCAATCGGTTGGTCATTAACAAATAACCTTTCCGTTCATTCCTTTTCAGCCATTCTCCATCTTTACCTCATGCACAATCAGAATAATCAAAGTCAAAAATCAGAGCACAGGAAACTATTTTCCAAAACAATCCCCGAAACTCACCGAGTCAAACTTGGGATTGACGAAACCAGAGGAAAGATGCAACTAATCCGACTTATTGGGAAGACTGCTCCAGAGAGGCCCAAGTGAGACTGAGGATTTGGCTACTCTCCCACGCCACCTGCTCTATCCCTGTGATGACATCACAGTGGATAGAGACCTTCAAGTTGCGATTACCTCAGTCTGGGGCAAATGGGATCTCACTAGATTTGGAACTGAGGAGGAGATTTTTTCGGGGGGTGGTGAAAGGTTAGGAAATCACCCACATGGGAAGGATTGGATGTGTCTGTTTTTTCTTGTGTTTAAGGTAGAAGAGAACCTTGTATCAATATTTGTAGCTAGTTAGTGCAGGTTTTAGGTCAAGAGTTACTTCATTGAGACAAAGTAGATACCATAATAAAACACTATTCTTATCTATTCATGCTTTCATTTTACCAACAGAATTACTAAGCGGATTCTTTTCTGGCATTGAGAATAAAACTACGTAGCTAAACGCATTTATGTGTAGAATGTCTGAGCGAACTTTCCTTTAGTCTCATAATACTAGTTAAAAGTGAAGACGGAACCAAGAAGTAAATGTACAGTTGGTGTTTCTCACCAAGGCAGCGTTTTATAACGCAAATTGAGGAGGTAGTGCGTTCACATTAGATAGTATGAAAAGATTGAATACGCGAAAAATACCCGGATGTATACTATATCAAGATATTTTTTAGTGGCCACAGTGGGTATAATAGTCATACTCAACCGCCACATGACGCATTGCGAGCGGAACGTAAAATCGTCCTGGGACCGCTTGAAGCTCAAAGTCAAACATCCCCTTTTCAAAACAAAAGCATCTCCTCTTGTCTTCCATTAGTTTTTTAACACTTTTGTAAATAGGGCTCTTGTTTTGAAGTTTTGTCAGTAGCGCAACGGAGGGGTCTCCGAAAATCTCTAAAATGTCGGTTTTCTGGATCAAATAACATGTTGATATTCTACTTGGTCACTTTCTAGCTTAAAATGTTTTCAGAACTTTCAAAGGTGGAGAATCAACTTATTTAGCCTCAGTGCGTGTTTTTTGTCATTGTAGGTTTGAAATGCATCTTGGGAAACTTGGAAGTATACTTCAGTGGTAACGCTCCTCATCCTAATCATATTTATAGTATATAGTAGACAGTATATACTTATTGAGTTTGTAGTTTGTCGTACAGAGTGTGAAATTTTGAACACAGCCCGATACTTATTCAGCTAATGTTTAGCCTCTATGCTCAAAGGGACACAAATTAGTCATCTACACTAGTGTTTCTCAAATGGGGGTACGTGTATCCCTAGGAGTACGCAATGGCACTACAGGGAGAGAGAGAGAGAGAGAGAGAGAGAGTCCAGGCATGAGATGACCAGAAAGGATAAAAAACTATAGAAATAAATCTATTATTTTTTAACCTTGGGATCAGGACCCTAAAATAGATTTTTGATTTTTTTTTTTTTTTTTTAATTATTATTATGTTTTTCAATTAAAACAAAACCCTATCTTAAATGAAAAAAAGCCCAAAAAAAAAAAAAAAAAAAAAACATTTTTTTTCTGAGCTTACACATGGTCCAAAACTAACTCTAGAAAAAAACGTCTTTGGGGTCGCCAGAAATTCTTGATATAAAAATGGGGTGAAGATCCAAAAAAGGTGAGAAACCATTGTACTTAATGCTGTTTCTTTCCACACATTTACAAAATGAGATTATTTAAAATGTGTGTTGTCACGAATTAATTCCATCATTATGCTCTAGAGTTGTTTTTAAATCGTTTTCTAGGCAAAATGTTGTAGTCGGACAAAGGGGGGACTTGGATTCCGAAATAAGAGAAAGGGGGTGATTGAGCCAAAACGTTTGAGAACCACTGCTCTACCTGATCCAAAAGATAGAGGAATAAGTGTTACATCAGGTAAAAGGTCATGCATGAACAACTGTAAATTGTGAGATATATGAAGCAACACTTGGTTGCAAACTTCCCCTCACTCAGCTACGTTCTCTGTGTGGAACTGATGCAGAGCCACACAAACACCACTCGCACGGAGATTGCGCTCAACCTCTTCATTCACCCAAACATGATGAAACCCTCTGTTGTTTCAGAGTGAAAGCACCACATTGGCAGAATTTGGGATTTTTTTTCTTCAGATTTTAGATAGACCTACAATAATAATTCCTCCTCCAAGACAAAATGAAAGCACACTTTCATCTGTGCACAGACTGCTGTGCCTGTGTCGACAGTGGCAGTACAAAGTGCTGACTTGATGGCCTTCCCTCAGATTGCAACCTACCCCCACCCACCCACCCACTTCTGCTGTCTACAAAAAAATGTCATGATAGATAAAGCAATGAATGCAACAGAGAGAGAACACGGGTGGGGGAAGAATGAAAGCACCGAGAGCTATAATTAGTAAGTGATTAACGATCAGGCATCAAACAGGTCCCACATCATTGATTGTGATGTTGTGCAGTGCTGCTGCAGCAAAAACAAGCCGCCCCAGCGAGGGTGGCATGAGGTCACCGCTCACACACACACACACACACACACACACACACACACACACACACACACACACACACACACACACACACACACACACACACACACACACACACACACACACACACACACACACACACACACACACACACACACACACACACACACACACACACACACACACACACTCAATGACACTCATTGGTTCTCACTGCAAAGCATATCCAGAGGTCATCAGCCTGTTTGATTTGAGTTAAGAAAAGAAGATAATAAACTGTTCAAATATTATTTCTAATAAGAGTTTCTGCTCAAAAGGTGTATGTGTACATTAATCAAACTCATATCATGCTGGTTATAATAAGGTATTGAAAGAGGACCACTTAAAATGTGTTCAATGTTTCAAATTCTCAAAGTATAAGAACAGTTTAGTGGATTCACGAACACCACAGATCTGAGAGGTTACCCTCCAAAGTAACAATTAATGATAAAAAATTACCCAATATTCAAACAGAAATGTGGCACAATTTTGACTTAGTTGGTCGGTTGGTTGAGTTTGATTGAAGGTATTGACTGTTTGAATCAGTGAGTGGTTAAGTTAGTTGATTGGGTGGTAAGCTGGTTGACTTTGATTAGAAGTTTTGGTGGTTTAAGTTGGTTGACCGATCGGTCAGTCGAATGGGATTAATGGTATTAGCTGTTTAAATCAGTTAGTTGTCAAGTTGGTTGATTGGATGGTTGGTTGGTTGGTTGGTTGGTTGGTTCATTGGTTGTGTGGTTGGTTGAATTGTATTAAAGCTATTAGCTGTTTGAAAAAAGAGTTAGTTGTCAAATTGATTGATTGGTTGGTTGGTTGGTTGGTTGGTTGGTTGGTTGGTTGGTTGATCTGGATCAGAAGCATTGGCTGTTTAAATTGGTTAGTCGATCAATCAGCCGAATAGGATTAAAGGTATTAGCTGTTTAAATCAGTGAGTTGAGTTGGTTGATTGGGTGGATGGAGGGTTTATTTGTTGGTGGAATTCTTTGAAGGTATTGGCTGTTTAAAAAATGGGTTAAAGTTGGCTGGTTAGTTGATCGGTCAGTCGAATGGGATTAAAGGTATTAGCAGTTTAAATCGGTTAGTTGTTAAATTGTTTGGTTGGTCGGGTGATCTGAATCAGAGGTATTGGCTGTTTATCTTGGTTGGCTACTGGCCAGTCTGTTGGTTAGTCTGTTAAATATCCCAAATTTAGGCAGGGGGAACCACAAATGCATTGTTTCAATGTAGAGTTTGATGGGACAAAACTACTGACCCCTTAGAATTGCATTCCACTTTATTGTCAGATGCCGCTAAAACTAAAAAAATAGGTTTCAAAACAGAAGCAAAAATAACAAAAGTTACAAGGATACAGTTATGCTGAGAGAAGCAAAACAAAAGGCAAGTCTCCTTCCCCACACCTCCTCCCATTCCCTCTTCCTTTACGGCTCCCTGAGAACTGGTCAAGTGCCAACGTACTTTACTGTACAGCTGGATGGGCACAGAGAGAGCTGGCCCGTCACGCATGGCATAATGTTGCTCTGTCCTTGGACCCATTCTCTACTCGGCCAAGCTAATGATAATGACTATGAGAAGGTGGAGGAAAAAAGAAGGGACACTTAAGCACTTGGCTCTGCCACAACCAGAAAAAAAAAATAGTGCTTGAAGGGAAGTTTTAACACTGCGTGAAGATGTTTGAGGCTTTTCAAGCTGTTAGGGTAAATGAAGGGGGGTTTCTCCAACCTACCTTGTCACTGTTGTAGTAGGCAAAACTCTGACCGTCGAACCTCACCCATCTCCTTTGGAAAACACAATTTCTGCGAAGAAAAGTGATTAAATTAAAATAGACATTTCTATATTTAGCCAACATAAGACAATAGGGAGAGAGGTATGAGCTAGACTGTAATAAACCCAAGCGGTCATGAAGATCATAAACGAGTCATCTGTTCTGCACAGGTACTCATACATCATCAAGAGTGCCATTGACTCATTAATGTCAAGAGTCGTATCAACAGCTGTCAATTAGTATAATCAAAACAAATGGCTTCTTTCAGGTTGAATATTTCACAGGCAGCGGGAGGGCAGCTTGTCAAACTTATGCAAATCATTTAATGAGGAGGGAAGAAAAGACAAATAGTGACAGGTTTGAAGAGAGTAACATAACAACAGGTAGCACGAAAACATGCACCACTGGAGTTCAATGTTGAAAGTTTGCCAAATGTAACTTGACAAAATCGGTTCCTGAAGCCTTTGTTATTAATAATGCAGTATTATTCTCTGTTTTACCAAATCTCCAATTGTTTTAAGAACCCCAACAACATAGTATTTCAGGTTTATTTTCCGGCCTGATCCGAGGACTTTTGGAAAATCAATGTGAGAGACGTCCAGGTCCTGCGAGCCAGGACTCTACCCAGGGATGGGGCACCCTACCCAGCCAAAGGGGCACCAGAGATGCCCCTGGTCTCGTCGATGGGCCTCTGAACAACGATTTGGACTCTTGCCAAAAACCGAGCACATATTCGTTCTCGGGAATAAAACCTGTCTGCTGATGCCACTATTTGACCAAAATGAACACTTTTTTTTGGCCTGAAAATTGGGAGTTTCAGCACTAGCGGATGCAATTCAGAATTTACATATTCAGACTCGGGGGGTACCAAACATTTCTGCTGGCATTTCGGACTTTATTTCTATTTTGCTTGATAAATGACCAGCAAAGATAAAATCCAGCCACTGGATCCTGAGAGGCTCTGATGAGGGGAGTAAAAATATATTTGTCTGTTGTTCAATGCAGCCCAAAACAGCGCAACTTTTGTGACGATGACCTGCCTTCACCATGTTTGTTTTACCTGTGAGGTAGTTTGAGAAAAAGGAGCTCACATTCTAATGTAGGGTAGGATAAGTGAGATTTGTCAGAGGGAGGAGTTTCCCCCTTATGAGTCATAAGGGGGCAAAAATCCAACTTGCCCGTTTGGAGCTGACTTTTTACAAAATGTGAAGTAGCAAGGGAGGGAGGAAACAAAACCATTACAAAGTGATTTTTTCATAATACCACCCCTTTAAGGATGACACTGCAGCCACACAAAAGTCAGAACCTACCCTTGTGGTGACAGCTTTTCCAGCCAGCCTACTTTCAGCACCTGGTGCTTCGGTGCGCTGTAGAAACAGGCATAAGGAGAAATCTCCATGGCGACCCCCATGGCGTCCGTAGCTTCAGAGTAGAGGTCACACTCTACTATATTCAAGGACCCCCCTTTTGGACCAGAGGCCACTGGACCCATAGGAACAGTCGTGTCAGGGAGTGAAGAAAAGCTTGGGTCTGTAGAGGCCAATGGCAAAATCCTGGCACACTCCTCTACTGTCGAGTACTCATCTTCATAAGAGTCTTGGACATTTAAAACAGGCAAAGTCTTTATTTTCTTCTCTTTCTGTGACTTTTTTCTGTGAGAGGATATGAAACAAAGTGTTTAAACTATTACTCTGATTTTTTAAGCAAGAAAATCGTCAACTTCACCTTAGATATTGTTATTTCATTTGGCATTGCAAACTGTGATGTCATTAAAGTTGAACTAACTTTCATTTGGTAAAAGAATTGCAA
The DNA here is from genome assembly GCF_900634775.1 of Gouania willdenowi. Taxonomy (NCBI): domain Eukaryota; kingdom Metazoa; phylum Chordata; class Actinopteri; order Blenniiformes; family Gobiesocidae; genus Gouania; species Gouania willdenowi. The sequence goes on along the minus strand of NC_041061.1, from coordinate 10,525,554 downwards.
TTGAAAACTTTGTGCAACTTTGTTGAAGCTAAATCGTTACTCAAGCAGAAGAAATTGAATAATTCATTAAAGGGTAATATTATACTTAAGTACTATCCTAATATTATCTATCTAAGTCGTTTTACAGTAATGAGAACACCATACAGACCCATTGTGCTAATGTGAAAGAATCTATAGCAGTGAGCAATCCAAATAGTTTTCATCCTTTTTTTTTTTTTACAAGTAAGTGTTTAAGCCATCAAAACTAGCTCTCAGCTAATGAAATTGTACATCTAAAAAAATTGAATATCATGAAAAGGTTCAATATACTGTGCTTGATTGGCCAGCAAACTGGCCTGACCTGAACCCATGGAGTAAGTGTCAAACTAAAGGCCCGGGGGCCAAATGTGGCCCTTTAGAACATCCAATTGGGTCGGACAGGTGAAAGTAAAAATGACAGAGAAAACATGAATTATTGTGTAAATGACCAAATAATCCAGATGTAGATATCTCAAATTCACCAACTCCACAATATTTTTAGGGGCTTGCATTTTCCTTTGTTTATATCACATGAATGCAGTCATTTTTACGTGCAATTTCTCACAAACAATTCCAGAAAATTCCTTTAAAATACACAAAAATTGTTAGAATTTTCAAAGTGAATTGAACTGATATTGAAAACTAGGGCACAACAATGTTGAAGTTGTTCTTTTTCCCCCCACCTAAAATCTATGGCCCTTCAGGTCAAACTAAAATGAGTTGGACACGCCTGCCGTATAGAATCTTTCGAGTATTGTCAAGAGGAAGATGAGAGACACCAGACCCAACAATGCAGACGACCTGAAGGCTATTATTAAAGCCTCCGTGCAAAATAAGGCCCAACCAAGTATTGAGCGCGTAGAAATTAAAATACTTTTCAGAAGTCTGATATTTCTGTTTAAAATGTCCTTTTTTATTATTGATCTTATGTAATATTACAATTTTCTGAGACAATTTTGGGTTTTCATTATCTGTATGTCTTAATCATCTAAATTTAAAAAAATAAAGGCTTGAAATATTTCACTGTATGTGTCATGAGTCTATATCACATGTGAGTTTCACTTTCTGAACCAAGTGACACAAAATATAGAACTTTTTCATGATATTTTAAGTTTTTTTTTTTTTTTTTTAGATGTACCTGTATAGATACTTATAAGTTGCACAAGCCTGGTTTTTATCAACATTAAACTCTGCAAAAGAATCTGCAGTGGCAGTAGCTAGCTGTTGGTAAGACTAGCTTTAGCAACAGGCCTGTTGCTGGCAGTAGTAAACATTAGCTTAAACAGACAAGTAACATATTTTTGCCTCTTTGTATACAAAAAGAAAAATCACAAAAAAGCCAACAGTTGTTTGAAAAATAACCAGCCCAGAATAATATGACTAGGTCAGTGAAAAACACTGTCCTTGATATTAACTTAAACACACTTGTGATACTTGCGATGTGTGTACAAAGAACAACTAGACCCTCAAAAACCATGTTTTTTTCTGCTAAAAACAAATGTATTTGGTATGAAGTAGTGTTGTTGATTGATCTTATTCCAAGTTATTCCAAGAAAACTATGCGCCCTGGCAAATACTGTGGATGTTCATTGAATTCATGTATTTGGAAGGGCTGAGATATCTACAACTGAATTACTTGGTATTTTTACACAATGATTTTAACTTTATCCCGCAGGCCAGATTTGGTGCTGTAAAGGGCCGGATTTGGCCCCCGGGCCTCGCGTTTGAGACATGTGGCTTAGATTGTTCGTTGGAGAGTTTATAGTATGGACTGGGTGTTTTTTAACAACCTTTTACATTGTATTTTAGTTTTTGCATCTTATCTATTCAATATTTATGTTAAATAGTTATCAGTTGTAACAAGTAGAGCTCGAGCGACGCCTTTTCTGTTCAAGTTCAAGCAAGAACTTGTTGATCAAATAGTGGAAAGAACAGTTAAAGGCCACTGAAGCACATTAATGTAGCATTGCTGAGATAATTTGAGGTTTCATGTCAAATCTCAACAAAATACTTCAAACTACAGTTGCACTTTAGTAAACATTACTACCATGACCCTGTTAAATAAAAAACTCCCTCATGATGTGCCTTTAAAATTATAAATACAGCCTCTGTGGTTGGCTGTATGGGCCTGTAGCCAAAAATACCTTGTTGATAAGAGTGAAAAGAAGCCATTTTTGTTCAAATGTGACCGACCATATCTATGGTACACAGCTTCTCTTCAGGATGTTGAAAATAATATTGTGACATCTTTAGAACAAAATAAATACAGTCCATTTTGCTTCTTTTTTTTTTTAAATCCAACGTTGAAGCACACTTATATCCCTATACTACAATACACTACCGTTGCTTCTTCTCCTTCTTCTTGTCTTTAATGTCCTTCTGCAGCCAATCTTTACCACCATGGTTCTACAGAGCACAAGAGGAGATTAGCATCAGATGAGAAGGAAGTGTCCATCTTTCAGTCAGACACTGTTATCGCATTGCTGCACTAAACTATGTTAACTTTAGTGGCGAGGTGACATTTCTATTAACCTCTGGGGGCAAACTGAAACAAGCGGCATTTTCAATTCCACCATAGGTCCATGGTGACAACCCCTGAGAGGCAAGTTGTTTGTTGTAGAGTTTGAACGTCAATGATGGTAATGAAGATCTGGGGAAATTCATTCTAATTTGGAGGCAATTGCTACGTATTCTTCAGTTGTTGGGTGTGCATCTGTGTGTGTTTCTTACCACACTACTTTCAGCGTTGTTGTAGAGTAACGTTTCTCCGTAGGGTGCAATAGATGTCAGGGTTCTGTTGAGAGTATCTGAAACCAGACAAAACAGTGTTCTTAATGGTTGGAGTGGAAATGGGAATATTTTAACAGGACAGCTCCCATTGAACCGTTGCTCAGGCTATAAATACGCAAGATTTGATAAATGAATTAAGTATGTTGTTTAAGCCAGTGGTTCTCAACCTTTTCAGGACGGGGCTCCCAAAATTAAGGCGCCAGAGACTGTGGACCCCCACTGTACCTGAAGGTAGTTGAACACAGACATGAACATTGAAGAACAGTCATGTGGAGACAGGGCCATCTATAAGGAGCTTTTTGGGGCCCATTCAAAGTCAGCAAAATGATGGTCCATTGTTCTAACAATCTGTGATAACCACATATATTTCTTAACCTGAATTTCTCCACTTTTAGCCAGGAAATGTATTATTATTTGGGCCATAGTATTTAGTCATCTTAAAGTTGTAAGTCATTGTTTTAATCAGAAATAAAAATGGGTTAAAATTGACAAATAGTGGTGGAAAAGGTGGTGAAATGGGGTTTTAACAACACAGAAATATGTAAAAAGTTCCAAAATAGAGCGGTCGAAAATGGACAGAAAAAGTGGTAAAAAGGGTTCACAGTGTCAATATTGGAACAATTAGTTTAAACTGGCAATATTGAGCATGACCAATAGTGAATGTGAATACATTGGCAAAGATAAGCATGAATAAAGGGGAAAAGAGGTTAAAAGTGACAATAACGGGTCAACATATGCTACATTAGGTGGGAAAAGTGGCAGAAATGGGAGTAATGTAGCAAAATGCATTGAAAAGAGTAAAAATATGGCAAGAAAAAGTGATGAAAAAAGGTTAAAATGTGGCAAATTTGGTGGAGTTGCAGAAAAAAAGTTAGAAATGAGCAAAAATGGGCTCAAATTGTTAAAAAAATATATAATACAATGTACTTAGTTTTTTGAAGGCATCTGGCAATCCCCTTCCAGTGTCTTGTGACCCCAAGGTTGAGAACTCCTGCTTTAAGCCACCCAATTGAGAGTGTGCTGCTCATCAGTGCGCCTCGGCCAGAGCCATTTCTCTGTCTGTCTCAGTCAGGAGACCGAGGGTGGTGGAAACAAAGAAGAAGAGCCAATCTGGCCAGACACTATTAGTCTGGGGGACCCAGGGCCACCCTACGTGGGCCAGTGCCTGTCACTGTGAAAAATGACACCACCCTCTCCTATGGATTGTAGGTTCCAGATCATGACGCCACAGGGGTGGACACGCACAGGCATTGACGAAGGGCGCAACACGAACGCGGTCACCGGTGTACGCAGATTGAAACACCTTTGGACAAGAGAAGGAGCCGCAAGACAAGTAGCAGCGACATACTGTAGAAGGATGGACAAGCAAGTAGGAAGACTTTCATTCAGGTACTTGTACTAAATTGTAAACCACTACACCATTGTGTTGCTAGATCTGGCCTCTCTGTGGTATTGTTCCACATTTTGATATGTGCAGATGACTGAGAAATAAACCAATGTTTCAAATTTGTATTCAACTTGATGCATCACAATTTCACTCTTTTGATTTTCATTTTGAATTCTGAGTGGGAACAATCTTGAAGTTATAGAGGGTTTTCGAATTTTGTCAAACAGTTGGTGGCCATATTGGATCTTGCTCTAAATGCTAGATATAATATTTTAAGCCATTTCATCACAATCTATGTCCCCAAAAACCTACATTTTACCACAAAGATCATGTTTCTATGTCAAACAACCAAAGTTAAGGGTAAGATTGAAATTCGCAATACGGATGACGGCCATCTTGGATCCTGCTCTGATCACAATTTACAGTATTTTAAGATGTTATTTAATTAATTGCCCTTGAAAACCTAAGTTGCCACATGGAAGGATTGGATGTGCAAGTAGGAAGACTTTCATTCTGGCACTTGTACCAAATTGTAAACCACTACGCCATTGTGTTGCTAGATCTGGCCTCTCTGTGGTATTTTTCCACATTTTGATTCATACAGATGACTGAGAAATAAATCAATGTTTCAAATTTGTATTCAACTTGATGCATCACAATTTCACTCCTTCCATTTTCATTCTGAATTCTGAGTGGGAACAATCTTGAAGTTATAGAGGGTTGTCGAATTTCGTCAAACAGATGGTGGCCATATTGGATCTTGCTCTCGATGCAAGAGATAATATTTTAAGCCATTTCATCACAATTTATCTCCCCAAAAACCTGCATTTTACCACAAAGATCATGTTTCTATGTCAAACAGAACCAAGATTACGGTAAGATTGAAATTCGCAATACGGATGACGGCCACCTTGTATCCTGCTCTGAGCACAACTTACGGTATTTTAAGGTATGTTATTGAATTCCTTGCCCTTGAAAACCTATAAGTTGTCACATGGAAGAATTGGACGGGCAAGTAGGAAGACTTTCATTCTGGCACTTGTACCAAATTGAATGAAGTATATTTTAGGCTGTACTGACGCACACTTCCAAGATCATTACTGAAGTGCAGAGGGGTTACATGAGGGCTTGATGAAGAGGTCGGTTTCCTTGATGATGGAATGCAGTGAAACGATCGATGGACGGCGTTTGGAATCAGTGGGTGGACAGTGACCGTCTATCATCATCTATCAGCCGACCTTCAGGCCACTCCAGAGTCTCTCAGACATCCCTGTGTGCAACTGTACTCTATTCCTGTCTGACTCCTCTACTCTTTTTTTCCCCATTGCTCATTCTCTAGCACTCCTTTAGCCTTTTTTTGTTTTTCTCAGCAGCAGCAGCAGCGTCTTTATCTGCTTGTAGCCACACTCTGTCAAGACACAGTGTGGGATGCGGCACAGACACAGCCATCAGCTCGGAGCTTGTGAGGAGATTGATTTTGCTCTGAATGTACTCCCTTGTCTTTTAAGTTCGGGAGTTACAGGTCACTTTGTTATTATCACTTCTTTGTGACAAACCAACCCCGAATAGGGGACACACTACTGCCGAGGACTGAATTTAAATAAGTCGGTGAATAATGTATAATTTTTGACACTTTCTTTATTGTAGCTGTCAGGTAAAGCCAAGAAGGAAGTGCATTATTCAACTTTTCTTTCTTTTCATACCTGAGCATGATATATTTTTGGGGGGACCCTGGTATTAGCAGCACATTTCAGATGAGCACTGCATCAATTTTCAAGACAGAACATTAACACAGTTTTGTGAAGGGAAAAGGAACAAAAATACTGGATATTCCAGGGGTGGATACTTCAGTAATACAAAACTGGAATGCTTGTTAATCTGTTTATGTTCCACAGCTAAAATACAGCTGCTAAATAAAATCCTCATTAAAAAAAATTACATTTTAATTGGTTTAAAACACATCTTTAGTCATGTTTGTTCAAATCTGAATTGATTATATACTTTTTTGCCATGCAAAAGAGAATCTGTAAATGTTCATTCATTTTTACAGGAAATTATTAATAACTGGGTAATGAATGTCACACCCAAAAAATATCATTCCATTTATCTGATTTTAAAAGATTATATTTCACTCTTGAAATGTTTGCACCAATTGTATGTTACCGCATGAATTTAATTGGCTAATTACTTTTATATACAGAAGTTCATTTCAAAAATACATTTTACTTGACAAAATTAAGAAAAAAAGAAACTACAGCGACAAACTACAAGAAATGATTGCCATTTTAGCCCAAAAACTAATTCGAAAATCGATGCAAACTTTTAAGGGAAGGGCAAGCTACTGTAGTGTTAAATTGTGGGACATAAAATTAAACAAGCCTATAAGAAGAAATCTGAATGTGGGAAGTAAAACATAAGGCTATATGGGATAATTTAATTATGTTAGTCTTGAACTAGTCTAAATCTAGCAAAATACTGATGACTAAATCATGACTAAAACAAGAAGAAAGAGAAATGTTTTACAACATCTCTAAATTTGAGTTGTGGTGCCACATTTTGGGTAAAATTAGTCTGAAATAATGGAGAGATTTATCATATGTTCATAAAAAATCCACGGAGACACTTTTTGATCTCATAAGAGTAAAAGACCATGTGCTGTGAGCAAAGTTAGCATGAACAGTGCATGAAAACACACCAAGCAAGGTCTCGATTTAGGGCTAGATTTGAGTATGTATTCCATTTGTAGAAAACCACAGCACAGCCATTGAACACCCTTGTCCGTTCCCTCCTTTTATCCGTGCATATAAGCACACTGCCAAGTCCACTGTCAAATGAAATATTCATGGGCGAGACAAAGTGGATGCTGCTAAAAGGCAGTATGTACCTTTCTGTGTGCCCTTTGCATCTGTAGGAACTTCAGCTGAAGAAATGCTGGCTTGCAGCAGTGGTACAGTCCTGTGAAAGAAAGAAAAAAACATTTATAGCATCAGTCCAACATGTTTGACAAAATACTTAGTTGGTTGAGTTTTTTAGTTTTCATCAGCTCTGAAAAAGGATGGAGAAATTCCCTTTCTTAATGGACAAATTTAGACAAAAATTAATAAGTGATTTGATTTTGTAATGGCAAGATAGTTGGTATGGGCCAACATCTTGAAGGTTTTAACAAATTTGCATGGATTGTCCTTTTAGAAAACCTATATTCCTTATCTGAAAAGGTAAAGGATTAGATAACTGGCTAGCCTAACTACCCAAGGTAGCTAAAGTAAGGGGTCTGGGAGGAGGAAAGGTCTACAGGTCTGGCCCAAAATGCAAACCCAGAGTCTTCTTGTTGTGATACCAAATTGTAAACAACTATACCATTATGTTGCTAGATCTGGCTTCTCTGTGGTATTTTTTCTATATTTTAATATGTGCTGATGACTGCGAATTTATTGTATGTTACACATTTTTATTCAACTTGATGCAACCCAATTTCACTCCTTCCTTTTTCATTCTGAATTCTGAGTGGGAACAATATTGAAGTTATATAGAAAATGGACTTGATTGATAAAGCACTTTATTCTCACACTGAAGTAGTCTCAAAGTGCTTTACAACATCAGCTCATTCAATTCGCAATACAGATGGTGGCCATCTTGGATCCTGCTTGAGCACAATTTACACGATTTTAAGATATGTTAGTGAATTCCTTGACCCTGAAAACCTATAATTTCCCACAGAGATCATGTCTCTATGTAAAAAATACTAAAGTTATGACTAAATATCCAAATTTGAAATATCGATAGTGGTCATCTTGGATTTCTTGATTTTCAGTAGGAACCGTTGGTTTGCCAGTGTGGATCCCATTAAAAATGGATTCAGCATACTCAAAAACCTCCATGTACAAATGTTCATGCTTTCCTCTAGAAGTGGACATTTTTTTGATTTTTTTTTTAAGTCACTTAAGCACATGAACAGAATGTTAAACAATCATTTTAACTTAAATGCCATACCTGTCTTGAAGTTGTGCTACAGACTGATTTGGGATTTCCGGTACTGGTCTGTGTCTTAGTCGGTAGGAGCGTGTTGACCGAGGACCAGCGCGACTCTTGAAGCTGGAAATGGCATCATAAAGAGAGTTTTCCACCATTTCGCAAGGAAAGCCATCATTGTCCTCTGACTTCAGTGGAAGTAGGACTTCAGCAGGACTAAGGACAGGGCTGATACTAGGGACCACTGGGTCTTCAAGGGAAGTTTCCAAATCTGAGGGTGTTTCAGCATCAGACAGAGACTCACTGATGCTACTGGAATGCACAGATGCAGGTAAGGAGTAATGCGTGATGGACGTTTGAATATTCTGGGAGTCCCGAGGTGTCGTTTGAGGGTTTGAGAGGTAGTCGTCTTCAAGTTCAGCACCCAGTCTTGCTCTTGGAGGTAAAGTCTGACTTCCTCCCAGATCATACTCCTTCCTGTCATTTGGTTTAGGATGCCGACATGATACCCATCTTTTTCCTTGTGTCACAAGCTTATTTCGGCTACTCCTACTTTCTACACCTTCCTTCACATCTCCATCTTCCTCCTCACTTTGTGGCTGGAGCCCGAGAGCTTCTAAACTTCGCAGAATCCGCCTACGGTGGCCTGTGGGCAAGATTTTGAGTTCAAGGAGGCACTGCTCTGTAAGACCTTTGCAGTCCTCCAAGCATGTATAGCCTCCATTGTGGAAATGGAAAACATACTGGGTTAGACGGAGTGTGGACAGCCAATCTGCAAGGTCTGGGCTGGGTTCTGGAGGCTCCAGCATGGCTCTCTGATATCACTGCCACAGCATTAAGAAGACTTTGTGAGAGTGAAATCCAGCTGTGCACTGTCAACACAAGATGAAAAATGATGTGTGAAGCTGTGGTTTGTAAAAAAGGAAATGACACTTATGAGCATATCAGAACTTTCAAGATCTACAAGGGTGTGACCCTTAAAAGGCATGTTTGAAGCTAAACTGGTCACAGGACAGTATTTCATCTTCAGGTATTTGAATATGTTCTTTTAAACAAATTAGTTGACTGTTGTTTTTATCTTTTAACAAATATGAAAATAGTTTAACAATTTACTGCCCGTAGCCATGCTTGCACCTCTTCCGTACTGTAAGATCATTCATCCCCAGAGAAGAACAGAAAAAAAAAACATTTATTTATGTTCTGGTTAGCGCTGCACAATTTTGACAAAAAAACTAATTGCGACTTTTCTGACAGATATTGCGATTTACAATTTTAAAAAATGATTTATACATGTAAATGCATAATATATGCATTGTATTTTTTTTCCAAATTCTATGTTTAATTAATTAATTAATTAATTAATTAATTAATTAAACAAAAATGTACTGTATGTCAAAAATAAAGTAACTAAATTAAAAGGAAGATATAAGTAAAAGAACACTATAACTAAACAAAAATGGATGTCAAAAATGAAAATGCAATTTAAAATAATGAGTATGATACAATTAAAAAGAAGTTGTACTGACATGGATTATTCTGACTGCTCTTTTTTAATTATTCATGTCATATAAAGACGTATGACAGCAACATTAATGTCACCCAATTACCCCTCAATGGTTTACTGATTCTGATCAGGTATATTGATTAAGTTTTGATCAACTTAATTTAAATTAACCTGATTTAAATGATCCTGATGACATCATTCCAGACCGTAACGATTAAACAAAAATAAATGGACACAAGGATCAGTTATTTCACCACTAGGGGCCAGAATATTTGAAAGTATTAGAAGTTATCAATAACCTACGATGTTTCAGACTCTACAAACCTAGCATGAATGGTTTCCTCCACAACAACAGAATAACTTTTCCCACAGATCTTCTGTAGCTCTGATGAGATGTTGTTTAAACGCTCTGAGCAGGTGAAACTGATTAAAGCTGATCATGTTTTCACGGAGCGCAGCAGCGCTACACGAGAAACGGACATAGTTTAACAGACACGTTAAAGTTAAGCGGGCACTGGTCGGCTCCGATTTAGGAGTCAGTGGTGATTTGCATAGTTTTTTTTTAAGGTGGTTTAGGTGGTGTTTGAAGCAGCCCGGATGAGAGTGGGGAGGACATTTCCGCATAAAAAAACCTCCTTTACCTCACGATGACGGCGTTTCAACACGATTCTGTCCATTTCCACGTTCAACGGTAGATTCCGTCTTCATTGGTTGATTCCGTGATTCCATTAACATGGATTTTATAGGACCCTAGTGTAGTTGTTAGCGCACTCAGAGATTCGCTGCAGCGCCTACAAGCGTGTGTCCTGTAACCATCTCTGATTGGCCAGCAGCCCAGGAAGGCGGTTCTCTGCAATTCTGATTGGTGAACATATATATCACTCAAATGATGGAGACGGAAGAAAAAACCTCAGCATGTGAGGTTAGGTTATCGCAGCAGTGAAAACCTAAATATCGATGCGATTAAGGTTAATCGTTCAGCATTAGTTGTGGTTATTTTATTTTCGGAAAATTGCCACCTCCGCAAAAAACTTGGTCTGGTACAATAGTGGATCATGGCACACCGAAGGTTGGGGCTCATACTGAGACCCACACTATAATATTACAGGAGGAAATGAGTAAAACTCAGAATGAGTGTTTTAAGTGATGTTTAAATTCTACTGGTTCCTCATGCTATACGGTGATGATGCAAAACCCAAGACTGAATCGGCCTGAATGCACAAATGAATAAATTAACTGGTTCAGGCTCTGAGACACGGATTAGAATCAGAACCTATAAATAGATTAACAGTGCAAACCACAGGATGCCTGCTTCGCTGTATTCGACTGCAATGAGTCACTAAGGTAGTCAGGCGCCTCATGGAGTGATATGTACCAGTACTGTGCTTCAACATACTGAACTGTAAAAGTGAGTGTAATGTTCTATATTTTAGGTGTTAAACCTGAACAATGTTGAGAGTTATTGTTAATGAGTTGAATAAAGTTTGCCTTATCTGACTATTTTGTTTTGTAATAATAATAATAATAACAACAATAACAACAAACCAGTGCGCCTTATAGTCCGGTGTGCCTTATGTATGAAAATAGACCCGATCAGACCCATTCATTGATGGTGCGCCTTATAATCCGAAAAATACTGTATACAGGAACTGAATTCATCACAGTTCCATCGTTCCCCTTTTACTTTAAACAACTGTATCTTTAGAAGTCTCGAAAGCTCTGGTGAAAAAACTTAATGTCTAAGTTGTCAAAAGCTTCATGTTTTTAACAGAAAAATATTTTAAATCATCTGTGAATATCCAGAAACATTGGGGGTTTTTTGCTGTGCAATTGGTGGTTTTGGACGACAGGAAGCCATGGCAATAAAAGCTGTTGAGCATCAAACTACAACAGCATTAATTGTGTAAGATTATCAAAATATCAATGGGAAGAACTAATCTGACCCCCAAAGTCAGTCAGAGGCTCAAAGCTTTACCACCCAGATCAAGAACTGCAACAATTGTCAATGAAACACACCACCACCCTACTTTCCTTATACCATTCCACCTTTATTTAATCAAATCTTAACACTAATGAACTGTGTAGCAGAGCTATGTTTCTAACATTTCACACAAAGACACACACTCGGCCTTGAAAACCACAGAAAAGCATCAACCGCCTGCAGTGTCCACTTCTCTTTTGGTTTGGAAAGTTATAATACGCTGCAGATGTCTTACTTCTGCTTTCAAGAAAACAGTCTTTAGGCGTGTAGACATGTAGGTATCTACTCACCACAATTAGCATGAGAAATACTCTTTTTGGTTTCCTACTTGCCACTTTCAGGACAATTTTAGAAATGATGGGGGGGTGTTAAGTTCTCTCTGTAAAGCTAAGTGGTTGAAGCTTTCTTGTAGATTAGCTTTTGTTCCATTGGTTAGATTTTTTTTTTTTTTTTTCCTTCCTTTTTTGGTTTTTCTTTCTAAAATTTGCTCTCATACTGACAGAAGTGACACCGTGCATCACCAATGCATTGTAGTTTGACATTATTGTAATCATTTTAATAGGTGGCCTTTGTTGAGATGGTTTGACAAACTGGGTTTATTGGTCATAAATACTGTTTAGTGATTAAGTGAACCTGTACTAGTAATGTTGACAGCAACAACTGAAGTTTATATATTACCAAATAACAAGAGAGTTGCACATTCTTTCAAAATAAGTAGTTCCTGAATAATTTTAGTGTTTTTTTGGTCAATGAAATGAGTGTGAATGGTGATTCTAGTGATTCCGGGGAGGAAAATGCCACTAGAAAAGTTCATGAAGGCAGATTCTAAGTGACTAATATCACATGGTGATCTGTCATGGGAGCTGACAGAGTATATTACTAGACCTTAACTTCGAGTACTAAACAATCTTTTGACAGAACTTGAAATTATATTAAAGCTGATATCTGGAGTTTCTGAGAAACGTCTCAATGTCCCGCCCTAAACAGCCTCACTTCCTCCCACTGCCTCTGCCAATCTACCAGAAGCCACGCCTCTACTTTTCTGCACGTGCATCGCAGAACATAAGTTCGCATCGGGTCCCATTGATATAGGTCAATGGGTCAGATAAGAGCCAAAATCATATTTATTTGTTTGCTGTTGTGAAGCACAGCCTTGTTTCCGTGCACAATTCTGCATTCACTTTGATTGACAGTCTCAAAAACAGGAAGTCAAAGTCTATTGGCTGAGCGATCACGGCGCTTGTTTCCATTTGTATAGGGGTCTATAGGACGAATACTGAACTTATATACATTAATGTATATGAATGACCACCGGCAGTAAACCATAGTATTAGACTAGTTGGGTAATTTTGCGCAAAAATACCCAATTAGAGACCCAGTGGCTTGTATTTCATCAGTTGTGGTTGTTTAACTTTTGCTTTCCAAAGCAAAATGTGAGATAGTACAAGGCCAAATAAATATACTCACTAATTCATAATGTTGTAAAAAAGTGTGAATATAAATAAATGTACTTTGTTACCAGGGAAACACACAATCGTAGTCTTTGGCACAGAGGTTTGCACAGTTTAGTTGGAATGATCAATGTTATACCCACAGAAAATGTGATGAAACTACCATAACTTAATTTTGTACACAAATAAAATGTCTGAACAGCTCTAGAAAATGTTAATGTGTTACTTTATTCAACCTGGAAAAGGTCGATCATAAAAAGAGAACATATAAAAAGGCTCCCGCTGGGGATTGGAAGGCTGTACTAGATTTTTTAACAATTTTTTTTTCATGTATTTACATGTTGGTGTTTTGTTTTTTTTAAATAAAATGTATTGTTTGTATTTTGATAATTAGAAAACTTGCCTTGGGGTGTTAGCAGCATTATTTGTATCTGCTTTTTAGAATTTTTTTTTTTTTTGCTTTACATAATGACAACTGAGGTTTACCAAAAAAAAAAAATCACACACACACACACACACCTCAGAAAACTGCACACTATAAACCACACACACACACACACACACACACACACACACACACACACACACACACACACACACGATGAAGACTAATGAAAGGCTGGATATGTGTGTTTTGATCTGCAGCTATGGCTGACGTGTGGAAGCCCAGTGGGTGAACGAATCAATAACAGACACAGAGAACGTCAGTAGTTAAACAGCTTTCACATGGGAACGTGTGTGTGTGTAGATGAGGACATACAACACAGACACAAAGACTGTGGAGCAACAGGACCGGAGACGAGCACAGGAAGTGTGTGCGTGTGTGTGTCAGTGCACCATGGATGAGGCATTCCTCCTCTAGCACTGCAGGTACGATAGATTTCATAGAATGATGAGTCACAGCGTTCACGCCCATGCATGCTTCGACTAAAATCATTACTCATCCTTCAACCATCCACTGTGAACAAAGTCCAGGTCAGATCCACTTCCTGCTTTCACTGTTTCTATAAAATCACATTTACCTGTGTGAGGTTTGAAGGAATTAGGTGTGCTTTTGGTGACAACAAGAAACTCACATCCACCTAAAATGTGTAACTGGTTTCCCTTTATAAAGCTAAGACGTCTTAATATTATTTAAAGTGATACATAACGCAATTACATGAATGCACGCACATGTCTAAAGTAATTTATATCAGCGGTTCCCAACCAGGGGTACGTGTACCCCTAGGGGTACTTGAACACACAAGGGTACATGGAAACATTGATGAATCTATTTCAGACATGCTGAGTCATTTTTAAGCCTATTTCCGACACTGTGCATACTCATCCAACATCTTTTCCACCACTGACAATAAACGGCATTAATGAAATAAACAATGTGGCCTTAATATCCTACTAAATTGTTACTAACATGTTATGCACATTACTAAACAATGAGTTAAATATATTCTCTGATATACAATATTTGTATTGCACAAAATCTATATTTAGTGTGCGTTAAACGTACAGGTTGACATTTTCAAGCTGTAGGAGATTTCAGAGGCCAACATGTTAACAACATGTAAATAAAACAAGAAAGGTTACTAAATTGGAGTGACGAAGCGGTTCTCCTAATCTGAAGAGAGGCCTCGAGGGGCACGAGACAGAAAAGGTTGGTAAACACTAATTTATATCAACTTTTAGCCTTCAAACACACTGATATCCCTTGACATGCTGGCTGGGGCTGCTACGATGTAGGGCTGGGCGGTATACCGTACATACAGAATACTGGTGTATATTTTTGTTACAATATGATTTTTTTATATACCGCTGTACCGGTGTATTTGATTACACAACTTTCGGAATGCTACGCTGCGCCGCGTTTCAGACCGGACCATTTTCAACGTTGCACTTCTAAATAGGAGGGTAAACGGTAGCGCTCTGGTGTTAGTTGTGGTGTCAATCATACGTGTAAATGGATAAGAAAGACAACTGAAAGCGCTGAAGCTGCAAGTGTCTGGGTGCGCATGCCTCTGCTACACTCACCGACATGGAGGCACGTTTGGTAGGGGTGTGACGAGATCTCGCAAGATTAAACTTAATGAGAAATTACAAAAATTGTCTCGCAATTTTTTGTTTTTGTTTTTTTTTGTGAGCTATCCAAACTTCTATTTGTGCCCTGTGGGGGGCAGTAATGCACCTTTGTTACGTCGAGCCTGCCAGAACCTAAAGCAGGAGAAGGAAAAAGCAGAGGAGGAGGAGTCAATTTTAGATCTTCAATTTGTAGAAGAAGTTGTTTTTCTAACAGTTAAAAGAACATGGCTGTGGTCAGGCTCTGTTTGCACTATTTGCACTCTGTATTAACGGAGTAGAACTTTGATTTGGTTTTGCACATACTATTGTTTGCACATGAAAAAAAAGGAAAGAAATATATTATCTTATTTTAACTTTTATAAATTTGAGTTTTTGTTCAATTTGTGGAAGAAGAAGTTTATTAAAAGCTCATGCTTGCATCAGTTGGACTAAAGCATGTAGTTAAATAAAAGTCTGTTGGTCCAGTCACATATTTTGTCATTGTAGTTTTCTTAAAATCTCATCTCCCAATATCATGTCTCATCTCGTGAGCTGAGTGCATCGTCACACCCCTACTGGTTAGCCTAGCATGTCGGCAGTTCAGCAGTAATGCACAAAAAAAAGAGAGCAAAGGATCGCAATTTGTAATTCCTGTGATGCGGAAATAAGACCTGGTGGAACTGCAAACAAAACGCAACCCTATTCACCATTAGAAACACTGAGTATGCAGAATTTAAATCTAGAAATCAAGCTAATGCTAAAGCTAAGCTAGCGCGGCAAAGAGCCATTGGGCTGCTGTTGCAAACTTGTTTTACTACTAATGTGGAATTATTGTACAATATTCACTCATTATGACCATCAAACAGACCATCCTAAATCAATGTACTGCAGTAATTCCTCTCTCTTAATGTTATATGTATTTTTTATTTATCCTCTATCCTTTATTCATCCCTTCTCTTTATATTTATCACTATTATTAATATTGCTGCTGGCTTGTATTTTTTTTTTTTTCCGTGCACCGACTACCAAGTCAAATTCCACGTGCTGTTGTTTTTTACTCTCAGCAAAATAAACCTTTAATTTTAATTCTATGAGACATGCGCATGATAAATGTGTTGGTTTTTTTTTAAGTCATTTTTATATTTTTTTTGTTTGGTGTATTTTTCTGTAATGTACAGTGCCTGTGGGAAGTATGCATTCATGTGGGATTATAAGTATTTAGTTTCGTGTATTTTGAGTCATTTTCATGTTTTTGTTGTCGTTTGGTGTATTTTTCTATAATATATGTTTTTTGGAGTATTTTTGTGTGTTCTTGGAGCCTTTTCAGAATCAGAATCAGAATCAGAAATGTTTTATTTGCCATGTACAGTTTTGAGGACAGTACAAGGAATTTGACTTGGTGGTTGGTGCACAAAACAAGCAACAAAAAGAAATAAAAGAAATAAAAACAAAACAACAAAGAACAACCCAGCAACAATAATAATAATAATAATGATAAATATAAAGGATGAGGGATAAATAAAGGATAGATAGAGAATAAAGGATAAATAGGATAAATATAAATATAAATATATATATACAGTGCAGCAGGTATCAAGCTGGTGGAGGTGGTGATCGGGGGGGGGGGGGGGGGGGGGGGGGGGGGGGTTCAGTGGGTGACTTGGGGTGTGTTCATGTGATTTTTGTATATTTTTCTTCATTTCTGTTGTCGTTTTGTGTACTTCCTGTATGAATATTGTTTAGTTTTTTGTTTTACGTGATTCTGGAGTCATTTTGTGTCTTTTTTTAGTGTAGTTTTTTGCATTTTTGTTGTCTTTTGTGTAATTTTTGTATAAATATTTAGTTTTGTGTATTTTGAGTCATTTTCATATTTTTTGTTGTCGTTTAGTGTGTGTGTGCCTGCCTAACTTTCACTAAACTTATCTACTGTCAGTAGTTAGTGTAGTGGCAGGTGTGTCGTGAGTGAAGCTGCAGTAATCATCAGGCGGGCTTCACTATGTAGCACCGTTTACTGATCTGACTCAACACTACAGTCACTACCACCCAATGGACGGGTGTCGTGACACAGACTGTAACCAGATTAAATGGTGGTCCATTATACACACGTAGACGGTGATCGATAGCGAAGCGCACCTGATCGGGGTGTGTGTGTGTGTGTGTGTGTGACTCTCTACCTTGGACACAAATCTCCTCCCTTGGTTCTCTCTCACACACACGCGTTGCTGTCCAGAAGTGAAATAATATTAAAATAAACATTTTGAAATGACCAAATTACTCCAAAATAACAGATACACACACTTTTCATGTATTTCAAACCCGTTGATCGAGTTTCAGGTCGAACTCGCACTGCGTCGGGGAGATATTTGCTCCACACACACACAGACACACGCAGCACACACACAGACGTCCCTTGCTTTTTCGTTAGATAATATATTATGATTTCATTTATTAAGACAACTTTTATTTGACCTCCTGCATTGTTTTGATGTCATATCATGAAAAAAAAATCTAAATAAATGAAACCTTAACATATTATTTAAAAAATAAAACAATAAACTTCCTCTGAGGAAGACTGGCAGTTGGCAGTCAAAATATGTCAGAAGATTCAAGTAAATTTCCTGATAAAAAGTTGTCTGAATAAATGAAACCTTAACTTGCTTAAATCCAGTAGAAACACTTGTTTATAGAACTCTACAACCCACAATGCAATGTACAAACTTTTTTTTTCTTTGTTTATGTCACACTCATAGGCGGAGTTTGCGGGAGGTCAAAAGTTCAAAAAAATACAACTCTTAATATAATGTACATAATATATAAATATTTTAAGTGTCATAAAACAGTGACAGTACAAAATATATATTAATGAATTTGTTGCTTTAAAAATACAAGTAGTTTTTTGACGCTCGAGTCATGTGACCATCGTTGTCTTCTGTTGTGCAATTTTTCTTCACAATGTAAATGGTGAAGCGACACTGCGTCCAGCAGTTCAAGTATGGTACTGCAGCAAAAATGAAGCAGAAAGCAGCCGCCGGCCTAATTTCATCACCAATTTACAATAATAAATAAATGTTTGTTGTCAACATTATCAATTGTTACCAATTTCAAGGTCTACATATTTTGTCATAATTTGTTTGTTTTTTTTCTTTCTTTTCTCATGAAATTACAACTTTAATCTTGAAATATTATGACTTTAATCTAATAAAATAAGGATTTTTTTGGGGGGGGATTCTACCTTATTCTCATGAAATTTACTTTATTCTTGAAAAATATTACGACTTTAAACTCGTAGTGCCCAGATTTTTATGTTATTTTAACGCGGCCCTAATACGCCGTATTAAACAACAAACTTTTGAGCTTCAATCTCAACCTTTAACATCTCTTATTTTCATATACATATATATATTACAAATTATCTTGGATTTACTGATCTAGGAGGCCTGCACTGGGTCTTGTTCTGATTTAAAAAAAAAAAAAAATGTTTTGTCTACGGCGGTTTTAAACTTCATGGTGATTTGCATTACGATTCATGTTTTCTATCATTTCTACTTGGCAAATAAAACCCTCCAGCGGGCCTCAACTTTGACACACCTGGGTCTGCTTTGGCCCGCCGGCCGCATATTCAACACCACATGGGCTGTTGACATTGAAAGCAGCTGCGGCAGCTCAGCTGTTGTCCAATTACACCGCTGGAAGACAACGCGAGTCGTGGCTGTACATTGTCTCTCATCGTCACGTCACACGGGTTGAAATGCGTGTTCTTAAGTCTTTAAATGTGATTGGTTCCGCACTGGCGCGCACACAGAGCCTGGCGCTCAGCTGGACTCACCTGCAGCAGGTCGGAGGTCCTCTCACCGTTCCGCATTCCCCGTCACACGGTGTCCGTGTCTGTGAGGAAGCTCCACGACACGCACCCCCCCGTCGGTATATCGTCAACCTTCCTCTCCACCCTCATAGACTAGTGAACAAAGTCGAGTGAATGTGAAAGTAGTGGTGGTGGGGGGGGGGGGGTGAGGAGAACCTGCGTGTCCTGACAAGAACTCGTGGCCTCGGGGAACACGCGCTAAACACAAGCAGGAATGTGGACACGCACGCGCACACACACACACTAAACAGCTCATAAGCGACAGTCTACTTGATATTATGAACATATGTTAATAAAGCTTTAATGTACTCGTAAACCACAACAGCAAAGCAAGAATCATGTCTAAAAATTGTATTGTGGGCATTTCATTTTCCTGGTGTTTTATTATTGGAAAAAAAAAAAAGAAAAATAATTCTACATCCGCTTTTACGCAGCAGACCATAGATCACGTGGAGCGGGAGGAAACGTGAGTCGTGTAAATGAAACTCAACACTCCTGGTGCTTTTATTACATTATTGCAGTCATTTTTATGTTAAACTGTTGGGAAAAAAAAAAAAAAAAAAAACTCAATTTTTACAAAATCCTTCAATTTTCCTCAAATGATTACATAATATTTCCCTTCATTAAAATAAAAAGTGGCCATAAAACCTAGGGAATCTGATATTTGTCACTTATTGCTTGCATATTGTCAGTTTCTTACATATTTTGTACTTTATGAAGTGCAGAAGTGCAAACTAGGGCAAAATGATGTTAAATTCTGTGGCCCGCTTGAGATCAAACTGCACCGTATTTGCCCCCCTGAACTAAAATGAGTTTGACACCCCTGTCATAGATGCACAACCACTGATCTAAATATTATTGTAACATTTAATAAGCAATGTAGAGCAACAATCAATAACAGCTAATGATGCATGTTGTTAAATACAAATAAGAGTAGCAAAAAGGTTTCAAAATAAAGGTATTAAGGTTTCATGGTTAGAAAAACAATTACACACGGCTATCCATGGTTGTCATAGCATTGTATGACATCGCGTAAAAGCAAGATGATTAGTGTTGTCCTTAATAGGTAAGCATGCTATTTAAAAAAACAAAACAAAAACAACTACCAGTACTTCCATTCAGATATGTACCAAATTCAAAAAGTAAATAAGTAAACTTTGGAGTGTGTTAATTATTTTATGAATCATAATAACTCCACACTCGGGAAATTTGCCTAAATAGATTTTAGGCAAATACATACATTTTACAAGATAAAATACAGCATAAATATATGTAACTATTATTTTTCTTTTTAGTATCCACTAAATGTTATTTACTGTATTTAGTGCCATAAATATGAATTTGTCTAGTTTTTGTCTTTAGATACATATATAGTAACATACTTGATTGAATTATTTTTGTGTAGTGTGTAAACTCAGCCACATGATGGAGACAAAGTGCATCAGAACTGCAGGCAGCTCCTTTTACATTAACTTCTCACCTAACTAAACTTAAAAAAAAAATGTGAAAATGTCAGCTATTTCACTCTTTAAAGCACAATGTTGAAGTGTTTTCAATCTGCCTCATATTTCGTCTTTTGAACTTTTCTAAAACACAAAGAAAACTCAAAAAATTAAATATGTTGTACTTGGTATGTTAAAATAATCTATCATTTGTTGCAAATTTCACTGATACAATTAAATACAGAGAGATATGGAGCATTCAGCTGTTGAAAACTTAAATACCAGAGTGCCTTATTTTACAGAAGTCAATACTGTCAAATAACTTGAATTATTTAAGAAAACAAACCCCTAAATGTCCACCACAGTTTACTGCTATTATTATTCATGTATATCCCTCAGCTTTAATTCTAAGGGTTGTGCAGCATCTGAAGCTGTTCAGACATACAGGCAGTAAAATGTGTGTCAACCTAGGAAATGCAAAGGGGAACAGCGGTTGGTAATGTTGTAAATCTTCCCTTTTGTCTCCACCCCAGACACGCCTCCAGGGGTCACCTTGGCAACAGGCTTTACTGCTGAATAGCCATAAATACAGCTGTTGAGGCTGTAAACTAGGAAAGCTATGCACAACAACACTATTATCGACACAGACCCCTTCACCTAAGGACCAACACGAGGTACGCATGGGATGCAGTTTGATCAGCAAGTAATTGCAACCACTAATATAGGTGCTATCTTTCCTCTTTTACTGGTTACCAATGGAAATCTGCATGTAAACAGTGGAACGGAAGATGTAAATCTACCTCAAAGCCCAAGAAGGGAGGACAGTCTTCATGTGATCTTAACAGAAACTACTTTTGTCGGTGTTGATGGCACTGCCATCGTCCAGGAGCAGAAATGGGAAGCAAAGAAGAAGTGATGCTCGGTCCTCAGGAAGATCAACACAAAGACGAAAAGAAGGGAAGCCCTTGTGCGAATGTGGGCAAAGAGTGCCAACAGAAAATACTGGAGGTCTTGAAAGAGCTGAGAGTTTTTAATTTGGAGAAACTGGCTCATTGGAAAGAAACCTTTCAACAACTCACTGCCACGGTTAAGAAGTCTCCAACAGGGGGCGAGGACGAGCATCCAGAGATGTCAGGTATCCTAATGCATCAGACTGCATTTATGAAACACACTGATTTCTAAGTACCACCCATAGATTGTTTCATCTGAAAGCTAAAGCTGCTGGGGATGTGACATTATTTAAACTGTACCTGTATTTCATCCAAAAGTTGTTTTTATCCACTATTAAATGCCAGTATCAAAAACTTTATCGTTGTTTTCATGGATTGAAAGTTCAGCCAAAACATCGGCAGATGTTATGATATCACGGGCAACACCTTGAACAAACTAGAACAAAAATGGCCTCAAGCAAATCACTGTCTTACATGTTTGGCAAAGAAACACAAGAACTCTTGCTAAGAATGAAAGGTCCTATATCATGTTAAATCAACTTTTGTGAGCTTTTAACCTTGTTACAATGTTAATTCCTTATAAAAAAAAAAAAAAAAATAGGGATTCCTTCCTGCATCTCTGAGAAATCCTCACTAATCCTGCTCTCTGGGCTGCTGCTCTGCCCTCTTCTAAAAAACAAGCTATCAGACCTTATTGACGTCACTGAAGTCTGAACCGCCCTCTCCTGGAAGTGCCTGCTGCCAGTGTAAGTACCAAATGCATGTATATCCAACTGCAGCCATGGGTACGTTACAAGCGACGCCCCCTAAAAACCACGCCCACGCAAGCAATAATTCAATGCGCTGAGCCTTTCCATTTTTAGTATCCGTTACATCACCTCGGCTCACCTTTGACTTGACCTGATGTGTTTGTGACACAATGTGACGCAGCGGTTGGACAAAACAAATGATTATCACCTTAAATGCACCATTCCTGTAGTTAATAGATATAAGAAGGAGAAAAAAGTGACTTAGCAGCTTAACACTCCAGTGAGTAAAGCAGCTGAATTATTCTGTTGCTGCTGCTGCTGCGATAAACACACACCCTGAAGCGCTGAAACAGATGCACAATAGCTGCTTAAATAGCTATGTGTTTTACTGTAATGTGCAGTTTTTTTGCTGAAAACAACAACAGTGTGTGAATAGCAAAAAGAAAATTACTTTGGTGATCACTCATCACCCTCGCTAGAGCAAGGCTGCGAGGCATGAAGTCAGCATCTTCAGACACGCCTACTCATGAATATGCGTAAGTAGGCCCCAAAACAGCCTGTTTTTAGAACTGCTCAGAAAGTCACTTTTCAGAGGGCTAAAACTGTGGAATACAGGCAAGTTTGGTAAAATAAACCTCAAATACTATATTGTTGGGATTCTTAGAACAAATGAGGATGGGTGAAAAATAGCATGATATAGGACCTTTAAATAAAAACACTTCTGAAAGAAACATTTCCATATCTGGGCCCTCTTTGCATTCTTCAACAGGATTCCCAATCCCAAACTTTTCCGAAGTTCTAGTCACATGACCATTTGTCAACAACCCATTATGATTAAATCAAAAACAATCTTGCGAGCGGCATTTCAGTATTCAACATCTTTTTAGCGAGTAAATTCTCAATTTTTTGATAAAACTACCTTTTTTTATTGATCTACGAGGCTATATTTTGTCTTTATCTGTGATATCAAAAACGTTAGTTATCCCCACCAGCTTTATTATGGCAAAACTTTCTACACAATAGGTTGTCGGTAATAGCAGTAGTTTGAGGTCTTGCCCCTTTTTGAAACAAATGTTGGTAATTCTATTCCCTCAATAGTAGACAGGCATTTATTTTATCTGTTGATTACAAATGTTTTGCCTATATCTAGAGCTAGAAAGACTAGAATTTGTATTTTGTGTGTGTGGAACCAGACTGCATGTCAAGGGACTGACCTACATGAGTTAAGCTGCCGTTTACGCAAGCAAAATTCATAATATCATAATTAGCTTTTTTTCAAAGTATATTTCTTTTGTTTCAGATTCACAAGAAGTTGAAGTCAACACGTATTCAGACTCAACTGTTGACTGTTTTCAAAGTGTTGCAGAGGATATCGAGCACTTAATGGAAACCCTAAGCACAGTCATCACTAAAATAGATACAGCATTTCTTCAGTTATGTGCAGGGGAGGACTTCGCTGGAACCCTGTTGGAGACCAAAGACCGAAAAGCAACAGTGCAAAAGGAACACATGGAGGCTCCTAATCACTGCATTGATGGGTTGGATTCTGGTTCCAGACAAGAGTATGAGAACGAGGGTGATCAAAGCCAACACACATCTGATTCTGGCTTGACAAGTACAAATATTGGCTCGAATTGGACGCAGATCAAAGTCAAAGATCAATCGATTGTGTTTGAAGAGAAACCTAATCATTGTCAGACAGATTTACTGAAAGAAACAGAAAAAAAACAAGAATCCATGACTGGAAAGAGTAAAGACACAAAAAGTGACTGGATAACGGTTGGGTAAGATGATAGGCATATTTTAACAAAATTCAAGATACAACCTTCTAACAACCCGTTGATGATTTACCTATCATAATGTTTGGTAAAGGCTTTCAGGTCAGCAGGAGGACACCCTCTCTGGTGTACCAGATTCATGTTTTATCAAAGCACCAGTGGAGGCCATTCAGGCCCTGAGGAGCCAGGTGGTGGATAACCTTAGCTGCCTGGTAGTGAGTGGGCCAGAGGAGCTGCTCAGCAGAGTGATACAGATCAAAGTTCCAGAAAGAGAGAACTTTCCCTTTCCTGTAATGGTGGCCTTGCCCTTTCACACACGTTATCGTGGGGCCTACAGAGACATCACTGTGAAGATAGTTGACGAGGAGAGAAAAGTCAGCTACGTCAGACCTGTAACAACAGAGGGTATTTATGGAGGGCGAAAGGTATGTGTATTAAGTTTAATGAAGGTCTCAATGGTCTGGATGTCAGTACACCATTTACAGTGGCCAAGTACTATACAACAAAGAGCTATTACGGAAACGATCGAAGATGCAATTATGGTCAACCTTGGTTCAAAAGCAAAAACCTTCTACCTGAGAAATGGTATCAAATAGAAACAGTGACTTATCAGCCAAAATATGTTTGTTGTTGTGATGTTATACATGACAAAAAAACCACAAAACTTATTTCATTTAAATAATTTGAACATTGGATCACTGCAAGTTGGATCCTAGTTAAATGGACAATTTTCACAAAATAGTTTAAAAATAAATATTTTACAAGTGCCCTTTCTTAAAAACGATATAAGGCACTCTTCTAAATCTAAAGAGGAAAGTTAAAGGCCAATTGCATGGCAACAAAACATTATCCTCCAGTTAAATATTCTCTCAGTAAACATGTGTTCTCGTGTATTTATTAGCAACAAATAAACTCAAAGGGCCCGACACTGTGCCTTGTGGAACACCTTTTATACTGTTAGCTGGAAACCTAATGGGTCTAACTGCAAGCGCTATCAAAAAACCATAAATGATACTAGACTAAGGGCTCAGAAAAAAAGTGGACGCGGCCACTACATCATGCTTACCTCAGATGTTTGTAGAAACGCTCTGCCAGTGCACTATTCTCTAACGGATTTTCCTTCTCTACAACACTTCACTGTCCTCCTTCTTTGTCCACCGATAAGTCTACTCTTTCCAACTCACTCATGTCGTATGATAATGGTTCTGACTGCTGGCTGTGGCTGCTCCGATGCACAACAAAAGCTTGCATCAACAGCTTCATGTATGTGAAAATGAGCTCCAACACACATCTGTGTGCTATCCATAGTACTTATATGAACAATAGTGGAGAAAAAACTGCAAAAAATACATTTAAGTGGATAGTGAAAAAATTAGGGTGGTGGTAATGCAAACACTGACTGTCCATATTTTCACATAGAAAATTGTTCAAAAAAGTACTTCAAGTGTTTTTAATTAAACATATTATTAAATATTGTTTTCGACCAATAATCATTTTCCTTTTTCCCCCTCAGGGTTCCTTTGCACAAGTGAAGGTGTACACTTTTGGCCTATTTGCAGTAGTCTCCTGTCTAAGAAAAGAAAGCTACACAGTTCCAAAGAGAGGCTTATCACATAAGCTTGTAATGGACCCTCGGATATGTCTGAAATACCTCTCGGGATCCTTCACTGCACCTGTAATAGCACAGACTATGGTATGGAGAAGACAAGTTGGTTACCAAACACACTCATTCCCCTTCAATGTGCAACATTGACGTAAACAGCAACTTGAGGTGTATAGCTCTGAAGCTTTAAGTTGATACCAGATACTTAAAATGAATCCTCTAAAATCTAAGGATAGGTAGGAAAACTGTCAATAAAACAGAGTAGGGACCAGAAAACGAATTGCCTTTAACTCAGAGTTTGTTTTAAAATATGGTTTTTAAACTGTACCTGTGAGAAACCCTGAAGCGCAGAAATTAAAAGCTGTGGCCACGACTTGAATTCACTTTTCAATCTGCAAAAAAACTGCATGGTTGAACTTTGTTGCTTGATCTCTTATAAAACTTTAACAACTCCCACTCTCCAAGTCATTCTATGATTAAAAAAATGTGCAGTTGGCAACACAAAAATGACTGATTCACATATTATCTCTGTCCAAACTGTTGCCTGCATCGCACTGAATGTTTACATGCATGTCTTCCTCAGATCCAGCCCATAGAAGCTGTCCTCTTAACTGCAGCGAAGTCTAGGAATGATGCGTTTCGTTCAGTGGTTTCCACTAGCCCACTGCTCTACCTTGCCCACCCTTCATCCCAAATCCTAAAAAGACCTTTCTCTGTCACACTTCCATGCCCCCCAAACCCAGACAAAAAAAGGGGTGCAACTAGAAAATCAGAAAACCAAGAACCCTTGACTGTGAATGTTGGGGCTTCTCTGAACTGGGATCATCCAGTCACTGAGAGATTAAGGTGAGGGAAGAGTACTGGTCGCTGTCCTCTTTCCCATTTGCAAACTACAAAAATACAAACTTGTGTTGATTTTTATCCGTCAGCATCTTGGGAGTTTCGACAAAGTCTCAAGAAATGTCCAA
The DNA here is from genome assembly GCF_900634775.1 of Gouania willdenowi. Lineage (NCBI taxonomy): Eukaryota > Metazoa > Chordata > Actinopteri > Blenniiformes > Gobiesocidae > Gouania > Gouania willdenowi. Next base: position 10,499,050 of record NC_041061.1, on the reverse strand, counting down.
CGAGTCTCTGATTGCTCTGGGCTTCAAAGATGAACAATGGAGTGCTCTGGACAAAGTGGTCGTCAGGAATCAGCAAAATGGGCTTGTGTCTTTTGACCTGACGGAGAAGTTTGAGAGGTTTGTTTGTTACACATTGTTTCCTGAGTAAAAATATGTTTCCATGAAAAGAAATGGAAGGTGAAGAGTTTCGTAATTGATCATTTTAAAAAAAGGCCAATGATGAACAGATATTAATGATGACAATATATTTCTGACTCAAGGTCAAAGCTTCTTTGGATAACAATATTAGAGCAGATGTCCCACGGAGAAAGCTTAAACTACTGTAACAAACAATGTGAGGAGTTGGAACAAATTGATCTAGAGTTAATTTCTGGTTGTTATTAGTCATGTTTTTCAGTTCAGTTAATAAAGTAATAAACTCCTATTGGGTGATAGAGTCATGCATATACATAAATCTAGACAGGTAATATTACAGAAACAACGTAAATATATAAAGTAATTTCCTATACTTGTTACATACTGGATCAAATACTCTACACAAGATATATATATATATATATATATATATATATATATATATATATGTTTTAAAAGTATTTGCATTTCATTTTCTTAATTTAGTTTAGAAAATATATCTTAAAAATTCTTGTTTTTTATTCATTGAAACTAATTTACATCAACAGTTTCCCAATTACTATTAGTTGACCAAAAACAAACACTGTAGAAACTCTCCAAAAGCTGGAATTGTTATTTTATTTCGACAGTTTAAAAACTGTTCGTCGGCAAAAACGTCCTATTTTGAGGACAATTTTGATGACAAATTTAATCTAACAGCTGCATTCAGTGACTTTGTTGCTGCACTTTCCAAACTACACATATAAAAGCACAGATTGCATAGCACGGCAGAAACCTCCAAAGCAGGACCACAGACAGGAGGATCACACTCAAGATAAAAAATGTTGGTTTATCTTTGTCTGTAGCATCATCTGGTTCATCTCCAGTTTTGGTTTGTCCAGTTTGTTCTTCAAAAAACTGGGGAACCTGTGAAAAACAACAACATTATAAACCAACAACACGATATTGTCAGAATTCTTCTAAGTTTTGATTAGTTTCCCACCTTGCCTTTTTGTTTCTGCACGTTCGTGCTTAAGTCGATCAGCCAGAGAAGTTGATATGAAGAGCTTGCATTAATGCACAGCAGTAGTATGGGCTGCTCAGCACAAAGAAGGATGTACAAAATGCTCCTTTAGACAAACAGAGGAGACACAGGTTGTCAGTTTGGACGCAGGGTGGCCTCCTTTTCACCAGAACCACAAAAATGTGGAGGTATGGTTCGTGAAAACCAAGCGAACAATCATTAAATTAAGCTAACACTTTGCTTGTTTAGATTCTAGCTAGAAGACAAGCTAACAGAAAGTGACAATAAAACCAGAGGTCAAGTTTATACCTTTGTGGTAAAATCCTTTTAGCAGATGCTGAATCCCGATTTTCATGAGGTGCACAAGAAAAATATAACTCTTTTATAACGTTCCAATAACTGGTATCGTGCAGTGGTATTTTTGTCATTTCAAGAAGAGTGCTGAAACTGGAAGACAAATGTACAGCAGTTAGGTCATACAAAGCAACTATCTGATGACTAATACTGATTTGAGAGCAATGTAAATGCCACTAATGAAACCTGTCAGTGAAGTGTAGCTTCTGAAGATGCTGTTTGACAACAGATCTGGGCTGCAAGACACAGAGAGGGTTCTTTCTGAATAAAGCGACTACCTTTGCACACTAAAAGTTGCTCCATTTGTCACAACTAGTTTCCTTTAAATAATTTAAAAAAAAACATTGCTGGGTTACCAAAAGTCACTAAATATTGCTAATAAGTTGGCAACAATGCTTGCTAGAGTGTGTAAATGTCAATCTGGTTCCAAATAATAGTTTCAAATAAGTAAAAGTGGGATGATATATCGTGCAACAAGATATTGTATCGTCGAAGGTACGAGTGGTATTGGGAGAGGGGCAGGGTGAGATTTGAAGAGAAATTTAATTTTCTTAATATGATAAGCAAACTGCTTCTCTCGTCTCCTTTTTCGGCATGTACAAAAAAGAAAAAACTGAAAACTGAATAATATTAAGATTAAAAGGTAAATACTCAGAGTAAGTAGGTAAATATGTTCAAAGTTAAAGTCAAATTAAAGCATAGTTTTGTTTCCAACTACAATTTATGTCGTCCTTTCCCAAAAAAATTGTACCGTTATTGCAAGCCCATTATCGTCTATTGTATCGTATCGTGAACTCTGTGTATCATCACATCACCCCAACAATAAATTAGAAAGTGTCAATTTGTACGTTTGACGTACGGACAAACCCCAGTGCTATTGGTACGGTTACCGAAATACACGTTTGTAGGGTTAGGGTTAGGTTTTGGTTATAATCCAGTATCCCAACACTTTTTAGGGTTAGGGTTAGAGTTAGGGTAAGGTTTAGTCTTAATCACGTGACCTAGACTGACCAATGATTGACCTATCACGTGACCTAAACTCACCACAATTTTTGGGGATTTGCCACCAACGAGCCCAACGAGAGCATTGGACAGGCGTAACAGGTTGTCAGGATTGTGAGCCGTCCTCAAAACACCTTCCACACACTGACCACCAGCAATCACAGTCACCAGGAGTCCTCCAAACGTATAGAGGAGGTAGAAAATGTTGCCCCTGTTCACATGATTGTACAGTGAGAGTTGGAATAGCACAAAAAACACACCTTTTTTTTTAGGTATTTCATTCTTACTTATGGGCAATCAGTTCTGGCAGAAGCTTCAACATGGAGAGATGAACTAGTGATCAGGGGACGTACAGGTAAACTACTGAAAATATCAAACAAAGTCTATCAGGGTTGGGGTTAATTACATTTTTCAATTACAATTACATCTTCAATTATCCATGTTCAATTACAAATCAATTATGATTACGATAACCAAAATGTTTTCTAATTACAAATATAATTAGAATGATTATTTTTTTCCTCTAAAGGTCAATTACAATTACGTTCTCAATTACTAAAGTTCAATTACAATTTTACCAACTTTTATTCATATAGTGTTGTGAGGATTGTTTGCGGTTCTTTATGTGTGTACAATGTCGTTTTAGCATCTTTACGTGTATATTTTAGTGCATTTATTATAATATCTTATGTAAAAGCCCAACTAAGCCCAAGAGTTGGAATTTAGTAATAACTATAAAGTCTTTGTACAAAACATCAGTTACATTCACAGTAATGTTTCTCTTTGCATCGTCACTATTTAAATAGATTGAATTATATCCTTCTATCCCTTAACACCTGTATGAGGTGGTGGGAAAACTTAATATGACACACAGTTTGCTAACTACATACGTGTAAGCCATAGACCTGATTTGCATTTAATTACATTGTCAAAGTAAATTATCTTAACTCAATTACAATGGCGACAGATTTTTAAAAGCTGCGATTATAATTACACCATAATTGTAATTAATTATTAATTGAGCAATTACAATCATATTTGACCCCAACCTTGAAGTCTATTCATACATGGATAAAGATGCTCCCTTAAGAAATCAACTAAAATTACATATGGTACGTTTAAATTTAAATTAAAAAGAAACTCCCTGCCTTTATTATACATCAATTTTATATAGCGCTTTTCTGGGTACTCAAAGTCACTTTACAATGAAGAGAGCAGTGTATGGGGTCCGTGCCTTGCTCAAGGGCACCTCGGCAGTGCTTGAGAAGTGCCCTGGCACCTCTCCAGCTACCAGAACAACTTCTGTTCTTTTGGACCGTACTGGGACTTGAACCGGCGACCCTCCGGTTCCCTACCCATGTCCCTACGGACTAAGCCACTGCCTTGTTCGATAAAGCCTTGGAGAAGCTTTAAATCTCAGCTACCATATCTGATTCATTTAAATTGCTTACCTTACTTAGGAGTTTTTTAAAGTTAAATTAGTAAATTGTTATAGTCCTTGAGTTTAAATCTCATATCCCGAAAGAACCTTAAAAAAGCCTCTAGTGCTACTTACCAGTCGTGCGGCTGACGCTCCAACTTACTCTGGCTTTAGTCCAGGATTCTGCCTTTTATGTGGTCATGTAAAGTCTGAGAGGCAGCGCGATAAAAAAAAAAAAAGAAAAGAAAAGATGTGGAACAAGGCAACTTAAACCCAAGTCTTAGCTAAAGCCTCTCTTTACATAAGGGGTTTAAGACCGGTAGTGAGGATAAAGGAGCGCTAAATGTTCGGAATTCCAGGCTTTGGCATTGCTGTGTGTAAGAACACAGACAGTAAAAGTGATAAGCAACCAGTGCAGAGTATTAGCCCGGTTGAGTCGTCTGGTAAAGTCTTTGAAAACATCATCACGTACGTTTTAAACATCCAGAAGCAAAAAAAGTGACAAAGCTTTGATACAAACAGACCGTCCAAGTTTCTGTTGTTTTGGTCGTCAACAACTGAAAGGAATTTTAAGCTCATTATGACCATTTCACCAGAGCACCACAACATTATGACCACCTACAGAGGTGTTTCTGGCTATACACGGACTGTATAATTGCATAGGGTCCCATGGGCCACTAAGGGGTTCCCCAAAGCTGAGTCTATACACAGTGTGTACACATTATTTATTTTAAATATCAAGACAAAACAATGCATTTCTGTGACACAAAAAACCATTGAAACAAAAATACAACCTATTTTAAAATGAATAATGCGCTATAATACAATCTAACACCCACAGGTATAGTGCAAATATGTTGAGGGAACAATTACAAAAATGGTATAAAATCCAAAGGCAAAGCAAAACCGTGCAATCAAAAGTTAAAATAAGATATAAAAGTTTCAGTACAAGGAAATAGCTACTTTCCTGTTTGGTTTTACTAGTCAGTAACACAAATCTTAAAACCAAAGAACACAATGTGCAAACACAATAGAATTGCATAGGATAGAACAAGAATTAAACTAAAATAAATATAAATATGGGCACAAAATTAGCAAGTATAGATACAGATTTTTAATATTAATAGTCGATTAATAGAAAACATGTACAGTGATTGTAAAGGATGCGTTTCAAGTTTATTATACCTTTTTAAATTATTATTTTTAAAAAAATTGAGGGGGGGTGCAATTTGGCAGCCCTCCAGCAGATGGCACCCTAGGCGGCCGCCTGTGTTGCCTGTCAGGAAGACCGGCCCTGGATGAGAGGTATTTTTGACCAGTGTTGTGCTAGTTACTGAAAAAAGTAACTAGTTACCGTTACTAGTTACTTCATTCACAAAGTAACTCAGTTACTATTTTGATTACTTACACCAAAAAGTAATGCGTTACTGGAAAAAGTAATTTCAGAGTTACTTAGAATTAAAGACTGTATGAATTATTTTGGGTCATTTGTGTCCATACAGCTTCATATTAGTGCTGTAATAATATAATAATCCACTGTTGATCAACTGCTACAAAACAACCTTAAATGATGTGCATATAAAGCACAAAACAGCTGCTCCAAAATTAAAACAGTAATTTTTCAGCCTGAACACAGTAATGTAAAGTAAGCTGTGTGTATTCCAGGTGCACATTCTGCTGTTGAAAATGCTTATGAAAATAAATGTGGAAAAACTAATTCACAGCATTTTTCTCAGCTACACAATGCTAAACATATCAGGCTAATGAGCTGCTGTTAGCAGTGACTCAGCAGTAGCGACAGGCTGCTTATTTACAACATACCGTACAATAGTCTGGCTGACCTGTCCCTGGATAACAGTCACAGTCCGTTAAAATCCAGCCGCACCGTAATTCTAGTTTGTATTGACCATGATGTCCCTTCACTCAGCGAAACATTCAACTTCATCTGGATTCGGATCTTTTAGCGTAAATCCAACAAAAACCAAAAACATTTGTCATTGTTTTGCCACAACTTTTAGTCTTTGAAAAAAACAGAAATGTGTTGGGAAGTCACTGCAAGAGTTTTTTGGAGACATGCGAAATCCTCGTCAGAATGAAGTAAAATCCGTCTACGTGACTTCACATCCGACAATGTAATGCATGAAACTTTTCTGACTAAACTTATATAAACAATAAAAGTTTGCGCGATGAGAATTTTTTTTGCGATGATAAAAGTTAGTGCGACGACAGAAGTTAGCATGAAACCTTTATTACTAAACTTACAGTGATAATCAAAACAGACTTTCGCGTGGCAATTTCAACCTTTTACATCTTTTTTTCAAGCAAATGTTCTTCAATTTCTTGATTTATGAGGCCGACATTATGTCTTTATTTGATATTTAAAAAATGTTAACCTCCAGCAGCTTTAAGTGCTATCTGTATGGTAAGAGGTGTTGCCTCTGCTATTGTTTCTGATGCGCAATGAAGTCAAAATCGTACGACTCCAATATTTGTGTTAGTGACTTTAGCCAACAGGTATTATAGGAATGATTGACAGGCACACGCCCTTCAGCAATTTGTTTATTATGCTTATTATGACAGTTCTATGGCCATCAAAACGTTAATAATGATTAAATTTTCCACCTGCTTAAGTCTGTTTGATATGGTCTCAGCCTTATATTGAATTACCAAATTGATGTAAAGGATACATCAATTTGTACAGAGCTGGTTTGTTAAAGAGGTAATTTCTCATTCTGTTTGAAACACTAAACCTTGTTGCTTTGCCTGGAATGAAAATGAAACCTGATTTAGACTTTTCCTCTTTGATTGATCCTCCCACTAAAATGAACCCCTCGGGTTTCCCTTGGCCTTCTTTTTCAGACTGATCGTGATCCGACTCCTCTCCCAGGTGCCGCCCTGCGTTCTCACCTCCCTGGCCGAGGAGCTAGAGGCCTCAGTCTGCTGCCATAGCGTCACAGTCGTCCTTCAACGCAGACTAGACGAGCCCCACACCGTGCTGGTGGCTGTCGTTCCCAGCAGAGATCTCAACTGGGAAATTAATAAATTGAAGGCTCGGGGTTACAATGGGGGGTCTGTGGAGTGCTCGCCAGAGTTTTGTATGTGTGAGGCGGATCTGCTTGTGCTGCGCTTCACTGGCAACATCACCTCCACAGGTACTTAATGCAACCACACATCCACAATGTTTAATTAACATTTAACGTCTATGAATTTACTTCCCCTGTGCGAGCCCTTTATCACAACTACGTCCCCTGAAGTGATCATCAACCCTCAACTGAAACAAAGGAAGAAAAATACTGTATGTTTTCTTGAAAACCATCACATCATTAGTGGTTTTGTCCTATTTTAGCTTGAGAAAACTAGCAGGAAGGATCAACATGAATTTGCAATGTTGTCATTGGCATCAAAATACTTTAAAGACCTCCAGTGGGTTCAACTAATGAACACAATGGGTTTACAGAAGGCAATGCATTATTATTAACAAAGAAAATATCTGAAACTTATTTTGCACAAGTTTTGTTTGCTGTCAATGGAGTATGTTTTTAGTTTTACTGTGGAGACCCGAACCCTAACTCTAACCCTCTCTCACTTTTTCTTCAAACAAAATAGACTTTTTTTAAATATAAGACATTATTACAGTATTATGAAAAGAAAACAGCATTAAAATAGTAAACCCGTCAAACAGAATAAAGACATTGAATGGATGAGAGGATGTAAGCTTACGACTCGAATACAAATGAGTTTAAAAGGCAAAATATATCTGATAGTATCCAGACTGCAGGACTGATCTGTAATTTTTTCTTGCAATGACATGATCCGATGTCTGAAACCTCGCACAGGTAAACCATCTTGCTCAGATCTTCATGTTTTCTTGTTCATGTCGACCTCAAAGATAAAAAGTTCATGGGTTGTTTTTCACTTCATCCATCACTGGTCAAAATGCGCCTGAATGGCATCTTAAGGAAAGTGAAAGTATAGCATAAAGAGTTCTACATAACAGTCATCACGACTAAGCCGGGTTTGTCTTCCTGCTGCTGCCACTCCCACTTCTTCACCAACTCTGTTTTGGAAGTTAGCATGACGATGGAATTTAAAGAGACAATGGAAGTTAGTGTGGCGATGGAAGTTAGCGCGACGACAAAAGTTAGCGTGATGATAAAAGTTAGCACGACGTTAAACCTTAGCATAACAATAAAAGTTAACGCAATGATAAAAGTTGACGGGATAATTAAAGTGAGCCAATGATAAAAGTTAGCGTGATGATGAAGTTAGCGCAACGACGGAAGTTAGCACGATGACGGAAGTTAACGCCAAGACGGAAGTTAACGCCAAGACGGAAGTTGGCCTCACTATTTTTCAAGAAATCAAAGCAAAGGTTTTGGAAAATACCGCCAGGATTTTCCAGAATTCCCCCTAACCACACAGTAGATTCAAAGTACTTCAATCTCAAAGCAGGAACACAATTCTGAGACGAATGAGAATTAGTATGGTAAATGGTAAATGGACTTGATTTTATATAGCGCTTTATCACCACACTGAAGCAGTCTCAAAGCGCTTTACATATCAGCTCATTCACCCAATCACTCTCACATTCACACACCAATGGGACAGGACTGCCATGCAAGGCGCTAGTCGACCACTGGGAGCAACTTAGGGTTCAGTGTCTTGCCCAAGGACACTTCGACACATAGTCAGGTATGACTATGACGAACATTAGAGCGAGGATGGAAGTTAGCGCGACAATGGACATTAGCGCAACAATGAATATTAGTGCAAAGATGGAGGTTAGCCCGATGGTGGAAGTTAGCGTGATGGTGGAAGTTAGCGTGATGATTTTTCAAAAAATCAAAGCAAATGATTGGGAAATTGTTGCCAAGATTTCCCAGAATTCCCCCCGACCCACACTTAAGTACTTTGTAGATCCAAAGTACTTCTCCATTCCCAATCTCAAAGGGAATGGAGAACTACTTTGATCAGATCAGGAATTCTAATCAAGGATATGGATGTATTTTGTGTGATTGATTAATCATTACTGTTACATTTATTCCCAACATGCAGCCCAAAACAAAGACAATATGTGGATGGCGTTTCACAGCCAGAGGAAGAATCACCTACAGTTACATGTGATTGAAGTGGACCAGTTTGGGAACTACAGCTCTCCTCACTACAAAGGCACCGTCCTGTTTCATAAGGTGACCAGAGGTCAGCTGGAGTGGCAGGGAGAAGGAGCCATCTTGAAGGACACAAAGCTCCTGGGAGATCCCGTCTGTCGCCTGTCTCTGACCCTACCAAAGGTACACTGACACTGTTACGTTCATATGTTGGCACTGGCTTTGGGTTAATACACACTGATCATCATAGAAACTACTGCCGTTTCAGAAAGTCAGGAAGATTGATCGGCCAACAGCATCTCGGGTGAAGTTATGTGAGGTAACAGGTGAGTAAAATTAGCTTTACTGTACATTATTATTCTGTCTTGTGTAAACTGTTGTCTTCATATCAAATGATTAGCAGGTGTAGGCCCCATTGATCAATAAAACTAAGCTATTTCTTCCAAAATAAACCCAGAGAATTTACTCACAAAGTTTTAAATCGCCACTCAAAAGATTGTAGGTTTGTTGACAAATGGTAATGTGAAAACTTTAACGCATTGCATTGTGGGATTTGGATTTCCATACAAGAATGCAGAGGAAACACCAAAGGGCAAAAGACACTTTCTTTAGGAGGTGTTTTTACTTCATTCTTACCATGATTTCTTGCGTTTCTTCGCCAGAATAAGAAAGACAGAGATTCACTCGAGTCCATTTTTAGTTTGTTACTTTATGGCGTTCCCAATTACATGACGTCACTCCGACTTAATTCGTATTTGCATTTTTCTGTAGAAAACCACAATATCAACATCAACCATCATTTTTGACAACTTTAAATCTGTGAAAACACCAGAAATGTCACTTTGGTAGAATTTTTTTAGAGCACACTGACATGAGTAGTAGAAGAATACATCATTGGATGTTTAATTTTTGAATTTTTATTTATTTATAATCCCCAGCAGCTTTAAGTGACTATTTCCACATTTTAATCAACACAAATAATCACCAACCAAAATAAAAAAGCAACACATTTTAGAAATGTAAAACACATAAAAGAGATTTAGAAAAAATGAATAAATTAAGGAAGCAGATTTGGGCCAATTTTGATGGAGAAAACTATTTTGGGCAAATCAAGAATAAAGTTGAAATGTCGAGATTAAAGTTAAAATTTCGAGAATAAAATTTAAATATAATGTTGAGATTAAAGTGGAAAAGACGAGATTTAAGTCGAAATTTTGAGAATGAACTAAAAATACAATATCATGATAAAAGTCGAAGGTTTGCTAACAAATTAAAAGCTATGGAAGCTGACGAGGGCCAATTCACCAAACGACAACAAACAGCAGGGATCGTGGCCGTCTACAAAATGCCGTGTAACAGTGAATAAGTTAAACTATACCTGGAAGTTGGGTTTATAAACAAAGAGATTATTTCTATTATAGCTCAAAAACATGGCATTGTTATCTATTAAAGAACTTTGAAGAGATATTGCCAAAAAGTTAATCTGTTCAAAAGGAAAAAACAGTCAATTTTGGAAAAGGTGGAGCATTCAGTCCTTCTGTGGCTGAGGAGCTACAGATACTGTTAAGTCAATCTCAATTTTTGTGCTGTTCCTGACTTGAGGGAACTGCTCTTTATTGGATGGGGATTCCTGGACTTCACTCAATGAACCAGACCTTCAATTACTTTTCCTTTTTATTTAACGTAATTTCTGTGGGTCGGAACATCAGTTCAGGTGAAAAACCTCAAAAAGAAAATACACAGTGCAAAACCAATTAGACAACCATTTGTGAATTGAAATCAAATTTAGCTTTTCACCCAACATATTAATTTATTGGTATTTTCACATCTTTGTCTGGTATCCATTTGCCCAGTTTTAACAAAGAACCAAACCAAATCAAATATTTATTCATCCTTCTTAACTAAATTCTTTAACAAAATCAGACTGTTAAAGTAGGTTAACTTAGTACTTTTAACTCAGGTATTTTTAAACCACAGCATTTTTAACAATGTAAAACATTTTTTACTTACTTATTTAACCAAATATTTGTAACCATTGTATCTTAGCTTATCTCTGCAGTTAACATGGCACTGGAAATAAACATGAGAACCCTTTAAATTAAACAAGCATCAAACTCAATAATAATCCTTGCATTTGCCAGTAACCACTAAACAATTTGCTAAACTTTACAAATAAATTAAGAAGAAAAAAAATGCATTCAACTTAATTTTTTCAATGCCAAACAATGTCAATCCGTTTCCTGTCTATTTTAAATGAATTGTCCAACTAACAGAAGTTTTTTATGCTTGTGGTTATGTAGGTGCTTACCAGCTGCCCATCCATTCATAATAAGAGTTTTTGCACAAAGTTCAGTCCCAGCTGAGGAAACAGAACTTTCTTCTCCGAGGCATGCATTGCCATTGCCTCAATGCTCCCACAGTGGCTGGTTTACGATTAAAAGAATCAGGTGTGCACACTCACATGTGGGAGGGGCTTCCACAAGGCCCCTCCCCTGCTTAGCAGGAGGGTGAAAGGCAGCTCACAGGCAGTTTGACAGAACAGATACAGATTAGAACCAATTTTGATGAAGACTGTTGTCGTATATGGTGAATTAGCCCTAGTCCACTTCCATAGATTAGACTTTAAAGGCAAACTTTTGACTTTGATCATAATATTGTATTTTGAGTTTTTTTCCCCCCAAAGTTTGACTTTGATCTCGCTTTTTCGACTTTAATCTCATTATTATATTTAAACTTTATTTTTGAAATGTCAACTCTAATCTCAACATATCAACTTTTTTCTTGATCTTCCCAAAATTATTTTCTCCATCAAAATTGGTCTTAATTTGCTTTCATAGAATAGATTATAATAGAATATGCAAGTACAACGTTGAATATTTACATTCTGAAAATATTCATCAATGAGTTTTTTTTTCTCCTGACAATTTTTGTAAACTAAGAGGCAATTTACAATGCTACATGTCAAAAAATAAAAACAAATTAAAAAAAATCCTTAGGGAGAACATGCACATTTTATTTTGAAAGACTTGATATATAAATACCATGAAATAAAAAATAAAATTGTCATTCATTTCGATGGAGAAGATGTAAAACTCACCTAAAGTTGATTTTTCTCTTGGCTATAGACTCATTATCAGACTCTCTTCTTCTGTGGTTATCTGGAGAGCTCTCTGAAGAGGAAGTCTCTCTGCTCGTGCCGCTGCTGCGCCTCCGTCGGAGCTCCACTCAGCTGGTGAAGCTCCGGGCAGGAAACCATTTATCATCCCAGGTGTTTCACATTCTGCTGATGTGGAGAAGAGGCCTGCCCACCATGCTCCATCGCTCCAAGGCCTCCCAGCTCGCCAAGTGTCTGGTCAGGAGCGGCAGACCCGACCTCGCCCACGAGTTACTGCTGCGTCAGGATGGGAACACTGGACAGAAATGAAAGACTTTAGAGCAGGGGTGTCAGACTCATTTTAGTTCAGGGGTCAGATCCGTAGCAGTTTGAGCTTAAGTGGGTTTGCACTTCCACTTATAAATAATATATATATATATGGTAAAGTATGTGAGTATCTACAAAAGAGGATTAGGGCCACTGGAAAAAAAGCAAAAACAAGATCCAATAAAGGAAGAAAAAAAATTTGCAATTGTAGAACACTTTTTTAAGTTATATGGTTATCTTTTTTGTCTGTTTTCTTCTTTAAGCTAGTGAGAATGACCAAATTGAGTATGACCATTAAGAGAAGATATTCCTCAGGAACCCCTCACTCACAAGTCTTTTCCACGACTCATTTCCTCTTGCCCCTCAGAAAACTGCTACTGGCCTCCACCTGTGTTTTGTGTGGGAGGAGCTTGCAGGCGACCCAAAAAAGTAACAGAAAAAAAAAAAAAAAACGGGACTTGAAAAAAGTTAAGACCAAAAAACCCCAAACACAACTCTCGACAAAAACTGAGACTAAAAAAAAGAAAGAAAAAAGTATTCTACAATTGTGATATTGTTTCTCTTCTTCCATTATTGGATCTGTTTTTGTTATTTTGGTGGCTTTTGTGTGTGTGTGTGTGTGCGTGTGTGCATGTGTGTATGTGTGTTCCTCAAATATATCTGTGGATCAGGATCAGACTGACCTGAGAGTTTAAACATGGCTGCTGCTTGGATATTTTACATTTTTCAGATCAATACATAAATGTGGTTATGACAGATTCAGAGTCAGGGTGGGACAATAGAAGGAGACAAACACTTATTAGCTGAACCAACTCGAAGAAAAGTCATTAAAATATTTGTATCAATTAAACTATTAAAAACTAATGTGATTATTAAACAAGATTAGTTTAAGTTTAGAAGTAATTGATGGTTTTTGTTGTGTTGATGTGTTTGGCCATTGTGGATTACATTTCATTAAATTAGATGATTAAAAAACCAATCTACTTAAAATAACTTAACATAATACATTAAATAGACTTTTTTGTTGTTGACTAAATCCCATGACGACATTGATTTTTGGAACCTGAGATAAAAGGAGCTTCCATTTTGAGTTCTGTGTGCTTTGATCCTTGTTGATATTTTTGGAACCTCTGATGACAACAGCTTCATTCTGTAGTGGTTGTGGTTCTGTGTGTGCCTCTGAGCTACGCTTTAAACTGCGGTAACTTTCTCAGCAGCAGCATCAGTAGTAAGTGAAAAAGTTATAAAGCTTCATTAGAGTTTGAACTTCAAAAAGAGAAGATCAAAGCAAATTAAGGATTCAGAGGGCTTGAACCAATCTCTAGTTTTTGAAATTTGCACCGAAAATGGGACAGGCTTTCCCCACATCCTCATCCAAACAAAACCTGGATTTCGGTGAGCGTCTGATAAATGAATTAGACGATCTGAACCAAAAAATAATCATGGCAAAATCTGATATACTGAAGAAATCAGAGGCTAAAGAAAGTTATTTCATGGCCAAGATTAAAGAACAAGAAGACCAACTGGGTCTATACAGAGAGAAGTTCCAGGAAATGCAGGAACACTTTGAAGGGAAATTAAAGGAGGCTCAGGACAAGTGCAGCTGTCTCACTGATGAACTGCAGCTTTCCAACGACCAGTGCAGAACCCTCACCTCTGAGCTCATGGAGAGCAATAACCAGTCCGCTATGCTGTCTTCACAACTGGAGTTCTATCAGAACCAACATAATCTGTCCTTCCCAAACGACATGGAGTCCAATTACCATGAGAACATGTGTGTCCCCAGCACAGAGACGTCTGACCTTGTCTGGATAACACAACAGGTGGACAACAATGTGTGTGTCACACAAGATCCTTATGTGTTCTTAACACCAGTTTATCAAGGGCCCACTAACAGTATGGGGGACTACTCTCAGCCCCCTCAGCAATTGATACCATCATACAAGTATCTAGGTGACGATACGGTCTACTATGGTCAGCCATATTACCTAGACCCCAATACTGTTTGGTTCAACAACTACGAGCCCACACCAGATGGACAGTTCTACACAGTGAACCCAGACTTCCAGTACCTTGTGTCTGAATTCTCCCAACCCTCTACAGAGAAGATGGAACCGGACCACGAACTCTCCAATGAACTGGGTCAGTGTACGGACCAGGACCAAGGACTCTTTACTGGTCTCAATGAGAGACAGGAAGTGCGACCTACATTCATGTCTGATATGACAGAAAGCTTGGAGGAATGTTCCATGAAGTTTGTAGAAGTGACAGAGACGGAGGAGCAGGACGATACTTCCTCAGTCAAAGCGGACAAGAAGCAGCTGGAGAATCTCTTCTCAGAACAGAAGGAGAATGAAGTCCAGGAGAAACCAAAGAAAGTAAAGCGCAAATGGAAGCGTAAACCTAAACATTAGAATAAGTTGTTGTTAGTTATTGTTTAGGGGTTTGGGTTAGGGTGCATGGTTCACCAGGTGCTCCAACTTCAAAAAAATGTGTGTTTTGTGACTTTGCTGTTCAATTATTTTATAATAAAAGGGTTAAATTTGATGATATCTACTGTAGTTTGTTCTTGTAATTTGTGTGCTTTGTTCTCATTCTGTTTATGCTCTAAAAATCTTTCTTTTGCCTCTTGTAAATACATGTTGGGCTTTTCTGTAGACCAGGGTTCCTCAACCTATTCAAACACATTCACAACTTTTTAATTCCCATATTTTGCTAGTTTAAACTAATTTTCCCAACATTTTTAAATTCCATTACACACAATTTGCAAATTTTAACTAACTTTTGAGGTTTATACAATCCCATTTCATCACCTTTTCCACTATTTTTGCTCACTTTTAACCCATTTTATTTCTGATTAAAACAAGGATTTACATCCTTAATAGAGCTTTTGTGTAAATTTTGATAACTGTCAAACTTTTATTTCAGAATTATTCATTGTGAGTCGGCAGTCAAGGCCTCATCAGGGTTGCCCCTACTTGTACTGGATTCTGCAATCAAACTCGTGCATTAAAGGCAACTGCTTAGATCCCATAGGCCGCCCTGGACATGCTGACTTTCACAGCAGTTAGTTTTATGCGTGTCTGATGGCCAAATAATGGAAAATCCAATTTTAGATTTCATCCAGACTAAAATTGTAGGTCTGTCCAAGTCCGAGATAAACAATACGAGTCTCAAATGAGCTCAAAACTAAAATCAGAATTAGAATGAGGTGCAAAAAACCCGTATGTATAATATATACGGAACAAACTTTATCCTTGGCATTATAAGAATGCTATCACCTGCTTGAAGATATGTACAATGCTTCAGCTAAAGAAATAATTTCCCCAGCCCGACATCTCATCGGATCTCATCTGGCGTAAAGAATGCATCAAATTGTATCTGTAACTGTAACATCCAGCTGTTAAATGACTGAAACACGTGACACTCTTGACTTATAATCATGTGAAAAACCATTTCATGAAGAACACATTGGCCACATTTACATTGGAGCTTTAATCCCTCTTGAAAGCAGAATAAAAATTAAATCCTCTTTAACCTGACCTTGTAAACACTTAATTCCTAAATTTAATTTAAACTTAAACCTAAATCTGAATTAGATGGCTCGTTTATTTTGATTTTAATTACGAATTAAATCATTCCTTTATCTTGTAAATACCTGATTCCGCTTTAAATTAATTCTGCGCAGCGCAAGATGCCGCAATGATGCACGACATAATGTGATATTGTGTGTGTGTGTTTCCCCCAGGGCCCTTATACTCTTCCATATATATCAGTCCCTGCAGAAGCTTCACTTAAATTTCCCAGATTTAAGGAATTTGGGGAAATTGTGTGGTTTAATTTGTGGATTTTAATTGATTTTTTCTATCTGGAGGGGCTGAGATATCTACAACTGAATTCATTGGTAATTTACAAAAATGTTTCATGTTTATTCTATCATTTTTACTTTATCAAGTGGGCTGAATTTGATGCTCTAAGGACCGGATTTGGCCCCCAGACCTTGAGTTTGACACACACAACTGGTGGGTTTCATCCAGATTGACTGAGACGACTGTAGTTTTTAATTTCAACCACAAGATGTCAGCACCAGACTGATGCTCCACGTAGGCATTTTTACAAAGACTTTTCTTTAAAATGGGAGAACAGTGTTCTTTGTTTCTTTAGAAAACATGTTGGAAGATTTTTTTTTTTCTTAATCTGTTCATACTAATGGCAAAATTATTTTTTCCCAAATGTAAATACAACAATCAGAAACCTCACATAATGACTATAAGTTAACTATATAACACTTATTAGTGTCTCTCATAACAAAAAGGCTAAGGAAACCATAAATAATTTGACATCATACAAAGTATTTGGTTGTATTTGAAACCCCTGGCACACTTTTATATTTTAGATGTTGTATATATACTCATTATTGATTGTATCCTGTTTGTATATTGTGTATTTGCACAATAATAAACAATAATAATAATAATAATAATAAAGATCTAACCAGTAATTAAAATTGGAGGGATTGGTAGGGCAGCCAGAGGTGGGAGTGCCGCCCCAGCGCCACTACTTAGTAGCGCAGGCGGTGGCCCCTTCCACCCCCAGCCCCCCAAGGGTTGGGTATGTGAGTGTGGTGCAACAAGTGGGTGAGCCAGACCAGCTGAGAGTGAGTGATGTGAAGTGTCCATGTAGGAGGCCTGTCTGGTAGGAGCCCGGCCCGTCCACACGGCGGGCAGGGCAGACGGCGCAGACGGCTACACGGCACCGTGGGCCCCAGAGACGCGCCAAGCAGCAAAACCGGAGAAGCCCCGCGGCACCCCCCCCGAACCGCGGCGGCCATCCGGAGCACGGCGGGACCCCCCCCAGGCGGAGCCAGGCACCAGCCATATCCCCCAGCAGTCCAGGAGGCGACCCCCGCCGCCAGCCAGCACAGAGCGGCCCGCCCCGCCAAAGCAGGCGGTGACCGCGCAGGAGAGAGGCCAGCTCCCACACCAGGGCCAGCACAGGCCCGCACGATACCACGACATAGCACCCTCCACAGGTGGGCGGCCCCGGCCCCCCCGACGAGAGAAGACGCCACCAACCACCCAAGCAGGGCCACCCCGCCAGCCACGGACCGATAGGTAGGCGAACCCATGCCCCCCCAGCCAGGCACCGCAACCCCACATCAATGCCGCCAGCAGAGCCCCCCCACCCACGGAGACCACCCCCAATCACCCCCGCGCCGACATGAGACACCCCCGACGCCAGCACAGCCCGGAGGACAGCAGGCCCCAGCCAACATCCCCACCCCGCCCAAGGCAGCGCGGCACGTCGCCGATCCGCAGCCCGTCCCCGGGCTGACGGTGGGAGGGTGCACCCCGAGACGCCGAACCATTAAGTATGACCATTAAGAGAAGATATTCCTCAGGAACCCCTCGCTCACAAGTCTTTTTCACGACTCATTTCCTCTTGCCCCTCAGAAAACTGCTACTGGCCTCCACCTGTGTTTTGTGTGGGAGGAGCTTGCAGGCAACCCAAAAAAGTAACAGGAAAAAAAAGAAACGGGACTGGAAAAAAGTTAAGACCAAAAAACCGCAAAAACAACTCTCGACAAAAACTGAGACTAAAAAAAAGAAAGAAAAAAGTATTCTACAATTGTGATATTGTTTCTCTTCTTCCATTATTGGATCTGTTTTTGTTATTTTGGTTGCTTTTTTTTTTGTGTGTGTGTGTGTGTGTGTGTGTGTGTGTGCATGTGTGTTCCTCAAATATATCTGTGGATCAGGATCAGACTGACCTGAGAGTTTAAACATGGCTGCTGCTTGGATATTTTACATTTTTCAGATCAATACATAAATGTGGTTATGACAGATTCAGAGTCAGGGTGGGACAATAGAAGGAGACAAACACTTATTAGCTGAACCAACTCGAAGAAAAGTCATTAAAATATTTGTATCAATTAAACTATTAAAAACTAATGTGATTATTAAACAAGATTAGTTTAAGTATAGAAGTAATTGATGGTTTTTGTTGTGTTGATGTGTTTGGCCATTGTGGATTACATTTCATTAAATTAGATGATTAAAATACCAATCTACTTAAAATAACTTAACATAATACATTAAATAGACTTTTTTGTTGTTGACTAAATCCCATGACGACATTGATTTTTGGAACCTGAGATAAAAGGAGCTTCCATTTTGAGTTCTGTGTGCTTTGATCCTTGTTGATATTTTTGGAACCTCTGATGACAGCAGCTTCATTCTGTAGTGGTTGTGGTTCTGTGTGTGCCTCTGAGCTACGCTTTAAACTGCGGTAACTTCCTCAGCAGCAGCATCAGTAGTAAGTGAAAAAGTTATAAAGCTTCATTAGAGTTTGAACTTCAAAAAGAGAAGATCAAAGCAAATTAAGGATTCAGAGGGCTTGAACCAATCTCTAGTTTTTGAAATTTGCACCGAAAATGGGACAGGCTTTCCCCACATCCTCATCCAAACAAAACCTGGATTTCGGTGAGCGTCTGATAAATGAATTAGACGATCTGAACCAAAAAATAATCATGGCAAAATCTGATATACTGAAGAAATCAGAGGCTAAAGAAAGTTATTTCATGGCCAAGATCAAAGAACAAGATGACCAACTGGGTCTATACAGAGAGAAGTTCCAGGAAATGCAGGAACACTTTGAAGGGAAATTAAAGGAGGCTCAGGACAAGTGCAGCTGTCTCACTGATGAACTGCAGCTTTCCTACGACCAGTGCAGAACCCTCACCTCTGAGCTCATGGAGAGCAAGAACCAGTCCGCTATGCTGTCTTCACAACTGGAGTTCTATCAGAACCAACATAATCTGTCCTTCCCAAACGACATGGAGTCCAATTACCATGAGAACATGTGTGTCCCCAGCACAGAGACGTCTGACCTTGTCTGGATAACACAACAGGTGGAAAACAATGTGTGTGTCACACAAGATCCTTATGTGTTCTTAACACCAGTTTATCAAGGGCCCACTAACAGTATGGGGGACTACTCTCAGCCCCCTCAGCAATTGATACCATCATACAAGTATCTAGGTGACGATACGGTCTACTATGGTCAGCCATATTACCTAGACCCCAATACTGTTTGGTTCAACAACTACGAGCCCACACCAGATGGACAGTTCTACACAGTGAACCCAGACTTCCAGTACCTTGTGTCTGAATTCTCCCAACCCTCTACAGAGAAGATGGAACCGGACCACGAACTCTCCAATGAACTGGGTCAGTGTACGGACCAGGACCAAGGACTCTTTACTGGTCTCAATGAGAGACAGGAAGTGCGACCTACATTCATGTCTGATATGACAGAAAGCTTGGAGGAATGTTCCATGAAGTTTGTAGAAGTGACAGAGACGGAGGAGCAGGACGATACTTCCTCAGTCAAAGCGGACAAGAAGCAGCTGGAGAATCTCTCCTCAGAACAGAAGGAGAATGAAGTCCAGGAGAAACCAAAGAAAGTAAAGCGCAGATGGAAGCGTAAACCTAAACATTAGAATAAGTTGTTGTTAGTTATTGTTTAGGGGTTTGGGTTAGGGTGTATGGTTCACCAGGTGCTCTAACTTAAAAAAAAAATGTGTGTTTTGTGACTTTGCTGTTCAATTATTTTATAATAAAAGGGTTAAATTTGATGATATCTACTGTAGTTTGTTCTTGTAATTTGTGTGCTTTGTTCTCATTTTATTTATGCTCTAAAAATCTTTCTTTTGCCTCTTGTAAATACATGTTGGGCTTTTCTGTAGACCAGGGTTCCTCAACCTATTTAAACACATTCACAACTTTTTAATTCCCATATTTTGCTAGTTTAAACTAATTTTCCCAACATTTTTAAATTCCATTCCACACAATTTGCAAATTTTAACTAACTTTTGAGGTTTATACAATCCCATTTCATCACCTTTTTCATTATTTTTGTTCACTTTTAACCCATTTTATTTCTGATTAAAACAAGGATTTACATCCTTAATAGAGCTTTTGTGTAAATTTAGATAACTGTCAAACTTTTATTTCAGAATTATTCATTGTGAGTCGGCAGTCAAGGCCTCATCAGGGTTGCCCCTACTTGTACTGGATTCTGCAATCAAACTCGTGCATTAAAGGCAACTGCTTAGATCCCATAGGCCGCCCTGGACATGCTGACTTTCACAGCAGTTAGTTTTATGCGTGTCTGATGGCCAAATAATGGAAAATCCAATTTTAGATTTCATCCAGACTAAAATTGTAGGTCTGTCCAAGTCCGAGATAAACAATACGAGTCTCAAATGAGCTCAAAACTAAAATCAGAATTAGAATGAGGTGCAAAAAGCCCGTATGTATAATATATACGGAACAAACTTTATCCTTGGCATTATAAGAATGCTATCACCTGCTTGAAGATATGTACAATGCTTCAGCTAAAGAAATAATTTCCCCAGCCCGACATCTCATCGGATCTCATCTGGCGTAAAGAATGCATCAAATTGTATCTGTAACTGTAACATCCAGCTGCTAAATGACTGAAACACGTGACACTCTTGACTTATAATCATGTGAAAAACCATTTCATGAAGAACACATTGGCCACATTTACATTGGAGCTTTAATCCCTCTTTAAAGCAGAATAAAAATTAAATCCTCTTTAACCTGACCTTGTAAACACTTAATTCCTAATTCCTAAATTTAATTTAAACTTAAACCTAAATCTGAATTAGATGGCTCGTTTATTTTGATTTTAATTACGAATTAAATCATTCCTTTATCTTGTAAATACCTGATTCCGCTTTAAGTTAATTCTGCGCAGCGCAAGATGCCGCAATGATGCACGACATAATGTGATATTGTGTGTGTGTGTTTCCCCAGGGCCCTTATACTCTTCCATATATATCAGTCCCTGCTAAAGCTTCACTTAAATTTCCCAGATTTAAGGAATTTGGAGAAATTGTGTGGTTTAATTTGTGGATTTTAACTGATTTTTTCTATCTGGAGGGGCTGAGATATCTACAACTGAATTCATTGGTAATTTACAAAAATGTTTCATGTTTATTCTATCATTTTTACTTTATCAAGTGGGCTGAATTTGATGCTCTAAGGACCGGATTTGGCCCCCAGACCTTGAGTTTGACACACACAACTGGTGGGTTTCATCCAGATTGACTGAGACGACTGTAGTTTTTAATTTCAACCACAAGATGTCAGCACCAGACTGATGCTCCACGTAGGCATTTTTACAAAGACTTTTCTTTAAAATGGGAGAACAGTGTTCTTTGTTTCTTTAGAAAACATGTTGGAAGATTATTTTTTTTCTTAATCTGTTCATACTAATGGCAAAATTATTTTTTTCCCAAATGTAAATACAACAATCAGAAACCTCACATAATGACTATAAGTTAACTATATAACACTTATTAGTGTCTCTCATAACAAAAAGGCTAAGGAAACCATAAATAATTTGACATCATACAAAGTATTTGGTTGTATTTGAAACCCCTGGCACACTTTTATATTTTAGATGTTGTATATATACTCATTATTGATTGTATCCTGTTTGTATATTGTGTATTTGCACAATAATAATAATAATAATAATAATAATAATAATAATAAAGATCTAACCAGATTAGAAAAATTAAATCATGACTGGTCCGCAGTTTTAAATCCTTACGGTTTCCAAAACGTTGGACAATATCTTACTTTTTAATTATCAATTCCATAACAAAGCTCAAAATCCTTAATTTAAGAATTGATGACGTGGCTTTTATTTGTTTTGTACATTCAAAACACCCCAAAATGTTGAAATTTGCAATTAACAAATATGTCTATAGTTATAATTTTCTGTAGCCTAACTGCAGGAAGCTGAAACAACCATTCATCCTACACTTTCAAATTAAAAGTGAAATGATTGTGTTTTATCAGCACTCAGTCGTTTAAAAGACCATTTTTGGAGGCGATTGTTTCCAAAAGAGCTGCTGTCACGTCACCATCACTCATCATTTTGTGGGTTCGTGTCCAATGACAGGTGCTGGCCTCTGCAGAGCACTCAACCATAGCTTTCCCACCGTGTAAACAAAAGCTGACACCCAGTCCTAACCTCTCCTCTGTTTCCTGACACCTAGTCATCTCTGAGAGCCGACCGTATCCGTAGAGGAAAACTGACTAAATGAAAGGCCTTTTTTTTTTTTTAGGACGTGTTAAGATATATTTTGAGAAAAAAGTTACGAGAATATATCGCTAGGAGTCAGATTTACATCTGCTTTGATTAAATATATATATACATACATTGGTGTATTTTGTGTATTTAGTGATTTTGTGCTTGGTTAAATAGCATTAGAAGTAAAGAAACTGTTTGTGTGCTACTTCACATTCAAATAAAATTAATGAAAATAGAAAGTCTAATGTTTTCCAGTCTTTTACATTTCCAACACAAACGAAAACAACAAAACCAAACACAAAGCTGGAGATTTCAAACAAATAAAAACATAAGCATTGGAGTGTTCCAGATGTAAACCCTCTAGTGGTTAGTTATAGTATGACTACAGCAATGTAGCAAATCTAATCAATGAATTAAAATAAATAAAAATGATTTTTCTCTGTAAAACTGTCCAAGCCCCAAGCAACCAAAGCATAAATGGTGTTTTTTCAAAATAAGATACCTTAAACATTTATGGAAATAACTGATTATCTTTTTTTTGGTCCACGGACCGCCACCATTCCAGCCAGAAGTTGAAAATGCTTACACCATTTGGTGGTTGTCATAAATCTGACATTTAAAAGAAAAAGGAGGGAAAAAAAAGCACAATTTTAAAAAGAAGAAAAGAAAACTGTTCACTGTTCTCCATTCAAACCAATGGTAAAAATTGGATTTTTTTTTTTAGGCAAGGCAAATTTATTTGTATAGCGCATTTCATACTCAAGGTAACTCAATATGCTTTACATGATAAAACATTCAATTGTTTAAAATCAATAAAAACATTTAAAATCATCAGTAAAATCAATTAAAATCATCAGTAAAATCAATTATAATCATCAGTAAAATCATGATGACATCAACAACATGACTAAAAATCTCTCTCAATCATATGCAGTAGAGAAAAAAAGTGCCTTTAACTTTGATTTAAAAATGTTCACATTAGATGCTGACTTCAGCTCTGCTGGCAGTTTGTTCCACTTCTTTGCAGCATAACAACTAAAAGCAGCATCACCATGTTTACTGTGAGCTCTGGGCTCCACTATCTGACCTGTGTCCATAGATCTGAGAGACCTGCTGGGTTCATACCTGACTAACATGTCACTGATGTATTCTGGACCAAACCCATTCACAGATTTATACACCAGCAGCAGAACTTTAAAGTCTATTCTGAGGCTGACTGGGAGCCAGTGTAAAGACTTTAAAACTGGAGTAATGTGCTCTGACCTCTTTGTTCTGGTTAAGACCCGAGCTGCAGCGTTCTGAACCAGCTGTAGCTGTTTGATGCTCTTTTGGGGGATTCCTGTCAGAAGACCATTACAATAGTCCAGTCTGCTGGAGATAAAAGCATGGACCAGTTTCTCCTGATCTTTCTGAGTCATTAAACCTTTCACTCTGGAGATGTTCTTTAGGTGGTAGAAGATGTTTTTGTGATAGATTTGATCTGACTGCTGAATGTAAGATCTGAGTCAATCAGAACACCAAGGTTTTTGACTTGGTCTTTAGCTTTTAAAGATCGAGACTCAAGATAATTGCTGACAGCAGTCCTCTTTTCCTTGTTACCTAAGACAATCACCTCCATCTTGTCATGGTTTAGTTGAAGGAAGTTTTCACTCATCCAGCAGTTTACTTTTTCTAAACAGTCACACAACACCTCAATGGGACCATAGTCATCTGGGTTCAGTGATAGATATAGTTGTGTGTCATCTGCGTAGCTCTGATAATCAACCTTACAGTTCTGTAAAATTTGTCCTAAAGGAAGCATGTAAAGGCTAAACAGAAGGGGTCCAAGGTAATGATTTATTATTACATATTTATGACTATTCCCAATAACGCCCTTTATATGTGGATAAGTTATCCAGAGATGTCCAGAAAAAAGAAAGGCTCAAAAAAAAAGAAAGTTAGAATGCTAAAACTTGCAGCGAGTTGGCAGAGGGTCGGGGGGCATGTTCTCCCTAGAAACATTTGCAAAAATGATGCTATATGGTGGCTTTTGGTGCATTATATTAGTGTAATTGTGGCTTTTCTTCTGTTATTTTGTAGCACTTTTCTAAGCATGATGTATTTTCTCACCTGGTTTATGTTTGCATGATGCATTTACAAGTTGACATCTGGTATCCATGATAATGATGATGAAGAATTGAGCATCATTATCAGTTTACCTCTTTCAAGTTGAAAATATACCAACTTATAGTAAACCAGTAGTATGGGCTCTTGGCATCTTAGGAGTCCTCTGTAGAATGCTGACTGGGACTGTAACATAGCTGCATGTTTGACATAATGTTTGTGTGGTTTGCTTGAAATTGGGTTTGGTAATATATTTAGTTGTATCAATGCACAATAATATTCACAATATATCTACATAAACTCATTAAAATTCATTATATATCTTACATATACCCTTACATTTGTGATTTCCGTAACCCCGTACCCTGGTCGCAAGACTTTTAATACATGATGATATTGACCATGAATGTTTAAAAAAACAAACAAACAAAAAAACCCCACTCATATTCAATTCCTTAGAGAATAATTAAAAACCACTTCAAAACCTACTTTTTTCAAATTTGGCCAGTGAGTTATTCTTACCAGCAACTCTTTTCTTTGTTCAATCTTTCTTAAAGATAATGTTTATTTAATTTAGTTTAATCCAGTAATGTTGTGAATGTTAAGATTTAATATATTATTGGAGAAATGTTGAGAGAATGATTGTTTTCCTTCAGTTGCAGCCGCCAGATATTTGTTTCGACCAGCAGAGGGCGATGGTAACCCAGTGTTTGGTTGGAATGCAGCTATTCTGCACAATGAAGAAGAGACGCCACGCGCTAGCAGAAAGGGCTAGTCAAAAAATGTGACTTTTACAGATATTCACGTAATATTACAGATGTTCTTTTGATGCTAAAGGGGTAAGGAATCATTCATGGACATGTTTAAGAGTAGAAGGCTGCCAAAAAGAGAGTAGTAGGCGATTCTGCCTGCCGCCTACGCTTCTGAACATCCCTGGGTATCTATGTAATATATCTACTCTAAAAGAAAAAGTAAACACATTGAGAAGCACTCTAGATAATACTGAGGTCATTTTGTGCCATGGTATAAATATTACCAGTAAAATAGTCATAATATGTATGTAATTGGAGATTTTTAGTGGTAGAGATACACACACTAAAACTGACAACTCGAAAACGTAATCCTATCCCACAGATTTTGGGTAAATTCTTGATTACGTGAATTTTGCTTTAGATAGTGAAGATCTTAAAATATCCCACGAATGGTAAAAAGAAAAAAAAAGTAAAGACATTCAGCCACGATGAGTTTATTAACAGCTATTGTCCATTTGAAACTGTTTAACTCAGTTAAAGTAAAAGCTGCGTTTAGTGAAGCTTTAGTGAGTCCATTTAGTAAGTGAAAGTGCAGGAAGCTCAAAAAGTGTGTGGCGTCTTTAAAAACGCTCTCATGGGGGGGGGGTCTTCCTGTTTCATGTGCCTCACGCTCCTGCTGTGTGACATTCTGCAGACTCTAAGCTGAAGCTGGGAGGAAATGATTGCTGCCATGTGTCCAGGTGGGGGGGCTGTGGACTTCCCGTGAAGACGTGGACCACCCTGTGCTTCAATGGCGGCTGTTAATGAAGGGTGAAATGCAAACAGGTGAAGCCATTGGATTAAGCTGGATGATTTCTACTTCACTGCTGTCACACTGTTACGGTTGCTTAGTTTCATAACATTCACATACCTTTGCGATGCAACTATTGACGAAACGGTTTTCCTACTTTGCCTTTAGTGTGATTCCCAAAGACACTTATGGCTTCAAGACCTTGACTTTTTGAGGGTGGTGGGTGTATGTGAGAGAGAAAAAGCTAGTGGGGGGTATCATTAATCTGGCTGAGGCCATTAAACACATACACACATTGAGGTATCTCGCTGGAGGTAAATGTCATAGAGCGGGCTCCTACAGTGACAGGAAATTGTTTCCCCCCCTCAATTTATCCCTCTTCTCTCACTCGCTACATTATTGAAAAGGCCACGCTGCAAGGCACTCTGGGAAGTTCATCCTGTTGGGGGAGGTTACAGAGTTGCTGAGAAGGTGACAAAGAGTTCCCATGAAGTGCTTGATGAAAACCACATCTGATTCATCTCATTCTTCTTCAGTCTTTAGCTCTTTGACTTGTACTTTGACAGGACTTTGTCACTCACCTTCGGGAATTGTCATAGTTCTTGCACTACTGGCAAAATAAACCAATTATTAAGAGGGAACTCTATCAGAACACCACTGTTGCATAAGACTCAACCAGTCAAACCTATCTGGTTCTTGATGCCTATTTTGGTCGTTACCTGTTGCATCACACAGTACGGATGGCTCTCTATGGTGGTGTTTCCATGTCTGGATTTTCAATGACTATTCATCATGTTTTGTTCGCGTGTCCAATAGAGACGTAAGGTTGAAAATTCAAAAAATGCTTTGATTATGGGCGGGGTTCTGGTGTAGTGAAGATGCACCCAAACACTTACCTAATAGCTATGCAATCTCCAAAGAACAATCTATGCAATGCTAATCAGGAACTACCAACTCAATATTCACTATACCCCTCTAATTGGCAACCTACTCGCCACAGAGGAGGGGCGGGGCTAACATTGGTGGTTCGTAAAGTCATCAGCCTCCATCTCAGCCAACAGCCAGGTTTAAACACATAGAGGGCAGCCACTCTGACATTTTTACTACATATTACGCCAAAACGAAATTCTTGACTAAAATGTGGAGAGTTGCACAAGGCTCAATCAACAATGCTACTTTATACTCAAATACATTTGTTTTTAACAGTAAAAAGCAGTTTTGGAGTTTAATTAATCTTGAAATTGACACACGACCCATCACAGTAATGCACAATAGATGATCAGTTTAAATAATGATAAAACTTCTCAATTTGTGTCAGAAATCTTTGCAGTCAACCTTTAGCCTTGAAGTACATCTAACAGAGAGATTTCAGCTAATCGGGTTGGTTGCTCATGCTAGAGAAAAGCATGCACAGTGACACAAAATCAATCCCTGTACCAGAATGGCAATGTGTAGTTTCTAGCACCTGTTCACTGCACGGCCCCATTTGATCATGGACCTCCAGATAGACACGTTTTTGCCCCTGAAGGTCCAAAGTGTGAACTGTGTGGATGAGCTGAGATAAGTGACAAATGGAGACAGTTACTTTGCGATTCCTGTATCAGATCTCTGGAGTGCGTCTCTAAGACTGACAATCTGGCGCTGGCTCGTTCCCTACACAGGGGCACATAGATGTATATGTGAGAAAGTACAGGGAGTGCTCTCAGGTGTGCTGTTCATTAGCCCGTGTCAGTCTTCATCTGTCCACTTTTCTCAATGCTAGACCGGACATTTGGTGTGAAAGTCTGTGACCTGAAACTAAAGATTTTCAGAACCGACATGATTCATTCCGAATCTCTATCGTAAATCTTTATCTTTTTCTCACCCCGTATTGCCAATGATTATTTAATGATACATGTCTTGTTAGATCACAATCTATCTCTAACCCAGTGTTTCTCAAATAAAGGTACGTGTATCCCTAGGGGTGCGCGATGGCGCTACAAGGGGTATTTGTGAGAGAGAGTATTAGCAAATGAAAGCTTTAAAATATGGGGTTTTAAATTGTTTATTTTTTGTTAAAAATTATAATCATATTAAATATTACCAGCAACTCACAAAATGACTCCAAAAACTAAAAAAAAAATGCTTATTATTACCAGCAACAAACAAAACGACAACAAAGACACACCAAATGAGATAAAAATACACAAGATTAGTACAAAATACAAACAATATAAGAAGCAACGAAGCGACACCAAAAACACACACACAGAGAGAATAATTGAAATAATACCAACACACAAAAATGACAACTAAAGCGCACAAAATAAGAGAAAAGTATACTGATAAATAAAAAGAACAAACAACAAAATACACAAAATGATACAAAAAACACAAAATGATGATAAAACAAAGGTCAGTCTTGGTCCCACATCAGGAGAGAGATGATTTATAAAAAAAAAACTATAGAAATAAATCCATTCAAGAGGTACTAAAAACTATTTAATTCCACTTATTTACAAAATGAGATTCTTTGAAATGTGTGTATTCAGTCTTTCATTCCAATATTATGATCTATAGTTGTTTTTTCATTGTATTATGAGCAAAATGTTGTAGTCGGACAAAGGGGGTACTTGCAGTCAAAAGTAAGTGAAAAGGGGTACTCAGTAGCGGAACAAATCAGAGCTGGGTCGGGGGTGGGGAAAATGACCCGGCCCTTTACACCCAAATAATAAAGCTCATGATAACATCATTTTACAACATACACATGCCCGCAACGGAGGGGCTTACAAGCTTCGACACCACGGAGAGCAACTATGTCATTTTGAAGTTCATCAAACGGACATGAAGTTTAACAAAACAAGAGAACAACAAAAACATTAGGATGGTCATTAACACAAATTCATCTCAGCACCACGGAGAGCGACCGCTTTATTTTGACACCAACTTTAACCATTTCAACTCAGAGCCTGTATCAGTAGCTATAAAGTTTAGTAAAACTGTCACAGCGGCCCACATGTTCACAAACACTATTTCAATATGAAGTACTATAGACCTACTCACCTCTATTTGAAGGGCATACGACAAGCCTTGTGCTCCGCGAACTCGTCCACGATGCTCTTTACGTCCATTTTCTTTGCTCTCTCATTCTCTGTGGACAACATGGCAAGTCCACTCAGTCTCTCCTGTCCCACTGTGCTCCTCAACTGGTTTTTAATATGTTTTAACTTGGAGAAGGAGCAGGACACGTGACTGACGTGCGCGCGCATACTCTGTGCAGAAACCATGTTGTTTACATATGTGAAAGTGGCAATGACTGAACCGCTGTTAAGGCTCATAAATAGTTTGCAGTATGTAGAACGCTTGTCACCTGAGGACGCGGCCGCTTATTTAAGGAAACTCACTTTAAGTACAGGTGAACGATTGCGGGACCCATGGTCATCTGATGTGCGCTCCTGGCCCAATGTTCAATGGCCAGACATTTATACATATCTGATGGAAAAACCCAGTGTATATACAAAAGAAAACCTAAAAGCACCAGGTCTCTAGATGATTAAAAATGTTATGAACGGGCAGGTAGACGGGCTGCTGTACTCCTGTTAACTAAGGTTTTCGTGTTTTTCCTTGTATTCTGATCAGTTTCAATCAATGAGTTTCCATCTCTACATTAAGTCTCCTCCTCACTGTCCCATGTCTGCATATCAGTCCATTTACAGCTTTTTAAGGTCACTTTTTACTGGATCCAGTCTGAGATAGCGCTCTGTTTGCTCCCGTGCACCATCGCCTCAGCAGTCTTCCGGTTTTGCACCGAGCCTGGCTCGTGCATGCACCTAATTTAGTATGCATACGTCACACAAAATGGGTTTATATAACCCCTGTATAAATCTGCATAATGGGTGACTGCCTATACTCTGGGCGCCTCTGGGCACAAGTTATGAGGGCCCGCCTTCTCCACCTCCCCTGAGCCGTGGTAGGGGCCCGGCTCCCTTAAGTCCTACCTCCGGGCCGGATGCGTGCTGTCCTCCTATAGCTCCGCCCCTGGGGGTACTTGAACCGAAAAAGTTTGAGAACCACTGCTCTAACCCATCAACAATAACCCACTCTTTCCAACACCAACCCCTTGCAGTGCAATAAGACTACTCAGATAAAGAGCCATTGATTTGAAGAGTGTCTCATTTAGCCTTTTTGAATCCTGGTATCAACCAAAGAATCCCAAAACTAAGGTGGTGGCTTGCTATTGGTTAAGGTTTTATGACACGGATGCAGAATTTCCAGTGGGAATTCAAAAACCTGAGCGAGAAACATTGATGCACAAACAGCAACGCTGTCCATTTCCAGATTAAAAGATCTTAATGCAGCAGCAGGACACAACCACCGTAGCCAGCTTCCCAGTGAGGAAAGTTGCCCTTGGCTGTCATTGCCTAATTTAAATATTTGATCATTTGCATCTAGCCCACTTAATATCTGCTGAAGCAGAGAGGAATCACGATAGGCTAAGATGTAGCAGAGACAAAAATATGCACCTTTCTGAATTGTGCTATAACCAAGTCCAAATCTAATGTGTCTAGTTTGATCGTTTCTTTAGCTCACTCATTCATTCCATGCATATGGTCTTTGGGTCTAGTTTGATATACAGAGTTTCTAGGCTTTTCAAATTACATGGAGCTTGTTTATATGATCATTACAGCTATCCTGAACTTCTCCCCAAAGCCCAGTCAAACATCTGGCCATTTAGTGGATAAATGATGGCAAGACGTGAGGAATACACAGGCAACGCAGCTGATGGTAACTATAGATAGATGTACGGCTCTGATGATGAGAGCATGGTAGAGTAACTGGAACTTGAAAAAAGCCACTAGATATCCAGCAAGATTTTGCAAAACAATTCTCTTGATGTCCAGTCACTTTTTAAAAAAATAAGTTGTTCGATATCCAGTTACTTTTTCCCCATTTTTTTTTTTTTTAGATAGCCAGTTACGTTTTCAGAAAAAGTTGCTTGGTATCCAGTTTTTTCTTCGTTCTAAAAAAAAAGTGTTATATCTAGTTACTTTTTCCAAAAAAGTAGATAGATATCCAGTGGGTTTTTCCAAAAAAGCCACTGGATATCCAGTTGCTTATTCAGAAAGATTCTCTACATATCTAATTATTTTTTCCCGAAAAAGTTGCTAGATATCTAGCAACTTCTTCAGAAATATTTGCAAGACATCCACTTGCTGTTTCCAAAAAGGTTGTTAGATATGCAGTTACTTTTTCCAAGAAAGTTGTTAGATATTCATTTAGTTTTTCCAAAACAGTCACTAATAGCCATCAATTTTTTCCAGAAATTGACTAGATATCCAGTTACTTTTCCCGTACAACTCTCCAGATATCCAGTTACTTTTCCCGTACAACTCTCCAGATATCCAGTTACTTTTCCCGTACAACTCTCGAGATATCCAGTTACTTTTCCCATACAACTCTCCAGATATCCAGTTACTTTTCCCGTACAACTCTCGAGATATCCAGTTACTTTTCCCATACAACTCTCCAGATATCCAGTTACTTTTCCCGTACAACTCTCCAGATATCCAGTTACTTTTCCCGTACAACTCTCCAGATATCCAGTTACTTTTCCCGTACAACTCTCCAGATATCCAGTTACTTTTCCCGTACAACTCTCCAGATATCCAGTTACTTTTCCCGTACAACTCTCCAGATATCCAGTTACTTTTCCCATACAACTCTCCAGATATCCAGTTGCTTTTTCAAAAACAATTTACCTGATACACTGAAAAAGTCACTAGATTTGTCACAAGTCACTTTAAAATCAAAAAGTTGCTAGGGGGCGTCTGAGAAGTAGCTAAACATAGCGATGAAGTTGCTTATCTGACAAAACACTGGACCCATCAGACAGGGCCTCTATATTTTGGAACAAGTTACTTGTTGCTGTTATTTGTTGTGAAATACTTGTTGAATGCAATTTCCCTGCATTAGTCATTGATTTGCTTTTTCTGAAAGAGTTCTGGCTTTTTTGATTGGCCCTTAATCAAACCTTTCAGCTTCTACTCAGGCTACTGCCTACTCTCTTTTTGATTAGAAGATAGGAAAGCTGGCAGCACCACAAATAAAAACACAAGAATTCACAGCGATGGTGTGCGGCTTCAAGCAGTGCGCTTATTTGGAGTCTGCGACATTTAATTCACATCGTTTTTGCAAGGGAAGTTCTTGCAATATGTCTTTGCGAGGCATTCAGATGGTGAAAATAAGTTGGAGAGCAAATTGTATGAGATGCAGTGCTGAAGAAGAGAAGAAAAAAAAAGGTGAGAAAAGGTTTGAACAGCAGTAGGGATGGAAATGGGAAGGGGTGACGGCCGGGGTGAGAGGGGAAGGAGGCGAGTAAACAGGAGAGAAGAGAGGAAGGTGCGACGTGAAGGGAGATGGTGAAACCTGAGGGAGGGAAGGTGTAGTAACAATGTGTCTACTGGTGTGTGAAACTGCACTGACAAGCAATGCGTGAGTGTTTGAGAACTTTGTGATCGTGCTTATGGTTTGGATTCGTTTTGTGGTCAACCAGAGTGTAAACCTTTGCTTAACAGCCAGCTTTCACACATACTCTGCACTTACAAATGATCTTTAGATCCATGAGACTACATCTATGAAGGCTTTCAGATATCCAGGTCAGATTCAGATTCATTCTGAATCACCACAAAGACCATTTAGATGATTTTACAAACCTCAGAATTGCATGCAAGTCTGAGATCTTCATCATTAGAGTGACATTGTGCTATTTCACAGAACATATTTTATACTGAAGCTGGGACGATATATCATGTGACAAGATACTGTGATATTATAATGTTACAAGATGTATCGTCGAGAGTGCGAGAGGTATCGCGAGGTGGCGTCAGATACAGATAACGGGTCATTCCATATTATTTCAACAAGTTTTCAGGGCGTCCCATGCACTTCGGTCTTTTACTAATTGTTTCATAATAATCCAATTGGCAAACCTTTAGTTTGATCAGATTCATACTTTTTGAGATATAGACAATTTAGTGTGGGGGGGTTATGTGTTGAATTTAATGTGGCCTTATTTTTCTTCTTTTGTCAGCTTCTAATATCACTGGAACTACAGCACATAGGAAACTGAAATTTGGTATAGTAATACAGCTCCACCTACTCTCTGAGAATATACACAAAAAGATCCGCTATACATCCTATCTGGTGGACATTCCAGCCCCTCAAAGTTAGAAAAAAGTTTGTTGGGGTTTGGGGCTCAAACATGTTTGGATCTTCAGTAAATAACTTTACATATTCCTCAGCTCTCTGTAATTGAATCAACTTAGAGCTATGTATATAGACTGTTCACATCACTAATGATTTGTCAGATATATGCATTGGTTCTTGGGTGACAGTCTCTTGAAATAAAAAAAGAATCTTTTTTTTTACTATTTTCATTGGCCCATAATTGCATGTGGGAATGTAAGAACAAACTGTTTTAATTTATAGTATAACGTTGACTTTCTTGAGGTATAAAACAATTTTTTTTTATGCGACTTCTTAATTTTTATTTTGGACCCCAACTTTGAGCTATTTCACCACCACTCGCATATATTGGAAGTCCTTTACATGAGGCCATTGTGTCTTATAGTCATTTATGGTTTAATAGTTTTTCACTCGTAATACATACTCGCTTCACTAAATTATCCATTTCTCAAGTATTCATCCAATCAAACCAAACGTTTTCAGTGGAACTATTGGTAAAAATTCTGAATTTTTTGAGACTGAAGTGCGTGGGCCATTTGTTGAAATGACATCAAATGACCCATACTGTATGTTTTCACTTTTGAATCGCTGTTGACCTACACACAACACAACACTAGTTATTCACAGCTACAGCTCAACCAGATCCAACGACTCAAGGTCAAATCTGACCGACGTTGGCTGCTCCCCATTGGTTCTGCCCCCGTGGTAAATATAGGAAATGAAATAGTTCAGAAAAGTATTTTTATGGTGTTTCTAAGAATGTGCACATCCTTACTGGTAATACACAAAATACAATTGGTGTTCCAAACATGGCTCTTACGCACCCTTTTTTCATGCTTTTTTAATAAACTTTAAAAAAAAAAAAAAAACCTCTGCCTTATTTATATCTGAGCGTCTTTGATTACTAACAGCTATTGCAGCTGCCTCGCATAAACCTGAGTAATCCAGTGTTATCCTTCGGGATGCAATGAGAATTTCACAAAATATGCAAACGCCTTCCTGCAGGAAATGCTGACCAAAAGCAATAATCCCATTTTTTACACAGCATATACAAATTGCATTACATGGTTGCAGCTGCACATTCTCACAGTTTAATTTCACTGAGAGAAATAATCGTCGCTTGAATGCATAAATTCAAATTATACGCAGCTGGTCTGTTTGAACCTCTATTGTGAGACTCGAAGGCAGGGGGACCCCATTTGGGGTCGTGAGACACTGGTGCCTTCAAGAAATTAAGAATATTTTCTGAACAATTGCTTATTTTTACCCTTTTTCTGCCGTAACACCAAACTTACCATATTTTAACCAGTTTTCATCACTTTTTCTTTCCATATTTTTGCTTCTTTTAATGCATTTTTGCTACAATACTCTAGTTTACGCCAGTTCTTTATCAAATTTCAATGCCTTTTCTGCACTTTTTTTTTTTTTTTCACTTTCAAGACATTTTCGGCACTTATAAACCCTTTCCACCACTTTTCCCACCTAGTGTCACATATATTGCCCCGTTGTCACGTTAAACCTTTTTTCACGCTTCATTTTTTTTGTCAATTTAAACCCATTCAAAATTTGTAATGCCCATTATTTACAAGTTTAAACTAATTATTCCAATATTGACACTTTAAACCCTTTTTTTTTTTTTTACTATTTTTGGCCACTTGCAACTTTTAGCCAATTTCTGTGATTTTTAAAAACCCATTTCACCACCTTTTCCACCATGTTTGGTCACTTTTAACCCATTTTATTTCTGATTAAACAAGGAGGTGGATATTATTCAGATAAATAAATACATGTGGTCATCACAGATTGGAAGGGTGAATAAGAATATGGCTAACAATAATATAACACTGGAGGAATGCTTTTGATGGCCTGGTTTCAGTCTGCTGAGGGCACTAGCTTCATGAAGCCTTTCCCATCACACCAACATCTTGTTAGTTTCCCTGCTGAAAACCAGTAGTCTTCCTGGCTCATGGCTTAATGGCTTCTAACCTTTAACCTCACTCCACGCCAGATGCAGCAAAAAGAGAAAACAAGCCTAAAAATAATCTTGCAGACTGTGGCTGATTGGGCGTTTGGTGCTGATTTATCTAAAAACTCTAAACAAGCAGATGAGTTGCTTTTGTAGCAGTGGGTGTCTGACTCCAGCTGTGTAATCTATTGCTTTGAACAATCAGGATTTCTTTTAGTACAAAATATGGTGAAACCAAACTATTTCAAAGATGGTCAAAATTGTAATAAAATTGAAATCTCTTCAGTACTTAGTGAAATTTAAGAGAGTTGATCCAAGTTTCACATTATCAACATTCATGTCAGCATTTAGAATAATGATGAGCATTGCTACAGGAAAGAACAAAGGATATGTGTGTTTTTGTTGTTGAGTCCTTTTGTGTATTTACAGTATATTGCCATTTTTGTTGTTGTTGTAATTTTCTGTATATTTTTGTTGTGATTTGAAATGTTTTTGGAGTCAGTTTGGCCATTTTTCTGTTGTTTTGTGTGGTTTTGCAGTGATTTTTTGTAATGATTGTGTTGTTAGATATACTTGTGTATTTAGTTTTTTGTGAGTTCGAGAATTTTGTGTTTTTGGTGTCATTTTGTACAGTATTTTTTGGGAGTCAGCTTGTGTAATCCTTTGTCGTTTTGGGTAATTTGGTGCATATTCACCCATTTTCCAACTAATTGGCTCCTTTTTTCTATGGTGGCATATTGCCATTTTTTCTTTTTTGTTGTATTTGTTTGTTTTTTTTTTTGTCATTTTGTCAATTTTTGTGGTTATTTTGTGCTTTTAGATGTACTAATTTTGTGTAGATTGTGGTGATTTCATTGTGTCATTTTGTTTGTTTTGGGAGTCAAAGTGAGTTATAAATGTTGTCATTTTGTCTTTTTAAATTCTTCTGTCAGTTTGGGTCATTTAATGTATATTCACCAATTTTCCAACCCACTTGCTCCTTTTTTCATAGGTCACGTGTTTATGGAGTAATTATGCATGTTTTTGTGGTCATTTTCTGAGTAATTTTGTGTATTTTTGGGATCATTTTGTGGTTATTTTCTTGTGTTTCGGGATTCATTTTGTCTATTTACATTGTTGTTTTGTGTGGTTTTGGACTCATTTTCCATATTTGTTTTTGGGGTCGAGGGCCGCATGTGACCCTACGACCTCCAGGTGATTAGTTACTTTTGTACAGCACACACTGGTCTTACATCTGAGAATTTAACAGTCTCTTTCTCTCCAAGTCACCATGCACACACGCTCAAATCCAAAGCAAAGACAGGAAAACTGTTCATTGAATACAAACCATGCCTGTGAGTAGATATGATCGCACAGCGGTGGAGCTTCTCAGGGTGGAAGGAGTGGTGAAAGAGTTTTCAGACTGGGGTCAGCCAGATGGATAATCAAGTTATCTGAGCTTGATTGAAAAA
This sequence comes from Gouania willdenowi, assembly GCF_900634775.1. Classification (NCBI taxonomy): domain Eukaryota; kingdom Metazoa; phylum Chordata; class Actinopteri; order Blenniiformes; family Gobiesocidae; genus Gouania; species Gouania willdenowi. The sequence goes on along the minus strand of NC_041061.1, from coordinate 10,462,190 downwards.
AAGTCATGTCTGCTCAGTGTCTCCTGGAAGCGCAGACATATGCCAACCTTATCTGCTACTGACCAAGGGAAATGTCCTGTCTGTGCTCCGTGTTTGCTTATGTGCACTCAACAGTCCACTGGCAAACACTGCAGTGGTAATCGCACCGTTTGCATGTGTGTGTATTTAGATGTGTATGGATGCCTTTATTACTCTGTTGGAATGTGTTCAGAGGGTGTGTGTGTGTGTGTGTGTGTGTGTGTGTGTGTGTGTGTGTGTGTGTGTGTGAGACTGCGCTCTGCCAGCAGCATTTGGCATTTCTAAAATAACTGTCAGCTTCAGCCAAAGTGGTTTAGCAGCATGATCTCTAAACTGGGCCAAAGACAAATCCACCACATTACGCCACACCAATGATTTGGGAACATTTGCTTCATCTCTATCAACATATCAACAGTATTCAGTATTTTTCAAACATTCCTTGTTTGCTCTACACTGGCTTGGACATTCAAATTCCTTGTCATTTCTCTAAAGATCCAACAAAAAAGCCTTTTCAACTCAAAAGTGTCCTCAGAGGTTTCTTCGTGCTGCTAATAAAGTTAGTTCTTATTGTTCTTCAGTCATTAAATTAAAGACCCATTGGCCATAACTCGATGGAAATAAACAGAACACTTTCATCCTTCTATTGCAGTGATACTCTCTACCACATGGTGGTGTGATGAGCTCATTTTGCGCAACGCAAAGGTTACGTCGCATTCCACAAGTGTCAAATGACTTTCACTGATATATTATGATTTTCCAGTATCATGAAGATAAGTCCCTGGTAATTATTTGCGTTTCAGCTAAGTCAACAACGTGATGAAAACGTGGTGAAAAGGTGCATATCTTTGGATTTGATAACATTTGTGCTATCTTGGTTTTGCTTGTATCCCATCTACAGTATATGGCCTCCGATTTTCCACGATCTTGGAAATCAAAGAATTCATTGCCGGAAATGGCAATATCCAAACTTTTGACTGGTAGTTAATATATACTAAACAAAAACAGGCAGAATAGTAATATGATGTGAAATATACCCTCATATTCATGTTTTGGGACAATATCATGCATTCACTCTTTTTCGTGGATGGTTGAATGTATTGCAAAGAGAATTCTGTGATACAAAGATCGCGGAATGACTGACTTCTTATTATAAAATAAAAATAGCTCCATAACATGAGTTAAACCCTCACCTACATGTTTAAGGACAATATTACATGTTTCTATGACTTTTCTTGTAAAATGGGTGGCCTAATGACTAGCAAATGGACAGACATGTCTAATCTCATGCTATATAATAGTGATTTTGGCATTGGCATCCCCTTTTACACAGCTGAAGCATAGAAATATGAAGTTAATAACATTAGGTAAGTCAATTTAGCATGTTTGATTCAATTATCAGGAAGTTGATTAGCCAGTAATTACATCTAATTTGGGAACGCCAATGCAACGGAAACAAAATAAAATGGTATAAACTGAAACAAATATAGACCAAATCTAAAATTTGTTAATTATTCACCAAAATGTGATATTTATGACTTTGTTTAATTTGAATTGACTGAGGTGTGATGTGACCAAACAGCTACAATAGATATGCATCGCATTGCTGTTCGACAGCTGTTTTCCCTTGTAGATACTTCTTATAAATATACTTTCCATCAAGCGAAAAAAATATCCGATGTATTCTTACAGAATCACTCAAAAACTGAAAGAAAATAACATGGGCAGTACATATGCCCCCCTGTAGGGGGCAGTGTTATGCAGATACAGCCACACTCTGTTTGCTATTGACTTTTCTTTAAATTATTCAACAATTCACAAAATAATTCAATTTAAAAGTCAAAAATAAGGTTTTGAGGCAGAACAATTGAGTACTTGCAGTACAAACCAACCAGAACACCTTTGGTTTGACTCATATGGTGGACACCTGGGACATTTCCCTGTGGACATGAAAGTCTAACGTTTAGAGCTTTTTTGTTGCTGTTTTGTGTGTTTTTGGAGTAATATTGTTATATGTGTATTTTTGATGTCATTTTGTTTACCCATAACAAAAATGTGTTGCTTGTTTGTTGCCTATTCTCATCTCTTGTGATCAAATTCAGCATCTCATAGTCATATCAACGTGGACTTATTTGTTGAATGTTGTTGTATGTATGTTGTATGAATGACTACATTTTGTGTTTTTGTAGACATCTTGTGTGTTTTTGGTGGAATTTTTAACCTGATTCTCTCTATGAGATTTAAAGTGATGTATGTTATTAACATGTCAACCAGAGACTGCCAACATTAAATGTGATCCTGTGTTTGTGATTACATCACGTTGCGTGCTTATTTTGTTCACTGCACTTGCACATTGTATGAATGTGACGTTGTGTGTCTGTGCGTGAATGTCGAACAGATGACGATGCATCTGGGACTTTTCGGAGTCCGTGGGCGAGTCAGCGTTGGAGGATAGAAGCATGACAGAACTATACACCATTTAGCAACTCCTCCGGTCCAGCCCCCTGCCCTCCAACTACCCCCCCAAGGACAGCCTGCACATTACAGTAATTAACTGGGGGGGGGATGGAATGATGAAGAGAAGAAGAGGAAGGGAAATAAAAAGGAGAAAGAGGGCTTAAAGAGTGAGAGAGAAGAAGGAAAGATGGAGGTTTGGTTTAGGAAACAGGGGTGGGGTGTGTGTGTGTGGGGGGGTCTTTTTTGCAGAGCTAGCAAATAGGAGGGGCCGCTGCCTTTCTGCCTGCTGTTAATCCCAGAGTGACTTCACTGCGTACAGTAAGCAGTGCAGTGCCCGTGCGAATTAATCTAGCAAAAAGCCTCCGATGTGGCCGCGCTGAACCCACTACTTTACAACCCCCTCCCTCCAGCCACGCTTAAAGTCTTCAGAAGGATAGAAAGGGACGAAGATGAGGAAGAAGAAGAAATTGGGGGTGGGGGGTTCAGGGTGGGGGGAAGGGGTGGAATTTAAGGGAGCGTGAGATAAGCCGCTTCACTATTATCCAATGGGTGAAGAAAAAGTGTTGGCGAGGAGGCAAAGAGGACGAACAAGGAAACGACAGGAGGCAGCGGTCGGAACAGATAAGGAAGACAGTGGTGAACTATTTAAAGGATGACCGTGTGCCCTCGCTCCGCTGACATCACTCAGGGACGCCATGATGTCACAGGCCAGGGGGCGCCTTTCTGCCAGTGCATCATGATGTCAGTCTCCTCTGGCATCTTTACAAAGACACATGAACGTTTCATTTCATATGAATCAGCCTCTTGATTGTCACCCTGGACAATTCAGGTTAACGTCATGTTGGTAAAGGAGAGAAACCAGAGTCTAGTTGAGAGTAAGATGAGAACAAAAAGTGTCACGAGGAGAAACATGGTTTTGCATTTCTGGAATTTAGGTTCAACCACCTTCTTGGTTCAAAATTCCTTTAATGTTGGATAATCTTTTCCTGATTCAAATCAAAACACAATCCATTACATGAATGCATGAGATAAATGGCCCAAAGCTGATTTTCTTACCAACAGAAATGTTTCTTCTATCAGCGTTCAGCCTTTTTATGTGGTCATCACCATTTTGAATACTTCATTCAATCAGCATTCATGTATCAAGTTCTGAACACATCAAGCTAACTCTTAGCATCGTGGAAAGCCATTTCAATATGAAGTTTTAGTGCTTATTTACATGTCATCCAGGTCTTTGGACGTTACGACGCTATTCCCAAGTAGAACAAGAACAAGGAAAGGAAAAATGGGACACGTATGCCTTTCAGCTGAACAAGGAAGACACCCACAAACTGGTAAAGCGAAGTACACACAAAGATAATCAGGCTGTTTTTGTCCTGATCATCCCCCATTCGTGACCAGGGATGGCAAACGCCAGATTGTCTTTTGTCTAATAAGATTATCATGTGGTCTGAGGTGTTACAAGTGAATTTGTCTGGATAACTCGCTCTGAAACGGATCAGGGCCGACAATCGCACATTTTTACGACTAAAATACTTAGTGAGTGGGGAAAGCCGACAACTCCTGAGTCATTGGCTTGCAAAGCTGCATTCAAGGCAACTTGGAGCTTGCCATTTCCCAGTTCAAAATTCAGATCTTCGAGTTAACAGAGTTCGGTGGCAGCATGTCAAAATATCTCAGACTGATACATTTTTTTCCCAATTTTACCGAGTAGGAACTTTGGCTTCAGGTGGCAATTCAAGTAACTTTTTTACAAAGGAGATTGGAAAATGCAGAGTTCCGAGTTGCTTAGAGCGCAACATTTGATCGCGTTGGTAGATCTTGTTTGATTATGTGATGTTTCTGCCTTGGAGGAAGATATACCTGTTCTGCCTGATTTTTATTTCCATGTGTGGAATCTCTTTAGATTTAAGAAGTCCTTATATGTGTACCCTGATTTAGTGTAAGAAGTATCCCTTATAGTGTAATTAAACAAAAGTACAGCAAACCTTTTAATTTTCCTTAAAAATGTTCTCAAACAATGTTGCAAAAAAAAATCTGGCACTACCTACTAAAGAAACAGTGGACATGGAATTGGTATGAGAACTTTTTCAGCATTACTAAACCATGTTATAAAACTCTGGACATGTAATAACCAAATAATTACTTGGACTGCCAGCAGGTGACCTTTTTCCATCTTCAAATCACCTTTAAAGTCAATAATTTATTCATAATAATACAGACAAGGTCCAGGATGGAATGAGGTTCAAATGTTAGGTTTTCTAGACCTAACCATCTACATCTTCGTACCAGCTTTACGAAAACACTCAAAATAGGTCAACCCAAAGATTTTTTTTGTTGTAATAAATAAAAAACGATATATTTTTAGTCTCTGTTAACTGTTCATTGACTCCTCTTGTCACAAGGACATTGGTTCGGTGCTTTGCTTTACAACCAATGACCCGTCTTACATCTGCGCTGATTGCCAGATAAAGCTCAGCGGGGCGAGGCAGACGGGATCTCTTTTTTTTTCATCCCGTGACAAGAACAAACACAGGAGGGCGAAGAGCTGAAACAGATTATCTGAGGAGAGTCACACAGAGAGAAATAATGTGCTTCACAAGTCTTCTCCCAGCTGCCTTCAGCCTCCTGTTATCGGTCGGTAAATTGTGTCTGTGTGCGAGCGAGGCTGACCCAGAAGCAGGGCTGAGATGCACTTGGTCCAGTGCGGTTTCCTAATGTACCTCGAGTATTGTTTACGGTCCAGTGTTCTCCATTCTGCACTTGTCATATTACGAGTTCATCGTAGTCTGATATTTTTCAGCGAAATATCCTAATTTCTGCTTGGGTGGACTTTAATTTTTGAGGTTACAATATCTATTTGCTTTCCAAGAGAAACATGAAAAATAGAGCAATTAGAAAGGAATTTCCAACCCACAGCTGTAGCCTTGCACTGGCAATGACCTTTGCGTTTATTTTCAACCTTTGTTGTTGTCAAGTGAGGAGAGAAAGAACATTCTGAATGTGTAGAATTCCACTCATTAGACTGAGACAAAACAACCTAAGGATAAAGGCAGCATTTACATATTGACCTAAATCAATATGCTATTCCATGTTTGTGTTTTATTTATCTTCAGGACTGTTGAATCAAAAGGTTATAAAAACCCTTTTAGGCTCAACCAACACAAGTCCATCACACAGAGAAGGACGAGTTATTGGCACACACTAATGAAAGCGGTTGTTGACGATAACTAACATTTTCTATACCACAGATAAAGACAGTGTGAATCGAAGATATTTCTTCCTAAAAATGGAAGAATTCACTCAAATTAATTGAAGTTGAAATTGCCACTCGCAAGTTCGGCTTCTTTACAGTCATCTGTGGCGTTTAAGGGGTCTTTCTCTGAGTTTTATGAGATTTCTGTTGATGTCATTGAGTTGACCAGCATGTTGTTTTGCTCTCCAGTTATTGCAATCTTTGGATAGGGTAGTCTAGGATTCCAGTTCAATGTCAAAGGATATGTTTGAAATCACATACTAACGTACTACGCATTCCAAGTCTGATGTCAAAATGAGTATGTAATGCGTTAGACATTATGCAAGGATTGAGTATGCGAGAAATGCCAGGATGTATAACATATCAGGACATTTTTAAGTATGCACCGTGGGCAAAGGGTTGAACGACTTCATAATTTTAAAGGTCGACTTTATGTGCACAATAGTTGAGTCGACGTCGACTAGTCGATAAAGTGCCAAAATCTGTGACCCGAAAAAAATCAATAGAGAAGAAGAGTGCTACGTCAACTGCGTAAACCTCTTTGTAGCTATTAAGGAGCTATTTACTCCCCCTTAAACATGACGCTCTGATGGGTGAAGTAAATGCAGACTGGAGAAGAATTACAAACGTGTTTAAGGGGGAGTAAATGTCCGCTGTCGCCATCTGCGGTCACAGATTTTGGCACAACAGCGGTCTTCCCTCGCTAACAGAGCCTCCGTCCTGCGCTGCTGATGTTTTCCAGATCTGCTTGATACACAGACATGTTACCACTACAGCTAACATTAGCATGTATATTAGTTGTAGTATCTGCCTACCAGCTGTAGTTTGAGCGCAAACTAGGAAGGAGCAAGAAACGCTTGATGTTGTGCTGCCTTGCCATGCAGGGGTACTAGGATCCGCATTTGCTGTATTGCGCTGCCATCTTGGACAAAAGTCAGGGACTGCGACTAGTCGACGTCACGTGGACAGAGTCACGAGACAACACTAAAGTCGACAAGCCTGTTCAACCCCTACTGTGGGCACACTTGTCATACTCAGTCGCCCCATGATACATTGCGAGAGAAGTCCTGGGCCGGCTTCACACTAAAAGTCAAACATCCCCTTTTCAAAACAAAAGCATCTCTTCTAGCTTTCCATTACTTTTTTTTAATGCTTTTGTAAATAGGGCCAGAAGTTTTGTCAGTAGCACCTTGGCGAGCCTCTGAAAATCTCCAGAATGTCGGCATGAAATGTGTTTCCGCGTGTTTAATGGATCAAATGAGCACATGTTTTAAGAACTTTTCAAAGGTGGAGAATCAACGGAGATATTTAGCCTCAGTGTGCTTCAGGTTTTTGTCGTCATAAGTTCAAAATGCACCTTGGGAAACTACGTAGTATACTTCAGTGGGAACGCTCATCATCGGTCATCATTCTAATCATACCAATAGTATATAGTAGACAGTATGTACTCATTGAGTTTGTAGTTTATAGTATAGAGTATAACATTTCGAACATAGCCAAAGTCTTTCAGATCTCACTTGAGAATATCTTTAAATCTTAGCCTTGGTCTAAAAGTTCCTTCTAATACTCCGTGGTTTTAGGTTGACGCCCAGCGTAGTGTGACTAGAACTTTGGAAAGGTTTCACATATTGCATACTTTTCCAGTACTCAAGTTGGCGTCGAAGCAGTGAAAATTCTTTAAGAAGTGTTTTTACTGAATTTTTGCCATGAATTCTGATGTTTTTTCACTAGATGACGAAGACAGTGATTCGTTGACTCCAGTTTTGTTGTGGTTCACTCACGGTGTTCCCCGTAATATGACGTCACTACGCAAGATATTACATTTCAGCTATATTCGGGTGTCAAAGCCAAAATGTCAACCTACCACAATTTTGGCACAACTTTCAGTCAGTGGAAACACCAGAAATTACCATTCTCAGTGTTTTCGGGGGAGCTTTAATTCCTTTTTAATTCAGAATAAAAGTTCAATTCTCTTTAAATTGAACTTGTAAACAGGTAATTCTGAATAAAAATGGTCATTCCGAATTAAACATGAATCTGAATTAGGTAGCTGGTTTATACCGATATTAATTCCGAATTGCAGAATTTAAAAAAGCCAAATAAACCTGTTTTCGATGTAAACTTCAATAGTGGATGAGAACCACTTTGGGATGAAATAGCTACAGTTTCAAAATGTTATTTATCTAAGGCAGCGTGAAAAGTGAAATATCAATTTTCAAGCTGAATGTATTCAACACACAAACTGGTATAATTATCTCTAGATATTAACAAGGCCACTTTTGATGTTTGCAGGATCTACTTGAAAATGAGACTGAAGTCGACATCTGACAAAATTTCCGCAGCAGAATGGTATTACATAATAATTCCAGATCGGGTGTCACTCAGGCCTTTAATTATACTGCAGAAATAAGCCACCACTGGCACCTCTGGAATTGTCTTGTGTTATTGCTATTGGGTCAAAAGGTTGTCCAGCTCAGTGAAGAGACAAAGGGATTAAAGACTGGGGGAAAATGGCAAGAATAATCAAATTTCCAAGTTGAATGGTGTTTTTTTTTTTTGTTAAAGTAAGATGTCTTTAACTGCTGATGTGAAGAGAATGGAGTCCTGGGTTTCTTTGTGGACTCTAATTGGCTCCTCTGGATTTCACCTTCACAGGCCAGTGAGTCTGAGCGGAGAGCGAGTACAGGAGTGTGGATGTGCCGAGGTCAGGAGGTGATGCTCTCTGAAGCCTCTGTGCCGCTGTGGCTTGCTTACGTCCAAAAAAATAAGTGCGACTCGGTGCATGAATGTTTTATCGAAGTTGACTTTTCAGCTTCCGGTGTTGTAGGAAACCTTGAGGATGAAGGGGGGTGGGGGGTAGTGGGGGTGGGGGGGTGTACAAATGGAAGCTTGAAGGAAGATTCTCATTTTGCTCCTGTACTAATTGAGCCACCGCAGCACTTCTCTGGAGGACGGTCAGTCAGGAGATTGGATGTGTGGATACGGATGCCAAGTCACACCATTACACACATGCAGGAAATGCCTCGGACAAGCTTCTATCCATCGTTTTATGTAAATTAGATTGAGTTCATGCACGCAAAGAAATGAACTCCAGTGCCGTCATTGCTATTCTTGCCTTAGTGCAAATTAGGGTGGTTCACAAAATTAATTTTCGCCAGATTGCTTTTTGTCTTGTTTCAATTGAACATCTGCCCCAAAAATGGAGTCAATTGCTGCACATTTAGGGGTGCCACACACTTTTTGGTTTGTTGAAGTTTTTTTTCTAATTTCAGGAATAGTGTTTGAACTGTTCTAATGTTCTAACTCATTTAGTATAAATACAGGGAGAGACTAATAATGACCATACTTACCTTTCAAATTTCCGTGAAAATTGCACATTCTTCGGTCGAGCAATACAAATTGTGAAAAAGTGTGCCACCGTAAAATTTTTGGTACAGATGTTCAAAATGTCAATAGGAACAAGACAAAATGTGATCAGGCAAAATTTGGAAAACCTTTACTTATAGCATCATATATATTGTGAACGTGTCAAACTCAAGGCCCGAGAGCCAAATCAGTCAATTTAAAACATCCAAAATGGCTTAGAAAGCTAAAAATAATGTCTTTGTGGATATCTCAGGAGGGTTACAAAGGGCCATAAAATATCTGACAAATTTCCACGTGAACTTGAGCTCAGGATAATTTGGCAATATTGAAAAAAAAAAAAATAGAAGCTTTTAATGGGAATTATTTATTGAAATTAAGCAAAAGTTGAGAGTAATTTTACATTACTGTATCATATCCAAACAAATATTGGCATCTATGCAAAATAATACACTTTAAAAAAACAACAACATGTCAAAAGCTTTATTTGGAAGTAGAACTTATTATTCAAGTGGGGTTTCAGATTTAAAAACTCGACAGTATTTACAGGGTGTCACAGTTTTCCTATGCTTGTATAACACAATAAAAGTCATTTTTACTCTCAAATTGTTGAAAAAAAAATATTTTTTCTAAAATCCTGCTCAATCTTTAAATCATTTGACAAATTTTCCCCAAATTAAATAAATATAGTCACTGCTTGTCACCTATTGTTTGGATATTGTCGGTGCCTTATATACTACATACTTTTATTACATTTATACATGGAAATGCAAAGTAGCTATAATGTTGAAATTGTTCGATTCCCGACTTCTGCGATCAAACTTATCCGCATTTGGCGCCTAAAATCAGATGAGTTTGACACCCCTGCCTTAGTGCACTTGTAGGAAGCAAAAAAATAATACACGTTCACAAGTTTTTATGTCATTCAATGACATGACACATCGACTGTACAGTATTGTTCGCATTTTCTTTCAAATCACTGGGAGAGAATTATTCAAACATTAAAGCCAGTGAGAAAAAGTGAGGCCAAGAAAGAGAAAAACCCTCTGAAATCCTGAGCGTCTCTCAGAAAACTCAACATGCTGTTAATAATCTTATGTCGTAAAAGAAAAGCTCCGGCATCATCCGAAAGGTAAAGCAACGCTGCTTTGCATCTCAATGCGGACAATCCCTGCATGCACGCACGCTTACACACACGCACTTCTTACATTCATCATTTTGGGTTTAAAAAGACACACTCAGGCAAAACCAAACTTTTCCACGTCATTTTATACACAGCCAGCACTAAATAGTTAACGGGATCCTTTAACACTGAACATTAAAATGTATTAATTAATGACGAACATCATTCTCTAGATTTGGTATAAAAAATAGGCAAAGTTTAAGATTCTTGGTGGGGGGGGGCAAAAGAAACAATAGAATTAATGTAGACCGTCTCAAGATTTGTGGCAACTATAATATGTGTACCATATACAGCAACGCAAAAAAGATTAGTAACATAATTTATAGTGTTGACTACAAAGATTTGCGCCGGCACATCGCTTAATGTTGTAAATTCATGATCAAATCAGGCCGGCGGCCGCTTTCTGCTTCAATTTTTGCTGCAGTACCATACATGAACTGCTGGGTGCAGCGTCGCTTCACCATTTACATTGTGAAGAAGAATTGCGCAGCAGAAGAAGAACCAACCTAAAGTCTCAAAAGTTTGGGACCATTTCGCTGAAAACTTATGCTAGTATTTCTAAACAAACAACAAATGAATTAATATATGTTTTGTACAATCACTGTATCTTATTGCACTTAAAATATTTGTCTATTTACACTATATTATGAATTGTATTTTTTCAAATTAATGTGGGAGATGCTCCCACTGCCCCAGCAAACTCTGCATATCTTGCGACGCTAATTACACCACATGATCTCAGTGAACTCCCCTACGGTTTCTCTAAATCTATCACACTGCCAATTATATGGAAATAATGTAAAGAATAATAACTTCATATTCTCTCGCTGATTCACATGAAGCTAAAGATACCACTGAATGCTAATCAGTACAAAAGCAAAAAAGCTTCCAAACTCCAAGATAGTCAACATGTATTTTGAATGTCGTCTTATGCAAATCACATAAATAAATCAGGTCTGTGTGATGTACGCTCTATTTTAAGCATACAGATGCAAGTTTAGTGAAGGTGTAGCTCGGCAATTGTTATGCTAGCAACAAACAAATCACTTGTTTATTATTTTTGGATTAGTGAGAGAGAGATAGTAAGACTCGCCTGAAATATCCAAAGCTAACTAAGCTTTCTGACACAGCAGGAGACCTTTATGCTTGGAAAATTGGGTTGTTCACATATTAGCATTTGAGAACTTTGACAGAAATCCTTTGAAACTCAAAGCACTTTTTTTTCTGGTGAAAAAAAAATTGCTTAAAAATATCTAAAGTGATGCTAAATTTTGCTTTGCCCACAGAGCTTTTTACTGAATCATGCTAATCTTGCATAAACCTGGTATAAGGTAACCATACGTCTGGATTTACCCGGATATGTACTCTTTTCACGTCTTGTCCAGGGATGTTTTGCAAATTAATTAAATTGTCAGAGTTTCCCAGGGACCCTGAACGCATCTCAGAGAACATGTTAATATCAAAGACCAACTCTGCTAATATTTGCTCTATCTGAGAATTTCCACCAGTTTCTGAAAGCAAAAGAGGCGCTCTTTAATTTTACTCACATGTGACGGAATCCTTAAAGATGCCGCTTTGTTTTGATGAAATGGTCACACGAGGAAAAGAGAAAGAGGTTGAAAGTCCAAGAGAAGGAGATTAAACCAGACCAAATAAGAGTGGATTTAATTGAAAAGTTTATTTATTGAAGTGTATATTGAATGATTATCGTGTGTTCTGTAAGCCTCGTTTTAATTTCCAGGAGGCAAAGTTTCTCATTGTTTCAATGATTGAGAGATTATCAAGGTTTTTATGAGATATTTCAAGGACAGATTGTGATAGACTTAAGTCACCACTGATTTCAGATTTTTTTCAAACAGAAATTATTTTTTAAACCTTATTGACAATAACAACTTATTTATTATATGATCCTTTGCCGTTACAAGGTAGATTTAAGAAATCATCGGGTACTTTGAGTATGCCGAGGTTGGCCTGTATCCTCTTTTTTGGAAATCAAAATATGGTCACCAAAGTTTACTTACATTTATACAGTATGTGAGGACAGCAGCAGCACTGCAAAAATCCTAACCCTTTTTTTTCCCCGTCTGAGTCATTCCAAGCGCATTGACTTTATTTTATTGTAATTTGCGCTATACAAATAAAGCTGAATTGAATTCCTGCAATTTTTTTGTTTTTACGCGTTACATAATGACCACTGAATACTATGGACAAGATTTAACTTAGCATAATCTCTGACTGAATTGATACTAGTCTACAAATTGCTCATCTTGGGGTTTCTTGTGTGGGAACTGTTAAATGAACCTGTTAAGCACTGGCAAAAAGGGTGATGAATGTTCTGTGATGAAGAACCAGGGAACCCTCATCAGTTGGAAAAACTGTTCAGATCTTTGGTTGGAAAAAGCTCGGCCAGGTGTCACACAGATTTCACAACTCATGTTTGTCTTCGTTGGTTCTTACTCAAACTTTATTGACCACGGTAGACACAGTGGTAGACCACAGGTTATAAACTTGAAACAGGATCATCACATATCACCCATCACATCTATAGCCAGTGCTGAATAGGTTCATTTAACAGTTCCTACGTTACCAAAGGATCATGTGCTCCTGGCTCGTTCCGGCCCTCGACCTTCCCGCTCTGGTCTTGATGACTACTGAGATACCCCTCCTCCTCCAGACTGGCTGTCAAGTATTTGGAGCTGGCTCTTTTGTACTGGCGTTTTTGGAACATAGTAACATCACAGAGGTAACGTAACTGCCCTTGAGTTTGGTTCTACCCGTCAACATCAGTTCTTTCCATTTTAACTCAAACTTTCTTGGACCTGTTCATTCTGTGCTGGGACTTTGAGCCGAACAAACATTAAATGAGGGATAACACTATTAGCTTACATAAATGTGCTGCACGTTACAACACAAAGTCGGGGCGAAAACAGCGCGAGTAGTAATCAACGCGACTGCCGCGGCGATTCAGTAGAGAATTAGCTGAATTGAGAGTGAGCTCACCCAGACATTCAGTAGTCAAACAAACGGAGTTGACCTTCACTTTAGCATTCCCACGTGACACAAATGCTCACAAATGGCACATTTGACAATTTTTTACAAAACTGCATGCGGTGAAAAAGGGTTGCCGTGGGCACAGAAAGGCAAAAAAGAAAACTGCAGCGGTTAGCCCAAATTAGGGCTATGATGCACTTTTACCTTTCCCCAATGAATTGTGAATGGCATTTTACACTGCAGGAGCATCATTTGAGAGATATTAATGTAAGTTTAACTAAGCCCTGGAGGCATTTTAAGACTGTATTTCAAATGACAGCAGGGCCTCGAGGCTCCAAGAGGAAGTCATTCCCCAGATAAAAACAGGAATGTCAACAAGGCAGGCCAGTACCAAGTGCGACGATACGTCGCTGAATGTCTTCATCACATGTTACACTCTTTATTACTCACGGAAAAACAAAAGCCAGTACACTGCAGCGTAGAGTGAAAACATCCTATTATTCGTCACAGTAATGTTTGTGTCCATGTTGTACATGCGTGTCTATCACAGGCAAACACGCCTTTGCTTGAATTCACAAACAGACAAATTATTAGTGGGTTTTTCTCCAGCAGCACAAACAAGAACCGTCATAACATACAACCCGTTTCCATGACGGCTGGCCTCCTTCAGGCTTTTACCATTTCTATTCTCAACTTATGCATAAGGATGTTTAAAGCAGTGTTTTTTAACTTTGGGGTCGTGACCCAATGGGGGAGTCGCCAGGAATTAAAATGGGGTCACCTGAAATGTCTAGTACAGGTAATTGTTTTCTTTTTTTTAATTACCGATATTATTAAATTATTATTCTTTACCACACACAATCGCAAACAAAAATATTCTAAACTTTCTCAAATGTAATTTTTTTTTTTTTCCAACAATGTCTTTATTATTTTTTGCTTTACAACACACAACAACAGTACAACCTCCCAGACACACACCCGTGCTTCTGCTTCTTCAAAAAGAATGTCATGTTACTGGAGTGTACAGAGACATCCATATTTCCAAGAAAAAAAACAAACAAAGGGTAACTAAAAAAAAATGAATATAAAACTCAAAAGGTATAGTCCCAAGTCCGATTAGTCTCATGAGTCCTCATTACGATCCTCGGATAGATTCAAACGTTCCACGTAGGTGATAAATGGCCTCCATATGGATTCAAACAAGTCACTTTTCCCTTTCAGAAGATATGTAATCCGTTCCAGTGGTAGAATTGTCAACATCTGTTTGGCCCATTGACCAATACTGGGAGCAATCAGAAGCTTGGCTTGTAGTAAACCAATGTCAATAAGAATCCGTTCACATTTAGCGTATTTAGGATAGTTTGGATAAATTCCCAAAATGAAAAAAGCAGGTTCTTGAGTTAAGCTTTTTGAGATGATGTCTTTTAAAGTTTGTGTAACTGCATTCCAAAAAGACTGAATTACCCTACATTCCCAAATGCAGTGAAAAAGTGAACCCTTTTCTTCATTACACTTTGTACAAGTATCTGGAATGTCAGGGTTTTAACTGGAGTGATGTAAACTCTCATTAACCACTTATATTGCAGTATCCTTAACCTTGAGTTAATAGTTTGTTTTTGGGCTTTTATACAAACAGAACGCCATTCTTCAAGAGATAGATTCATTTCTAGGTCCTTTCTCCATGCCTCGAGTTTAATAGTTGAGTTCTCTGAAGAATTTGATGCCAATAAATTATAAAATTGTGAGATTGCTCCTTTTTTCGAACTGTCTTCAGTAACTAAGACCTCTAATTTAGATTTAAATGGTTTTAAAAGATTGCTTTGTTTTTTCTGAATAAAGTTTCTAAGTTGAAGATATTTAAAAAAGTATTTCCTATGTATATTATATTTATATTGAAGAGTTTCAAATGACATCATATCATCTGACCCTGCAGTGTATAAATCCTGAATTTTACCCAAACCATTTAGTGCCCATTGTTTAAACACTGCATCTGCTCTGCCTGGTTTAAATTCTTGGTTTGCCCATATTGGGCTCAGCTGTGACAGAGTAACTGGTTCTTTCATAAATATTTTAGTATTGTACCATACTTTAACCATATTCTTAACAATTGGATTTGTGGTTTTTTTAAGTAAGTTAGCTTCTGAATCGGATAAAATATATAGAGGTAAAGATGGGCTTAAGACCCTATTTTCCATTTCTGTCCACTGGGGAGCATCCGTTGTACTGAAATAATACCTGATGGACCTAAGTTGCGCTGCCCAGTAATACCACATTATATTTGGACATTTCAGTCCTCCCTCGCCATGAGATAAATGAAGTAGGGACAGCCTTATCCTAGCTCTTTGGTTTTTCCATATGAAGCTTAGTATTAATGTTTTAAACTTCTTAAACCAAACATTTGGAGGTGGTAAGGGAATATTCTGAAAAATGTACAGCAATTTGGGGAGTATATTCATTTTGTAAATGTTGATTCGACCAACCAGAGACATGGGTAGAGACATCTATCTATTAACGTTATCAGTTATTTCTTTAGTTACAGATTCATAATTATTTTGAACTATTAGATCCAAACTTGGGAGTATTTTAATTCCTAAATACGTAAACTGGTGGACTGAATGAAACTGTGAGGTTACTACAGGAGGTGTATCTCTCTTTTTCTTGTCCAGCAGGAGAATGGAGGATTTAGATCTATTTATAGTATAACCTGAGATATGACCAAACTCATCGATTAGTTGTAGCAAGGCGGGGATAGATTTATCTAATTGAGAGAGAAATAATATTATGTCATCCGCGTATAATGAGAGTCTATGTTCTACTTACCTCAAATGTAAATTTAGTTCAAATAAAATATAAAGAGTATAAAAATCAGGCGCATCTTGACACGTAGTGCGTTAACACTGGCTATTCCGCATTGGAAACACAGAATAACAAACATGATAAACACATTCCTAAAAAGAAAATGTTTCTGGGATTGTCACCAGAAATTTGTTGGATGAAAAGGGGGTCACTACCCGAAAAAGGTGGGGAACCACTGGTTTGAAGCCTCACAAACTCACTGAAGACCAGGCAACAACATTCAGTGTTCAGACACTCCTTTGAAATGACCAGGATCATTATCAGGCTTCTGCAAAGCTTGATGGTGAGTTAATCATTTGAATCAGGTGTGCTGGAAGAGGGAATCATCTAAAACATGCTGGTTAGGGGCCCTTGAGGACCAGGATTGGGCACCCCTGTTCTAGAAAGATCAACAAATTGAAGATCATTTGCTTGATAAAAAAGCAGTAAAAGATTGAAAATGCTGCTCGAAGGTTTGTGTTGATTTCCGCTGTAAACACTTTACTGACAGGACATAAACCAATGCATAATTTGTTACACAGGAAGTTGCACCCATGAAAAAATGTAGGTAATGCTTAAACCTATACAGTCCATTAGGGTCAAAGTTCCTTCCATCATGCAGATAGTTATATATTTACCAATGATTGAGCAAATACCAGCAGGTTCAATTCACTTTGTCCATCAGGACGAATAATCCACATGTCCTAACCTCGCTGCTTTTGTCGAGGTATTTCTGTCAGAAGCACAAGGTATTCTCACACACGCTGTATACTGCCGCTCTATTAGACACTTGGCATTCTAATCCTCTTAAACTGTTTCTCACCATGGAGGGTTTCATCATACTTTTGTCACCGCACATGAAATCCAAGCACTAGGATTCCTATTAAAACTAAAACACATTCAGGGCAGTAGGAAATAGTCATTATGGGCACTATAACTAACACTTGGGAGCCATTAGGAGCTGGTGTTCAAAGTCAGAGTGATTAAAGGAGTCTTTGTCGGACACATCAAAGAAAGACAGAAGGAAATCCACCGAGGACGAGAAGTTTTTTTTTCTCTTCACGCGTCCTGCTTATCGTCAACATGTTTGTGTTGTTTGTTGATGCTTCAGTGCTCACTCTGATGCTGAGGGATTCATTATAATGTAGAGAGTAGGACGATATCCGGAACGTGGCAGACTTGAAAGAAGTTGGTGAGGGCCAAATTTGGAGGGTTACACCACATGGTTTCAAACTTTTTCAATTGTTTGATCCAACAGATTGAAACAAAGCAGTGAACCGATTAAAATAAGACTAAGAAGTTAAAGGTCTTCCGAATTTACTGTGTTCAAAAGATCTAAATGCTGCAAAAACTGCTCTTGTTTACTGTATATCTTTAAAGTGTGGGCAATGGTGCCCTGGAAGGTAGTGAAGATAGGCTACTGCATTTTGAATTACTGAGCAAAATATGTTCATTTACAAATAAATACGTATCTGTATGTTTTGGCAATTTGCTGTGACACGTATTTAGAATATAAATAAATATAGAAAACAAATTTGAAGGGTGATTGGAATACGTAGACTGGGTACTTTGGTTACTTTACGATTCTCTTGGAAAATAAACACAAGACGGTTCTGGCTAAAAGTCAAATACCAACTATTCTATTACGAGATACACTATTGGTTAAAGAAGGTGGCGATAATCCATTAACTTGATCATTGAGAGCATGTCTAGGTCATATTCCCCTCGGGGTCCATTCTCACGTCTGGACTTCAGCACTTTTTTGCGCTGCACATTCTTTTGTCCGAGTCACAGTTAAAATCTCTCTCCTTGATCATCATCATCATCATCATCATCATCAAGGCAAGGTAAGGCAAATTTATTTGTATAGCGCATTTTCTACACAAGGCAACTCAATGTGCTTTACATGATCAAAAAGTGCAACAGAAAACATTCAACAGCTTGTCATCATCATCATCATCATCATCATCATCATCATCATCATCATCGTCATCATCGTCATCATCGTCATCGCTGTAAAGTGTGACCGAGTTAGATGCGCTGGAGATATGAGGAAATAACGCGTGTTTACAGCTTTTTAGTCATTGTCTGCTGCAATCAGGCTACTGCTAGCTGCTATGCTAACTGTCTGTCAACTCTACTTTAACAAGTAGAAAATCAGAGTCCACTTTTTCTCTCTACTCCAGAGCATAATCGAATACTGCGGATACTTTGTGTTAACATAATTTTATTTCATAAATCTAATGTAAATATGCTTTAACCGGGTTCCCAGACAAAAGAGAAATCAATATGCTTTCGCTTTCACATGCAACGATTCAAGTTTCAAAGTTATTTCCATATTAAACACCTGATGGTGCTGCTGACTGGCTGAAAAATGTACAAATAAGTCGCTACAATGTACAAGTCTTCAATTTAAGATTATAAAAGTGGCAACCAATACTCTGGAAAATAAAGTACTGGGCATTCAGTTAGTTCTTAATAATTCCTTGGAGTATCCAACATCCAACATGTACTCAAGTTACTGTAATTGAGTTGCAGTTATGGGTACTTGTACTTTTTTTGAGTATATTTCTCAATCAGTAATTTGACTTGTACTTAAGAACGTTTTAAAAGAAGTAAATAATTTGTTAGATTTCTACACCCAACCTTTACAGAGTAAATTATACATTTCCTTGTTTCAAAATGATCAACGGACATTTTGAAACTACGAAAAATTTTGTGAAAAAGTTCAGTACCTGTACTTAGAGCCTGATCATTTTATTTTTATTTTGAATTGAATTCATTGGCATTATTTTTTTATTTTTTTTTTTAAATTCTACATTTTGACAAACCTTTTATTTTATACAAATGCTTTTGTGGAAATTAAATTAATTTCCAATTGTGGGAGCTTTGGTCTCTTTTTTAAGTTTATACATGAGATATTTACTGTATGCAAGGATACCGTGGCGAGATTTATTACCAAAAATAAACATGGGGTGAAAGTAACTAGTAACCTTTACTTTGAGTACTATTTATTTCAGCTACTTTTTACTTGTATTTGAGTATGACATACTTGTACTTGAGTACAATTTCATTCAAGTAACAGTACTTCTACTTACCCCTACGTAGGATATATTAGTACTCTTTACACCTGTGAGGGTAGCGTAAGTACTAAAAACATTATTTATATCATACGATAGGATAATGGGCAGTAAAACACCAGCGTACCTGTGTTCATCAGGGATGGCAAACATCTATACTAAATACATGTCAGCTGTATGGGTTAGCATGTGTAGCTGCTGGTAGTGACACGTGAAATATTGACACCCTCTCCCATCACACACGTGGAGCTCAGCTCGGCTAATTTAGAGCTCAGCTGGAACCCGACGTTCCTCGGTTGATGATACTATTCGAGCTTCCAGAGTTGATTCTTTTTGACGAATGTCATCTGTGTTTATTGTGTGTGTACACGCACCCTCTCGAGCACATCTGTGAGGATATTGTGAATAAACGACTGCAGCCGAGGAAGCCATATTACAGTTTTTTTTTTTCAGCACGAGTGTCAGCTTATATATTGGATTTGCCAGAGAATCCCCAATGATCAAGACCAAAATCCACAGCCGTGCCCTAATAAGCTCTGCACATCAAGGCTTTCCCTCCATTTTTCTCTCCGCCTCGCTCCCCCACTCGCATGCTTCCTATTTTTTTTTTCTTTCTCCCTTCCACTGACACCTATTAGCAAACCCAGACCACACAAAAGAGCTCAATCACAACTGGCAATTTAAATTAGGCCCATTTTTTCTCCGTCTCTCGCGCTTCAAAACACCTCTCAGCAGAACGAGGCCCACTGCACTGAGATTACTGGCACCCATTTATCTGTATGCATGTATGTGTGCGTCATTGGGTCTGAATGACACTTGGAAACAAAGACGATGGAGCCCAGCATTGACAAGGCCACAGTCATTTGGCTTTCTCAAGCTTTTATGAGTGAATTCCAGCACTATTCTCTCTCCGGCAATTACTTTTCAAATATTCACTGTATGCGTCATTGATGACGATAGTGTAGATACACATGAAGACAGAATGAGTTACACAGCCTGTCATTTAAAGAATCCCTGGCCTCCGCTTTAGTTTCTCATTCTCTTTGAGCTGCTAGCAGGCCAGTGGCGCTAAAACACTCACACAAACACCCACCCAAACCTAATTAAGAAATAAATGCAATGTTGATGTTTATTTTCCTTCTTACTTGTCAAATAAAAACATCCCGTGTGGGCGTTTAGGCAGGTTTCTGTGGTTTGGATATAGCTGCCTTCCAAGATTCTTGGGTCTCGGTTCCAGATACGTCACATCTGTGACGTGGAAATCGTTTAGGGTAATGTAGATCATAAATGATTGATATAAAACAGGATATATTAACTAGGGCTGTAACGATTAATCGTAAGGCAGTTAAAAATCGATTCACAGGTATCACGGTTGATATCGAGTTTCTGAAAATTGAATCGCAGAGGGCGCCATCCACAAGTGTAGGCGGCGGGCGGAGCCAGCTAATACTTTCTTTCTGGCTGCCTTCTACTCTTAAATATGTTAATAAATGATTCATTACCCCTTAAGCACAGAAAGAAAATCTGTAATATTACTTGAATATCTGTAAAAGTCACGTTTTTCTATTAGCTCTGTCTGCTAGCATAGCTTCTCTTCTTCACTGCAAGATATCTGCATGCCAACCGACCACAAATATGATGTAAATCAGTGCAATGACGTTTTTTGTTTTTTTTTTAAGTCCAATTGTTAAGGCACAAAATACATTTTCAGTTGCACTTTTAAAAGAAAAAGAACTATTATGCAGTTTTGCATTGTTTATTATAGAACCAGAATTTAAATTAATAGGCTTCATTTTCATTTGTATTATTCCTTTATTTATTTCATTCAAGATTTATTTTTAGTTAAATTGCATTGTTTTGAATAGTTTATCAAGGGATTCTTTTGACAATGAAAAATAAAAGGAAAATAGTACTGTATTTTCTAGTTTTTTTCCCAAAAAAAAAATTTGTCTACAGTCCCATTTTGTAAAATAAATCGTGAGAGAATCGTATCGTGAACCCTGTATCGTGAATCGAATCGTATCGGGAGTTGAGTGAATCGTTGCATCCCTAATAGTAACCTTTAGTTGGGCATGGTCTGGTGCAATGTTTCTCAAATTGGGGTACGCGATGGCACTACAGGGGGTACCTGAGAGAGTGAGAGAAAAAGTGGAAAATTAACAAATAAAGTGTCAGTCTTGGTCCCACCCCAGGCGTGATGACCAGAAATGATAAAAACTATAGAAATAAATCTACTCAGGAAGCACTAAATCAATGTTTTTCAACCTTGGGATCGGAACACCATGTGGGGTGGCCTGGAGTTTAGATGGGGTCGCCTGAAATTTCAGAAAAACTTAAATACATTTTAGAAATTATTAGTAATACTTTTTTAAATAAAAAAAAAAAAAAACTATCTTAAACAACTGTATTTCTATACTTTCACTTTGTGAAATATAAATAAAATTGGGCCAAGATCCAAAAAAGGTTGGGAACCACTGCACTAAATACTGTTTCTTTCCACTTTTTAAATAGTTTTCGAAGCAAAACGTGGTCGTCGGAGAAAGGGGGTGGTTGAGCCAAAAAAGTTTGAGAACCACTGGTCTCGTTGAAAGGTTTGGTATCAATTGAATTCTTTGGGAGAATTGGGATCGAGTGAGAATGAAAAAAAAACTGACTTCACAACAAGAACGAGAATGGACCGTTGAAAGTAATGAAATAAAACATGTACAGTAGGTGGCAATATGCACCTATTTAAGTTGATTGCAACACGCCAATAACCAAGAAAGAAAGAAAGACTTCACAACAAACTCTTACTAATTTGACATTTGTTTTAAACCCCTTTCAAAACACAACCAAGCCAATAAAGCTACAAAGTCCACATCCTAAATAACAAAGACAGCTCAACTGAAAGACTATTATACGTAACTTTTACTTGTAGAAATTAGACTCTCTATGGGAGTGGAAATATTGACATGTCATCAACATGACATTCAAATGGCGATTGGTCGAAATCTCCAAAATGTTAAAGCCCACACAACGGGATATTATGTGTCGTTTATATAAATTAGTTTTTACATCTATTTGTAACAAAGTTTTATTATTCAGCTTTAGACCTACCCTCTGAAGTGTATTCAGGTAATGGGTTGCAATATATGGTGCTCATGGTCCTTTAGTAGTTCTACAATGACAGATTAAGTCATATTTGGTAATATTTGGAAGTGGAAAACAATGTTTTGAATATGAAAGCATAAACTAAGGCAGTGTTCGAGATTGCATACTAATGTACTGCACACTCAATGAGTATATACTGTCTACTATAGACTATTAGTATGATTAAGAGGATTAGGATGATGAATGTTCCCAATGAAGTATTCTTCCAAGTTTCCCAAGATGCATTTCAAACCTACAAACACAAAAACCTTAAGCACACGGAGGCTTCACCACTATTTAAAGTTCTGAAAACATATTGAGTGAGAAAGTGACCAAGTAGAATATCAACATGTGGTCATTTGATCCAAAAAACTCGCGGAAACACTTTTCATGCCAACATTTCAGAGATTTTAGTAGACCCGCCATTGTGCTACTGATTAAACTTCCGGTTTACTTCAAAACAAGAGCCCTATTTACAAAAGTGTTAAAAAACTAATGGAAGACAAGAAGAGATGCTTTTGTTTTGAAAGGGGATGTTTGACTTTTAGCTTGAAGCTGGTGTCATGTACGCATCATACTGAGATTGTATACTGTATGCGCACTACCGTAAAATGAATTTTTGCTAACAAAAATAAATTATTTTTTATTTCAAAGTGAACGGACACGTATTTTAAATGTTTATTGGATTATGTTGGGGTTATGGTTATAATCTCGGTACGGAGGTAAACTCAGTACGTGACACCGGTCCCAGCGCAATTTTACGTTCCGCTCGCAATGCATCATGGGGCGGTTGAGTATGACTTGTGCGCCCACCGTGCATACTTCAAAAATGTTCTGATATAGAATAAATCCGGGTATTTTTTGCATACTCAATCTTTAGTAGTATGTGATTTCAAACACAGCCTAAGTTTCCACTAGTAGTAGATAACCTTACCCCCACTCACTAAGCTAATTATGCTAAAGGTAGCACAGATGATTACATGTATTGGTGTCCCCAGGCAAAAGGGAAAGGTTACCATGGTAACAGTAATATTTAAAAACCATTCACTTTGCTCTACTTAGCGTTTGTGATTATTGGTTTAATCACTAGACGGTGATGTAAAACCTAAACTTTACATCCAATGCTAAATAACGATCACTAAAAGAGCGATTCAATAACCCAACACATACAGCTTATCCCAGTGGATCTTTTTGGACTGCAATTGTTGACCCAACTCAGTTTGACAAACTAGAAAAACAAAACGGTATTTTTAAATCCACATGTCAAGAGAAAACAGCCTCCTGTCTAGACGAAAAACACTGCCAAAAAGATTCCAGTCCTCCCACTTTATTTCCGCCAATTAGCATAGCAGGAGACTGCTGCTAGGCTGAATAGCTTTGCTGGAAACAGG
The DNA here is from genome assembly GCF_900634775.1 of Gouania willdenowi. Lineage (NCBI taxonomy): Eukaryota > Metazoa > Chordata > Actinopteri > Blenniiformes > Gobiesocidae > Gouania > Gouania willdenowi. The sequence continues at coordinate 10,438,490 of NC_041061.1, read as the reverse complement.
TTAATACATACATACAACTAAACTCTTCTTCAGGACGTTTTATGAATTTCAGGGATACATTTGTTTATAGCCTACTCAGTAATCATGCTACAGCTAATGTGCCACTCGATAGCTGATCACAATAGCTAGTTTGTTTCAGTCTAGCAAAAAAAAAAATGCTCAAACATAAGTCACAATTTAAAAATGTATAACAAGACTGAAACAGGCAGAGGAAAAAATGCTTATATGCCCAACATAAATCATAACATTCAAGTTACTTTTCTCAAAGAATACACACAAAAGAAATGCAAGCATTCAGCAAGTACATTTGAGTTTTTATATTTTCAAATAATATATACATATATATATCAGTGACGTGCCGTCAGGGTAGGCAAGGTAGGCAGTGCCTACCCAAGGGTGAATTGACATATTTTGATTATTTAATTATAATTTATTTATTTATTTAAATTGTATATATATATTTTTTCCATTTCCAATAGCCTACAGTACCTATAAGTTTGAAAGTGTCCGCATTTTGTGCGTTTCATAGCCCAAATTACTAAACAGCGCTATTTCCTGGAACAGCTGCAGTCTTTTTTTTTTCTTTTTTTCCGCTCCGCTGTAAGGCAGAGGGAGGCCACGCCCCTTCCCAAAGGCACGTCGCTCTTCTGCCTCCGTTCCCATTGCGTGATTTTACGTGTTTGCGCATGCGCAGTCAGGTCCCCATATGACATCCATTTACGCGTAAAGGCAGCGTAGAGAGCTGCCTTTGCACGTAACTGTGCTATGCTAAATGCTATACGTAAGTTCACAGCACATTAGTGAATAGATGACACGTGACCGCTGCTGCTACGTTCTCTAGCTAGTGGGCGGGATAACACTACAGTCAGGATGACAGCGCTAGAGATGATAGAGAAACTTTGTTTTGAGGAAAAACGACAGCTTTTAAAAGATGGAGACCAACACCTGAGCTACCAGAGCTTCAGTAAAGGTAAGGACAGAACATGTTTCATACTTTTCACAGTGAATGGTGCAAAAGGAAGAATTGGCTTTGTGGATGCTCCTCACTGAGGATGTTCTAAGTTGTTGTCATTTTCTCTGTGTTTCTGTGTTTCCAACACAAACAACACAGTGCTGTCGTGTCATGAGATATATCTTGTTGGGAGAGTATGGAGGCTATATTAAATAATTGTTTATGTTTCTTTAATGGTGTTTACGATGTTGATTTTGTTAAATGGCTAAACGCTTGTTCATGTGGATCTTATTGGGTTTTTTTCTTTCTTATTATGAATTTTATATTTTGATAAGCGCAATGAGATGACTTTGTTGGAAATTGCTTTATACAAATAAAATTGATTTGAATTGAATTAACACTTGACAGCAGAAACATATGAAATTGTCATTGGTGGTCTCGATTTGCAACGTGCCTACCCAACCCTAGTGGTCACGGCACGTCACTGATATATATATAAAACACATTACAGAAAAATACACCAGACAAAAACCACACACACATTTATAATGTTTCATAAAATTAAACCAGGGAAATTGCACAAGCTATTTTACTTTGCACCCCCTTTATAACACCACAGAGTACAGAGTATGTGAACACAAACACATACTCATTTGGCCATAATTGACAACTCTACTTAAGCTCCCACTATATGAATACATACTTCCGACGGGCACTGTGCTAGTGTAGATAAACTGAAGACCGCTCACAATCAGTTTCACTTTTAGTAGCCGTTACGGTATATCGCCTTTATGAGAAGATCTGACGTGTTTGTGACCCAATGCAAGGCAGTGGTTGGACAAAACAATAGACTATCGTCTTAAATGGACTATTTCTGTGGTCAGAAGCGATGAGGAGGAGAAGAAAGCGGCGTAGCAGCTCATGTGAGTGTTTGAAACAGCTGATAGTTAAGAGTTTACGTCCCTGCGGCAAAGAGCGAGCGGACTAGTTCTGTGGTCAGAGGAGGAGGAGAAGGAGAAAAAGGAAAACTGTTAATGATTTACTGCTGCTGTTGCTGTGATAAAAAAAAAACACACGCTGAAGCAGCGCCTGAAGCAGGGTGTGTGTTTTTTACGCCTTCTCATGCATATGCATGAAGGCCCAAAAAACTGCTTGTTTTTAGTCGCGCTCTGAAAGTGACCGTTCAGAGGGCTACAGCTCCAGAAAACAAGTTTGGGAAAATAAACCTCTAAAACTATGTTGTTGGGGTTCTTAGAATAACTGGAGATGTGTGAAAAATAGCATAATACTGGACCATTAAACAGCTTTTTTTTATCGGAAAAAATAAAAAGACACAAATGCTCTTTGCTTTATTTACGGCTGCCGTTGAAATTCAGTGGCGTTAGCAGAGATTGGGAGGCGTATAGTGAGCAGCTGGGACATGCTAATATTACAGGGTGATACAATTCCCTCAGGTGGAAATCTTTCAACACCTGCCATAAGAACTGCAAACACAACTGAAACGGAGACCGTGCTTCTTTTCTTCCCGTGCGTTGCATCCAGGAGAGCAGAGTTAGTATCAAGGACAGGTCAAGTGTATGAAAGCATGGGAAACTTCACACACACACAGAGAGAGAGAGAGATACTGATAAAGCCAAGCACAGCACTTGGGAATTGATACGGTCTTAGAAACTGCAGATGTTTTCCTGGCACTTGAGTCTGACTTGGGCATTTTGATACTTTTTTGCCCTTGGACAAAGCTGTTATCCAGCCTCATCTTCCTCTTCCTCCTCCTCCTCGTCTTTCACAACTCTCTTTTTAGACTTTGGTTTGGAGAGCAAGTCATTTCCTGTCTTCTTCTTTTGTGACATCCCCTCCTTTAATAAATGATGGCCTTATTCAGTCCCATAGACACCAACAGCTGCATATATATGGATTCAAATGAGGAGCTTTTTATGGTTCCTCATGATGTATTAATATTTATGCCCGTGCCAACTATGATAACGACGGCGTTTTTGAATTTAGCGCTTGGAAATAACACGTTTCAGCTGCAGTTCTCTGGCTGCTGAGGAGGATTTCTGCAGTTTGTCGACCAAGCACTGGAATGGGGAGCCCAGAGAGAGACAGGAGGTTAAATATTCCATTTAAATGTTGTGTCACGGACTAAAGGGCAGAGTGAATCAATCAATCAACCAAACACAATTAGAATATTCGTGGTTTCAACATGATGCCTGTGTACTATCACACACACACACACGCACACACACACACACACAGCTGACAGAGATACTGACTCTGTGAACACAGCTGATAACAAGTTCTTCATCAGGGTTTCCAATCATCCTATTAATATTGTGCCACTGCCAAGCAGCGAAGTGATGATTGCACCGAGTTAAATGCATTTTAATCATTATTCATACTTGAAATTGATTGCAATCCTTATTTTCCTTAGCGAGCATAAAGCTATCTTTTGGTTCAAAAATGGGTCCCAAAATGCAGTGTATTGTTTTGTTTTTACACTAAAAGCATGGGGTGAATATTGAGCCATGAGAGCACATGACAAACTAAAGGCCTGGGGTCCAAATCCGGCCCTTTAGTGCATCCAATTTGGCCCGCAGGAGAAAATAAAAATGACAAACATAAATGATTGTGTAAATCACCAAATAATCACGATGTACATATCTAAAATTCACCAAATCCACAATATTTTTAGAGGCTTGTATTTTTCCTTTGTTTATATTACATGAATACAGTATTTTGAATTGCAAATTGTGGAAAGAACTAATTTTCCCCCACAAATCTTGCAATTTTGAAAGAAAAATTATTCCACAAAATTCCTCTAAATTACACAATAATGCACAATAATGTTAATGTTAAAGTTGTTCTCCCCCCCCCCGTGCCTCAAATCTGCAGCCCACTTGAGATCAAACTAGCCCGTATTTGGCTCCTGACTTACAATAACTTTGCCAACAATTTTACCATTATTATTGCAATTATCATTACAATTAAAAAATTCACGATTTATTTATTGTAAGTAAATTTGTGGAATTGTTTGTGAGAAATTGCAGTTCTATTTACAATTTTCAATTAAAATGACTGCATTCATGTGATTATAAACAAAGAAAAAATACAAGCCGCTAAAAATATTGTGAATTTTAATTAAATTGGCGAATTTGAGATACAGTATCTACAACTGTATTATTTGGTAATTTACACAATAATTCATGTTTTCTCCTGTCCTTTGACAGACATGCTGTGGAATGCATGTTGCACAAGAAAATATATAGTATTTTTGTTTTAAACAACATTATATGTGTTTTCAACAGCTATTTTTGAAAAACTAAATTTAGACCCCTGCTCTAATGGGCCTGATTTGGCCCCCGGGCTTTGAGTTTGACACATGTGGTTTAGTGCAAGCAGGCTTTGTCTCCATGGCTTGGTTGGAAGAAGTTGGCCAGTGCACAGCATGTTGGCACAATAGGTCGAAACAGCCAGTACCATGCGACCCTCTACGGCGGGGGTGTCAAACTCATTTTAATTCAGGGGCCAAATATGAGCCAGTTTATTCTCAAGTAGACCACAGATTATAAGCAAATAAAATATAATAAAATGAGCTATTTTTCACGTATAATAGTATTTTAAGTATATAAGGCACCAATAAGTGACAAATATCAGTCCCAGCAGGATCTTCACTTAAATTTCCTTGATTTTGTGACCAATTTAAATTCGATTTGGGGAAATCTTGGGGACTAATTTGAGAACAACTGAAAGTAATTACAATCATTTGAGATTTAAAATGACTGCAATCTTGTGATTAAGTATGGGAAAACTGTGAGCCCTGGCAGAAAACATGCAGTTTCATTGAATTTGTGTATTTGGAGGTGAACTGAATTATTGGTGATTTCCACAATATCCTAAGATGTCATGTTTTCGTTGTCTTAATAAATTTCTCCTGGGGGCCGAATTGGGAGCTTTAAAGTACCGGATTTGGTCCCCGGGCCAGAGTTTGATAAATGTGCTCTAGTGTACTCGATACTCCAAGTCTTAAAGTATTAGCTATTCTTTTTGGTTTGTTCTCCATCGAGCTGCGTTTGCAACATACAGTTACTTAATGATTATGTTGCATCATCCGTGTGTTCTATAGGTGCAGGCCAGAAGGGGAAAGGATTGGCTGCATTCGTGATTTACCACAGCGTATCATGGACTGCCAAAAAGTGCAACAGAAAACATTCAACAGCCTAAAATCAATAAGGACATTAAAATCGACACCAAAAAACATTTAAAATCATCAACAAACTTGTTACAACAACAACATGACCAAAAATTTCCCTCTCAATCATACGCAGTAGAGAAAGAGTGCCTTTAACTGTGATTTAAAAATGTTCACATTGCCCATTCACAATATTGGTATGTGTCAATGATTTGGTACCACCAGCTGTCGCAGTATTTGACTCACAAATAAATGAAAAAAACAACTTTAATGGATATAGGCTAAAAAAAAGGGGTGGGCCCCTGGGCCCCTAATCGAATTGTACGAGACATAATCGGAATCAACGTTGAATTACCTTTGAAACGATATATCACACGACTCTGTTCCCATAAATTTGGAAATTACTGGAAATGGGGGGTGGGCCCCCGGGCCCCTTTTTTAAAAAAAGGGCTCAGAGCGTCTCATCTTATTCAGTCAGAGTATTCATGCCTCACTGCATTCCGATCTAACAAGAACACAGTAGTCATTTGAAAAATGGGGTCCCCTGGCCCACCCCGTGACACATACGGGATAATGGGCCATATTTATATATTGGTAGGTGCCAATGATTCGGTGCCACCAACAGTCATAATATTTGACTTACAAATAAATGAAAAATTTACTCTTTCTTTTCTTTTGGGACCCCAAATCAGAAATCGGGCTCCGAGTGTCGATGCGTACATCCATAGATTATAGCTAACAAATTTCAACCCGATCTGTTCACAATTAATAGAGTTGTGATTTTAACTGGTGTCAACAACAACAAGAACAACAAGAAGAAGAACAAGAAGAACAACTAGAAGAAGAACGAGGAGAAGGACAAGAAGAAGAAGAACAACAACAACAACAAGAAGAATAAAATCAAGAACAAGAAGAAAAACAAGAAGAAGAACAAGAAGAATAAGAAGAAAAAGAAGAACAAGAAGAACAACAACAACATGAAGAAGAAGAACAAGAAGAAAAACAAGAAAAAGAAAAACAAGATGAAGAAGGACAAGAAGAAGAGCTGGCTAATGTAAAAATGCTAAAACACAATGTATCCAATAATCCCGGTTTCTTTTGTAATGTTGAGCACATTTATGCAGAAGTCTAAAAATAGACATGTGACATTGCAATAATGCTAACATTACTCATGGTGAGTCCTGCCTGATGTACCCGGGCTTCCCTCACAGCTCTGAAGCGAGTATGCGTCAGTACACTCATGGACATCTACAGCAGGGTCTTAGTCATCCCTGTCAGACATGGGAGTGGCGGCGAAGGAGGGGGACGCTCAGAGGACGAGACACCAAAAGGACAGCATCCGACGCTACGCGTGACTCACTCCCACGTTTGATCACAGCGGCGACTTTAGACATACGGACGTAAACGATGATGTAGTCGTGACTGACACGTCTACTTCCTCTTTTTCTGTCGGCCAAAATAATAGATTATGGATTTTTTTTCATCCTGCGCTTATATGGAATGATGTGTCATAAACAAACATTTACTTACAGTACTTCAGCCTATAGCACAGCGGTTCCCAACCTGTTTCGGGTCATGAGAAAGTGAAAGTATAGAATACAATTATTTGAGATGTGTGGTGTTTTAATTTGAAAAATCTAAATTATTCCAGTTCTAAGCTTTCTGCCTCTTCCTGCACTGTATGTCTATTTGTGATATTACATATTGGTTTTTTTTAAACTGTGCAATATATATATATATATATATATTCTTAAACAGTAATTTGTTTTATTTTATTATTACTAGACATTACAGGTGACCCCAAGGTTGAAAATCCCTGCTATAGCACAAGATTAGCTGTTCTCGCTTTCAACCAGCTGCTTCTATGGTCTTAAAAAAAAACATCACGGCCTGTTCTGAATACATTTCAACTGCCTTGGTGTTTGAATCCACTTAAATCCACTTTCTGATGTAATATTTTTTATTTCCATGGTAAAACCTTATATGGAGTTCTTCTGTGAACAATAACACTTTTTAAGGATTCTTGTGAAAAAAGCGGTAGAGCAGGGGTGTCAAACTAATTTCAGTTCAGGGGCCAAATATGGACCAGTTAAGCTTAAGTGGGCCACAGATTTTAGGCGTGAAAAAGAGCAAATTCAACTATAATGTGCCTTGGTTTGCACTTCCACGTACAAATGAAATGTAAATGATAAAGTATGTGAGTATATCAGTCCCTGCAGGATCTTCACTTATATTTTCCTGATTACGGGAATTTGGGGAAATTTTGTGTAATATTTTGAGAGAAATTCGACAGATGTTGGAAATATTTAGTTATTTTAACAATTTGAGATTAAAAATGACTGCCGTCACGTGATATAAGAACTGGAAAACTGAGAAAACTGATTTTTTTTTTTTGTATTTGGAGGGGCTGAGATATCTACAGCTAAATGAGTAGGTCATTTAAAAACTAAAATAAACAGTATAAAATCCCATTTTTTAATGCTTATGTTTGTTAATTTTCCAATTTCTCTCTCTCTCAAGTACCCCCTGTAGTGCCATCGTGTACCCACATTTAGAAAACTCTGGTCTAGTGCAAGCAGGCTTTGTCGCCATGGCTTGGTTGGAAGAAATGCTGCTTCTATGGTATTAAAAAAACAAAACACCACAGCCTGTTTTGATACGTTTTAACTGCCTTGGTGTTTGAATCCACTTAAATCCACTTTCTGCTGTAATATTTCTGTTTATTGATAAGTACTTTTCAAGAAAAATGTCAAATCCAGTTGCCTCAACTAAGCTACCAAAATCCCCCTACACTGCAAAACGTCACGAATGGATATCATACTAACATACTACTCATAACAAGTCTGATGTCAAAATAATCACATTAGATCGTATGAAAAGATCGAGGACGTGAGAAATATGTATACTACTACATTGGGACATGATACAGAGTGGACACACTGTCATACTCAACCGCCCCATGATGCATTGCAAGCGGAATGTAAAATTGTCCTGGGACCGACTTGAAACTAAAAATCAAACACCCCCTTTTCAAAACAAAAGTGTTTCTTCTCATCTTCCATTCCTTAACGCTTTTGTAAATAGGGCTCTTGTTTTGAAGTTAACCGGAAGTTTGGTCAGTCGCATAATGGCAGGTCTCCATAAATCTCAGAAATATCGGTATGAAATGTGTTTCCGCGAGTTTTATAAATCAAATGACCACATGCTGATATTCTACTTGGTGACTTTTTCGCTTAAAATACTTGCAGAACTTTCAAAGGTGGAGAATCAATAGAGTGTGCTTCAGGTTTTTGCATTTGTAGGTTTGAAATGCATCTTTGGAAACTTTGAAGTATACTTCAGTGGGAACGGTCATCATTGGTCATCATCCTAATCGTACTAGACAGTATGTACTCAATGAGTTTGTAGTGTATAGTACAGAGTGTGCCACTTCGAACACAGCTGATTCAACTATTGTAGGTGAAACGAAATGCCCTAACAAAAAAGAAAGAAAAAAAGACAGACAGAGCTACACAACCATTAAAGTAATACATATCTATCTGAATGTAGAAAAGTCCATGTCCCCTAGACGTAGATTAAGAAATAAGTATCTCGGGACAATTGGATAACATTGTTATCCAATTTTGCCATTTCCTTCCTGCTGAACTCTTTCAGGCAGACTTTTCTAGGATTAATAGGGTTTCCATTGTTCTGTAGAGCCTGAGCCTGACATCCTGTTAAAGTAGCTGGGCTATTCTTAAAAATACCAGAGCCTATTAAGGGCCATGTCTGCAGGGCAGAGAAGACAACCAGTCAGCCAACCCATTTAGCACATACAGATGTGCTGACAGAGCAGTGGCGCTGGTGTGACCGTTGAAACTCACTCTGTAATGTGCTAATCTGTGCAACTTTATGATCTGCTCAACTTGCCTTACTTGATCTGCGTCTTTTGTCAACCTATGTTGCAATTAGTGTGCTTGTTTCTTTAAACAATACACATAATACTACAGATTGTTTGAACAGCGTGCATTCACGGCCCTGCCATGACTCAATCCGTCTCCAACAAGTCGATCCTGGAGGCTCTACAAGCAGAGAAGAGCAACATGCTGACTCACTAACTCATTGGGAACTAAAGTAAACAAGCTGGAGGTCAGAGTTGGCACCAACCACAATGATATCACTATCCTGGAGTGTGTAAAGTTCCTGGAGAAACAAAATGCACATCTTTAGGTGAAGTTAGAGGACGCTTACAACCTTTGCTTTCTTCGGGTGCCTGAGAACTACAAGGGCTGGGACATGATTGGTTTTGTTGGTCAGCTTATCTCATCTATTTGGCCAAGATCATTTTCCCTCTCCTCCAGTCATTGAAAGGGTGCACCATACTCCTGGTGGATTCAGAGGTGGCGATTCCAAAGCGGGACCAAGGCCAATCTTAGTGAAGTTTTTATATTTCCAAGACAAGCTAAAAATTCTTCTTCTTGCCCGTGAAAAGAAAGAGCTGGTGTTCAAGGGATCCAGAGTGCACATTTATCCAGACTTCAGTGATGGAGTGATGAAGAAACGACGTCAGTTCATCCCAGTCAAAAACCGGCTTTGTGACTTGGGTAAACAGTATGCGTTGCTAAATCATGCAACTCTTCATGTCCAAGCTGATGAGGATGTCTCTGTTGTTCTAGATCCCTGATGATGTGTTTATTCGTGAACGAAAAATGAAGTCACTGTGACGGTGGTGCGTATTTCCCTCAATATCTAACATTTGATGCTCGTGGTACTTTTCTGTCACTTCCACTCATGGGGTTGACATGTGGATCTGTTGTTTGCCGTAAACCTGTCTGACGTTGTGACGCAGTGTCGTGCTGCTACGTATCATTTTGCTTTTTCTTTTCTCTCTTGGCTTGTTGTGCTTTGATACATAGCCAACATTTTCTTTGTTGAACTTTGAAGCAATCAATAAATGGGTTCATAATAATAATTACTATTATTTTTAATTATAAAGTAATGCAATAGCTCAAAATAACTTTTGACTAACTATGGGCGATGAACTCATTATTCGTATACTTCTCTTTGCTAGTACTGTTTTTGTTTCTTTTTTGTGTCTTGGTTGAAAAAGGATTTTGCTGGTTCAGGTGTGTGTATGTTTTGTATGTGTTTGGTGGTAGGCATGGGTTGTGGATGCGTGTATGTGTGGAAATGTGTCTGCAAGTGTGACCGGTGGCTGTCTCATGGTTTATTTATGTCTATTTTGTATTATGTTCTTACCCTAATTTCTCATTTTGAGTATGGTTAATGGTCTTTACATTATTCGTGTGAATATTTGTAGCTTGTTTCATAAAGTTGACCAGGTTAAGGCCTGGCTTACATACAATAAACCTAGCATGATTACTATATCCGAAACATGGCGTTCTACCAATCATTCTGATAATGATATTAGTCTAGACAAAATATATTTTGTAGAGAGTGGACATTTAATTTTGAAGGATTGTTTGTTACATGAAAACAAACATCTAATAGTTGGAAATATCTCCAGACCTCCCCTGCCGATTCAGTACAAAATATTATATCTACCATTACATCTTTAAGCCAAACAGGTGAACTTATTTTGCTTGGTGACTTCAACATTAACTGGTTAAACTGGCCATCCCCATCCTCTGCCCGTGAACGCAACATCTCATTAAAGAACCCATTAGAATTACTCCTAAAACTAAAACTCTTATTGACTTGATTTTAGTAACTCATCCTAATAGATTTCTGGAATCTGGTGTCCCATCACTGTATTATCTACTGTCGATGAAAAAGTAAAACTCCCCACCTGCCTCCTATATTTAATCACAGTTCAACAAACTAAAACCTTGAATTGTGATAGCTTACGCAATGACTTATTAAATATCAATTGGAATCCACTGAAAATAATACCTTATGTTAATGAGGCGTGGCAATAATTTCATGATGAGGTTTTGAATGTCATTAATACACTCTTAAAGTGTTTAAAGTCAAAGAGCACCGTCTTCACTGGGTGAATAGTGCTTCATCTTTAAACAGAGTGATGAAGAAGGAAAGAAATGTCGCCTCTAAAGATTCTGCTGATTGGGAAGCGTATAGATTGCTTAAGAACACCAAATCAGACTACTATAAAAACAGTTTATCAAATAACTTCAGAAATCCAAGACATTTCTGGATAAAACTCAATGATTTATTAGGTAAATCTAATTGTGCATCTATTAATGTGTGTGTTGATAATGGAACCACAACTGATTCAATGGTTATTGCAAACGCTTTCAGTCAGCACTTCTCCCAATCACCTCGAGTACAGACCCCACATCACTGCTATAGCCTTCGGTAGGTACGTCACTCAAAGCGTGTTTTCCTTTAGACAAATCAGCCCAACTGATGTTCAGCAGGCCATTGGTGGTCTCTCCTATAGTGCTAGTGCAGACCCTTATGGTATTAAAGTCAAATTTATTAAGATTGCAACTCATATTCTTTCCTTTAGCTGACCTTTTTAATGTATCTTTCTTTACTTGTGAAGTGCTTTCTATGTACAAATTTTCAAAAGTTATTCCCCTCCATAAAGCTGGTGATCTGAGCAACATTCATAACTATAGACCAATTTAAATCATTAACTGCATTGTCAAAGTCTATGAGAAGATCATTTTTAACCATCATCCAACAATAATTTGTTATCACCACTTCAATCTGGATTTAGAAAATATTTCTCAACAACTTCTGCTTCACTGAAATTCACTAATGGTATTTTCACTGGCTTTGACAAAAACCCCTTTTACTGGTGCTTGATTTATTGACCCTTACCAAGGCATTTGACATGGTTGAACTCTTCTCTGGTTCAACTCATATCTACATCATCGCAAACAATGTGTTTTCTTTAAAGGTATAGATAGAGGTGTGCCTCAGGGTTCCTCACTTGGCCCTTTTTGTTCACAATCTTAATCAATGATCTCCCTCTGACTTGCACATATAATATTCAGCTTTATGCAGATGATATGATAATTTATTGCTCAAAGTCTGACATCACCTTTCCTAGGACCAGAAAAGTAATCGTTGAACTTTCATTTAATTATAAAGCCCCCTCTGATTGCAATGATCTTCCTACATCTATCTGCTCTATCACCTCCCTTAAGTTTAAAACTTGTGCAGTTTCTTAACTGTTGTTAAATAGAATTTGTTGTTGTTGAGTAAATCCCATGACAACAGCAGAAGCGCTTCAATTTTTGGAATCTGACATAAAAGGAGCTTCCATTTTGAGTTCTGTGTGTGCTCTGATTGGTGGAGAGAGTTCCACTTTGATCCTTGATATTTTTGGAACCTCTGATGACAGCAGCTTCATTCTGTAGTGGTTGTGGTTCTCTGTGTGCCTCTGAGCTACGCTTTAAACTGCGGTAACTTTCTCAGCAGCAGCACCAGTAGTAAGTGAAAAAGTTATAAAGCTTCATTAGAGTTTGAACTTCAAAAAGAGAAGATCAAAGCAAATTAAGGATTCAGAGGGCTTGAACCAATCTCTAGTTTTTGAGATTCGCACCGAAAATGGGACAGGCTCCTCCCACATCCTCATCCAAACAAAACCTGGATTTCGCTGAGCGTCTGATAAATGAATTAGACGATCTGAACCAAAAAATAATCATGGCAAAATCTGATATACTGAAGAAATCAGAGGCTAAAGAAAGTTATTTCATGGCCAAGATTAAAGAACAAGAAGACCAACTGGGTCTATACAGAGAGAAGTTCCAGGAAATGCAGGAACACTTTGAAGGGAAATTAAAGGAGGCTCAGGACAAGTGCAGCTGTCTCACTGATGAACTAGAGCTTTCCTACGACCAGTGCAGAACCCTCACCTCTGAGCTCATGGAGAGCAAGAACCAGTCCGCTATGCTGTCTTCACAACTGGAGTTCTATCAGAACCAACATAATCTGTCCTTCCCAAACGACATGGAGTCCAATTACCATGAGAACATGTGTGTCCCCAGCACAGACACGTCTGACCTTGTCTGGATAACACAACAGGTGGAAAACAATGTGTGTGTCACACAAGATCCTTATGTGTTCTTAACACCAGTTTACCAAGGGCCCACTAACAGTATGGGGGACTACTCTCAGCTCCCTCAGCAATTGATACCATCATACAAGTATTCAGGTGACGATACGGTCTACTATGGTCAGCCATATTACCTAGACCCCAATACTGTTTGGTTCAACAACTACGAGCCCACACCAGATGGACAGTTCTACACAGTGAACCCAGACTTCCAGTACCTTGTGTCTGAATTCTCCCAACCCTCTACAGAGAAGATGGAAAGTGACCACGAACTCTCCAATGAACTGGGTCAGTGTACGGACCAGGACCAAGGACTCTTTACTGGTCTCAATGAGAGACAGGAAGTGCAATATACATTCATGTCTGATATGACAGAAAGCTTGGAGGAATGTTCCATGAAGTTTGTAGAGGTGACAGAGACGGAGGAACAGGACGATACTTCCTCAGTCAAAGCGGACAAGAAGCAGCTGGAGAATCTCTCCTCAGAACAGAAGGAGAATAAAGTCCAGGAGAAACCAAAGAATGTAAAGCGCAGATGGAAGCGTAAACCTAAACATTAGAATAAGTTGTTGTTAGTTATTGTTTAGGGGTTTGGGTTAGGGTGCATGGTTCACCAGGTGCTCTAACTAAAAAAAAATGTGTATTTTGTGACTTTGCTGTTCAATTATTTTATAATAAAAGGGTTAAATTTGATGATATCTACTGTAGTTTGTTCTTGTAATTTGTGTGCTTTGTTCTCATTCTGTTTATGCTCTAAAAATCTTTCTTTTGCCTCTTGTAAATACATGTTGGGCTTTTCTGTAGACCAGGGTTCCTCAACCTATTCAAACACATTCACAACTTTTTAATTCCTATATTTTGCTAGTTTAAACTAATTTTCCCAACATTTTTAAATTCCATTACACACAATTTGCAAATTTTAACTAACTTTTGAGGTTTTTACAATCCCATTTCATCACCTTTTCCACTATTTTTGTTCACTTTTAACCCATTTTATTTCTGATTAAAACAAGGATTTACATCCTTAATAGAGCTTTTGTGTAAATTTAGATAACTGTCAAACTTTTATTTCAGAATTATTCATTGTGAGTCGGCAGTCAAGGCCTCATCAGGGTTGCCCCTACTTGTACTGGATTCTGCAATCAAACTCGTGCATTAAAGGCAACTGCTTAGATCCCATAGGCCGCCCTGGACATGCTGACTTTCACAGCAGTTAGTTTTATGCGTGTCTGATGGCCAAATAATGGAAAATCCAATTTTAGATTTCATCCAGACTAAAATTGTAGGTCTGTCCAAGTCCGAGATAAACAATATGAGTCTCAAATGAGCTCAAAACTAAAATCAGAATTAGAATGAGGTGCAAAAAGCCCGTATGTATAATATATACGGTACAAACTTTATCCTTGGCATTATAAGAATGCTATCACCTGCTTGAAGATATGTACAATGCTTCAGCTAAAGAAATAATTTCCCCAGCCCTACATCTCATCGGCAATCCCTGCATTTAAACAGACTCTGGCGTAAACAATGCATCAAATTGTATCTGTAACTGTAACATCCAGCTGCTAAATGACTGAAACACGTGACACTCTTGACTAATCTTGACTTAAAATCATGTGAAAAACCATTTCATGAAGAACACATTGGCCACATTTACATTGGAGCTTTAATCCCTCTTTAAAGCAGAATAAAAATTAAATCCTCTTTAACCTGACCTTGTAAACAATTAAAAGTTATATGACCTTTGACAGTTGAGAACCCTGTGTGTTTGTGTGTATGGTGTGGGTGGGATTGGTGTGTGTGTGTGTGTGTGTGTTGGAGGTATGTAACATACTGTATTGTTTGCGAGATGGTTCATCTCAAGGGGTTTATCCTATAAATGAATAGTTGGTTGTGGCTGAATGGGGCTAGCTGCTCATTAGCAAACTGTTCCGGTTATCCACCCTGACAAGTAAGACATGTCTAGCCTCACCATAACACAGCATAACCAGTTCCACAGAAACCATTCAGGGAATCACTGAGAGTTTTTTAAGCTCTTTAAAATGATTAATGTTATTGTTGTTGCATCCAATTAAAGTAATGATACTTGTCACCAAATTATCTTCTTAGGCTTAACGTTACACATTGATGCTCCCATTTACTGCCTCCGCGTACCTACTTCTTCTTGCACGGACTGTCTGAAGCCGTCACCTTGCATCACTCTGACGGAGATATGCGGCTACACATGATGAGCCATCGTGTCACCAGAGAAAAATAGGTTGACTTGGCATCGGAGGTAAACAGGTCTCACGCCAAATTAGTCAAGACAAGAAGGGTTTGACATTTGCAGGTTAACAACCAAGGGGAATAAGAAATGTCACCTCTTGGTAATGTTGTGGTGATTTTGAGATGGTTGAGGCATGTTTTCAAGCATCTTTTTCACCAATTTTGTTGGCTAGCTAATTGCCCTTGTTTCCTGGATACAAGTTCAAGTCCCCCTTTCTCTTACTTTTTAATCCAAGTACCCCCTTTGTCCAACGACAACATTTTGCTCAGAATACTGTAAAAAAAAAAAAAAAAAAACTATAGAGCAGAATGAGGAATGAATGAGTGGTGAAACATATTTGAAAGTTGAAAATTTTTCATCTCTCTCCTGGTGTGGGACCAAGACTGACCTTTGTATTTTCAGTTCATGTTCTAATCAAGATAATTTCTATCAATATTTGATGTTTTTTTGTTGTAATTTTGTCTGTTTTTGGTGTAATTTTGTGTATTTTGTTGTCGTTTGTCTGTTTTGTTTATTATTCAGTATATTTTACTCTTATTTTGTATATTTTGTTGTTGTTTTTGTGTGTTTTTGGTCTTATTTAAATTATTCTTTCTCAGTGTGTGTGTTCTTGGTGTCGTTTGGTTGTTTCTTATGTCGTTTTGTATGTTTCTATGTTATTTTTGTGTGTTTTGTTGTGATCTTGTGTATTTTCTTCTCATTTAGTTGCTGTTTTGTGAGTTGCTGGTAATATTTTGTATTTGAACTAAAAATAAACATTATAAAACCCCATTTTTTTTAATGCTTTCATTTTTTAATTTTCCCGTCGTTCTCGTTCCCCCTGTTGTGCCATGGCGTGCTCTAATTTGAGAACCACTGCTAGCTAAAAGCTCGTTAGCTCAGCGTGAATAACTGGACGCTGTAACAAAACCCCCTTGCTTAATTTCTTGCTGTATGTACAAAATATAAATCTCGCTGTACTTTCCCTCTTCATAACAATCGATAGGACATCCTCATCTAATTTCGGAGTCAAAGGGTCCTTGGTGTGATTGTGCTGGAAAGGCGGAAGAGAAAACCCTTAATGAGGGCGTAGCGGAGAGGCTGCTGGGATCATTTAATCATTGTTCCTTATACGTCTACTTATCATGCCACTGCGAAGCCAGCTCTAATGGCTTGGCTCTGCTAGGCAGGATATTATTTGATACATGAGGGACTCCAGCCTGCTCGAGACAAATAACTAAAAACCAGTGGCGTCTTAAACACTGGATTTGCTGATGAATGATTGCAGTATTTCGGAGGACCGACTTTGTGGATTGTCACAAACTTTAGGGAGAGCTGGAACAGAAAAAGGTCAACAACGCGATGCGTACAATAAACACTGATTTCCGTCGCATTACGACCACCATCCGTCATCTCAGACTATATACACACACACACACACACACACACACCGAGGCTCTCAGATCACCTGTTGTTTCTCTAGAACTGGCTTTAACTGACTAATAATGAATGCCCTGGTTTGATTGGAGGTTATCTTTGAAGAGTCTCTACATTGGTTGATAAAAATATGTCAGTGAAGCAAGATGATCGTAGATGGCAGGTTTTAGTCAGTGCCTGCCTCATGTGATAACATCACATGGACATGTCGTGAAGTAATGACATGTCTCTCACTCTCGTAGTGCCGGTGTAACGTCTTCCTCACTCTGAAGGTCACCTCAGTTGGTTTTTCAGAGTTTCCCTTGAACAGAGTTCTGGTTTCCTTGAGCTGTCTTCCAAAGGGCAGAGGTGTAAAGAGTACTGATATCTCCTATTTAAGTAGAAATACTGTTACTTGATTGAAATTGTACTTAAGTACAATTAAGTAATACATAAAATACTCAAGTACAAGTAAAAAGTAGCTCAATTAAATAGTACTCAAAGTCAAAGTTACAAGTTACTTTCACCCCCACATGTTTATTTTTGGTAATACAGTAAATCTTGCCACGGTTCCCTTGCATACAGTAAACATGTATAAACCTAAAAAGGAAGAGACCAAATCTTGCACAATTGGAACTCAATTTATTTTTCAAAAATGCATCTGTAAAAAATAAAAGGTTTGTCAAAATGTAAATTTTTTACATATTTTATATTTTTGTCTTTTTTGTGTTTTCAGAATCAGAATCAGAATCAACTTTATTTATTTATTTGTAATTATCGGTATTGCGATATATCGCAATGTATCTCGCATTGTTTGGTATTGGTATATATCGTATCGTGACATGCTACTTACGAATCGTGAAGTGTTTTTTGGCTCTACAAAGACTTTTGATAAAAACCTCTTGTATCATACATGTATATACTCTTTTGACAGAGCTTGTAATTACAATTCAGCACAAGTGCCCTTTAAATCAAATGCTATTTCAGTTGTGGCAGCTTTGTCTGCTCGTTTTCCCTCAGGACCGACTTTCAGTAAAAGATTTACTATTCTGTCATTTTTCAAAACAACCATATCAAGCCCAAAGAGTGATTGTAGTTTGTCACTATCAATATAAAAAAGCTCTATATCAATACCGCAGTGATGGATAAACAAAGGCGACAGAGTGATAGCTACACAATCAGTCTGAGAGGCAGTCACTCACTGGTTTATCTGCAGCAGTGCATACATCTTACGGCAACAGCAGGAGAAAGTTTGCGTCCATCTATTTTACCTAAAGAAGGCTTTGTTTTTGCTGTGTAGATGAACTGCAGGAGGAATGCTATCAATCAGTGCATTCAAAACTACAGATTACAATCAATAGCTCTTATCTCACCGTGGGATAGACGAACCCTTGAGGGACGAAACCAAGCACAGGGATTTATTGTACGCATGGAATAAAAATGAAAAAAGTCGTCCTGCTGGTGTGTTGTTTATGCACATCTTGGAAACAAAGAAAAATGTCAGGATTGAAGAAACATAACATTTTTTTAAAAAAAAGATGGCGGAGCAGCTTGTTCAATATCTAAGTGAGTGAGGACCACACAGGGTTGGGGTTATTATAATAATTCATTCATTACAATTATGGCTTAATTATCTTTGTAACTATAATTTACAACATTTACTGCTGTTGTAATCATTATTGAGGTGTAATTGAGTTCAGGTAATTGACTATGTAATTGTAAGTATGGAATTTCTATAAAAACCACAATTAATTTGAGTATATTTTACAGCTGATTTAAGAGATGCAAACAAAAAGCTAACGCAAGAGGAGGTTTATGGGTTTTTTTTCTTTTTTTCATTTTGACAAAAGCTTAGTAATTGTGATTAATTTGATTTTAATTCTACTAATTGAGAATGTAATTGTAATTGACTTTCAGTGGAAAAATAATACTTGTAATTTTAAATGTAATTGGAAAAAAAATGCTGGTCACCATAATCAGAATTTAGTTGTAATTGAACATGGATAGTTGAAGATGTAATTAAAAAATGTAATTGACCCCAACCCTGGTACCACACCTTAAATAACATTTAATAACTGGATGAAATTTGATTTCACAAAAATGCATGTACCTCGTTAATTTGATCTAAATTCTTTAGCATAGCATTCTGCGCTGTGCAGACTCATTGCCGTCGTTATGGATGAGTTAAGAACTAATTTAATTTAAAGTTCTCCATATTAAAATAAACAGCAACTTTTTGCAACAAACTACATAAGTTTTTTTTTTTTTTTTTTTTTTGTTACTTTTGACAAAATTTACAATATTTGTTTGCAATAATGAGCTCATGTTTTGGTCCTTCTGGTTAATTTTCACATTAGCTAAATTAGTTTCACCCATGACATTTAAATTTAACATTTAACATTCAGAATTAACATTTAGATTGGGATTTAACATGTAAGATTTACATTTAACATTTAACATGTAGATTTAATATTTAATATTTAGATTTAATATTGACTATATTTTTAGGAGAAAAAAATGTCACAAATTTCAAAAATATTGCTGTAAATATGGTCAAAAGTAATGTAAAAAAAATACAAGATAAAGCATTAAGAATGTGATGGCGAGAGATTTTCTGGTGACATTATAGGCCCCTCCCACTGATCACAGCCTGTTTTTTCTTCCATCTTATAAGATTCATCCAACACTATTTTCAAGTCAACATGACATATCGTCTTTCCGCTAGAGCTGTAAGCGTCGGACGCCACTAAAAGCGGCGCCCTCTGATAACGCAAGGCATGATGGGTAATTTGGACATTGAGTCTTGTTTAGGGATGGACAGTCAACATGTGTATCAAATATGAGGCGGTTTGAACTTTGTATAATAGAGTTATATGCATTTTTCTATTATGGCGTGCCATAGTCGCTAACAGTGAACATGACCGTCAACGGCGTCAGTCAAAAACGCAAAGCATGATGGGAAATGTTTCAAGGCAGCATGAATAGGCTTGGGCAAATGTCATTTGTGTGAAATTTGAGGG
The DNA here is from genome assembly GCF_900634775.1 of Gouania willdenowi. NCBI lineage: Eukaryota > Metazoa > Chordata > Actinopteri > Blenniiformes > Gobiesocidae > Gouania > Gouania willdenowi. The sequence continues at coordinate 10,418,642 of NC_041061.1, read as the reverse complement.
TGATTGAACTTTGTGTGTCAGAGTTATGGGTTTTTTTAAATTGTGGCGTGCTTCAGAAATTAGCATTGCAACTTTACGGCGGCGCCATGACCAAACCGTTAGAGATACGCAAATTATTTCTATAATTCTTCATCTTCAGTGGGTCCTAAGTGTTCTGGCCGAGTTTGAAGCGAACCGGATGAAGCTCCTCAGACTAGGTTGCGCAAATGCGTTTCGCCATTTTTGACCTTTGACTCAAGATGGCTGACTTCCTGTTTGGTTTTGGGCGTGGGTCATCGTGTAACTATTTGTTCATCTTGGGGTCAAGAATACATTTGGCGAATTTGGTATGAATCGGGCAAACCTGCCGGTCGTGCGGTTCCGTCGTGCTATAAAGCGCGCAGTGCACGTATTTTTTTTTGCGTTTTTTTTTATCGTGTCAAAATATCTAATTGTTCAGCAGGCCTGAGGCTCGTGTACATTTTGGTGAGACTTTGGGCATTCTAAGGGGCAAAACCAAAAACACCCAAGAAAAGCTAGAACAGCAGATTCCTACGGCCAGTATCGGCTTCGGACCCTAATTATGAATATTAAAATCACAAGTTTTAATAAATGGTGAATAGTTGGTGGGGAATAATAAAACTAATTATTTTTTTAGGGTTTTTTCCATCACCCATAGGAGAGACTTTAATACCTGAGGAATCAAGTTATTGCTTTGGAAAACTACAAAACCAAATGACGATGGACGCCCTTCTCACGCCCTCCTCCTCCTCTTTCGTTGCCGTCGCTGTCCTTGGTGCTGAACCCTCACCATCGTCAGCCTCTGGTGCTAAACAGCTGACAACCCCAACGCAGGCTGAGAAACACGTTGCATGCAAAGCAAGTCAAAGCAGCGAGGTGGAACATTCCAGTTCATTAATGACAAGCGTTTTAACGCGTGGACATGCAACCTTATCATTACCAGAAACATGTGAAAACACGTGAATTGTCCGTACGCTTAATGAGCAGCCGCTGTTTGTAGCAGCTTGTGTTTCCTCAGTCCTGAGTATTCATGTATTTCTGACTCTGTGCCATCATACTCAGGATCACATTCTCATTTGGACTTTATCCCTGTGTGTGGGGACCAGCTGTCGAAAGCCCTGCTGCAATAAAATCACAAATACAGTATTTGTCCTCCTACAATATGTAAAACTTTTGAAAGATACAACAGCTCCTCTTTTTTTCTAAATTTAAATATAAATGCCATGTTTTTGAAGAAATTAATCCTTCACAAGCGTCTTCATTTGAACATATGGCTTTACTGGAAACACAGGAAGTATTCGAAACGGGAATTTTCTAATGTTGATATAAATAAAAAGCATGTTATAAATACACTTTCCGTCTTAGCACACTGTTATCTTACAGGAATAAAAAAAAAAAACTAAAATTCAGACTATTTTTGTGTGAAAAAATGTAAAGTAGAGAGCAAAATAAGCCAAACATCAGCTCAACAAACAAAGTAAACACTGATGGGGTGTAGTTATTAATAGTTTGTCAATTATCTTTCTCATCAAGTTCAATGACTAGATATGGGTCATTCTACCTACTCTACTCAAATTTTCCTATTTACACCAAAAACTGAAAAAGTTCCGTAAAGCAAATGACGATAATTTTGCCCAAATTTTTTTGGAATAAATATAAGGTTGAATAGTTTTGTTCTCATTTCCACTGTAAACACTCATTGACATTGCCGGTAAAATGTTGCGCATTGCATTATGGGATGTGGCATAATTCATTCTTCCTGTGATTTCTTGCGTTCACCCCAAAAACTCTGTCAAAGTTCCCAAAACATTTCTGGTGTATACATAGCTTTTCATCTAAATATGGGGCGCCGCCCTTGTAGCGACCCACAGTTCTCCAGCCCTCGTCCTCCCACGTTATATGTGATTGTCTTTTCATGTTTCTTGCACCGGATGAAACTGAAATGTAATTTTGTTGCTCTGTAAACAAATAAAGCTAATTCTGAATCAAGTAGATTCTATTGCTTGTTTTTTACAGTGCATTTGGGTGTTTTTTTTGGGGTTTTTTGCCCCTGCTTTTCTTCACAAATTTTCAAAGCCCAACTGGGAGCTAACAACGTGCTGATGAAAGCAATGAGCCAAAGCAGAGGTGAAGAAGGATGGAGAAAAAAATAGTGTAAAAGGTGAGAAAAGAGACGAGGAGACATGAGTCAAAGTGCTGCTTTTAGAATGAATTTGATGCTTTCCAAATGCTCTGCATCGCCTCACTCTTATCAACTCTCTCTCTTTTCCTTCCTTCTCTTCTGCCTGAGCTGCTGCTGCTGCTGCTGCTGCTGCGTCGTCATCGGAGTTCATTCATTTGAGCCTGACAGCTTTGGTAGATACAGCACTTAGTCCTTATTGAGGAGGTAATTCATCTTTAATTCCACCAGCAGCAAACGCCGAGAGGGAAGTGGGCTTAATGCCACTGCTCACCACCACATTCTACACAATGGAGCCACTGAAGATAAAACTACAGAGAAGGAATCACACAGCTTCATCTATTAATCAAATTTTTTTAAGATCGGTCCCTAAAGACTCAAATGTGCGAATTTTAGAAGTTGACATTATGTTGAATTTAAAGGATAACCAGGGTTTACCCATGGTAACAGACACGGATGACGATTATGAGTCCCAAAACTGTCTCTAAAAAAAGACAATGTGCTTTTATTTTGAAAAGAAAAAAAAACAATGCAGAATGTTTTCTGATCATACTTATAACGGTCTTGTTAGCCATGTTATTTTTGTGCTAAAGTGTTTTTAAAGTAAAGTGATTAAAAGTGTAAAAAAAAAAGATAATGTGCTTTTATTCTGCAAAGAAAAAAATGATGCAGAATGCTTTCTGTGCATACTTATAACAGTCTTATTGTACTTGTTTTTTGTCTGTTTGTTTTGTTTTTTAAGCGTTAGTGTTTTGAAAGTGTTTAAAGTGTAAAAAAGATCATGTGCTTTTATTTTGAAAAGAAAAAAAAAAAAACAATGCACTTATTTTTTAAGGGCATTGAGATAAAACATGCTGCTTTTAAGCATTAGTTTGGTTTGGAATTAAACAAGCAAAGTACTTCCCTCTCCAATATTAAATTATGAAATGTTTGACGAGGCTAGATCATTTTCTCCGATAATTTTGCTTCCAAATTAAGGGGGGAAACTAAAGTATTTCGACAACTAAATCATAATTGAAAACATAATGAAAATGATCAAAGACATTAGTTGCTATGGGCTATAAATTCCATGTCTGGATTAAGACTGCTTCAAAAATGCAACTGTGAAAATCAAAAACCAATAGCATGCCTCTTTTATTACAGGGTACGCTATTGGATACAGAAAATTCAATCCGCAGTCGACTCAACCAATCAGAGCACGCCTGGGGACGGGCTCTGGTTCCTGTCATATTACCTCTGATAAACAGACTTTCACTGGATTCCTGTGAGTTTACACACCTGCTCTTTTTTTTTTTTTTTACTGTAAACAGGCTAACATGTTAAGGTTTCATTGATTCAATCAACTTTTTTTTTTCAGGAAATGTATTTTAAAATGTACTTTCAGAACTGATAGGGACACATCAAAGTGATCAGTAGATGCCTTTGAGGAAGACTGACAGTTGGCAGTCGAAACGTGTCAGGAGATCAAAGTACATTGGAAAGTACATTTCCTGAAAAAAGAGCTTTCTGACAAAAATAAAACCTTCACGTTTCAATCAGGCTACAGTTAGCCTGCTAGCTTAACCGTCTGTCAGCTGTACGTTACTGGGTAGAAATCAGAGTCTGTTTTTTCAGATATATATAATATTTTCAGAAATCTAATGTTTAGTCATTTGCAATTTACTCAATAAATGGGGCTGACGACTGCCTCCCCTTCAAAAAACCCCAAAAAACATAAATAGGTCGCTTCACCGTATAAGCACGTTCCTTAATTTTAAATTGAAAAAAGATACTTATACAGTTGGAAAAAGTATTTAGTAGTGTTTTTTTTTTACCAAGAGACTGTACTCCATTAACCATCACATTTAACTATATAACTTCAGCTTAAATCCCACTAATAGACCAGACATTGTGGTGGCCAACATTACCAAAACAAGTACATTACTTTGACTTTTTAATGTTGTTAGCTTGGCTCTGTACACAGAAATCAGCAACCTTAGTTTAAAAATGCATCATTTCATCTTGAATAAATAAGCTATGAAATCATAAAGTGTTGGGCTGTACTGTACGTAGGAAAATACATATTCCCACTTGTGTTCTTATTGAGGTAAAAAGTTTGTATTTGAAGCTTTTATTTACAGAAAACTTCTAATTCACAATGAAAAACACAGATAATGTAATAAATAATGTTTGTTTTGTAAGCATCTTGTATAGGGCTGCCACTAAGCTACATATGGTTCAGATTTACACTAACCTGCAGTGCATACATTGTATGAATAACAAACAGTTGATACAATCATTTTTCTGTTTTTGTTTTATTTTAGGACCCACTAAAACTAATATGCAATCCTGACCCAAATTATGGTAAGACATCTCTATAAAAGCAAGGGAGTTCTGCGTGCGTGTGTGTGTGTTTGTGGAGCGAATTTCTCCTTGACGCAGTGTTTGTTCGACCTGAAACTTTTTTAACAGCTTCCACATAGCCCCACATAGTGTGTGCATTCATTCTTTTGGACTTATTTGATGTTGCAAAATGATTTTCATTTTATTTCGCCCGGACTGCACATTCACGTTTACCCAGAAGTGAAACCTATTCAGCTTTTGACCTCAGTGTTTTGGGGGCGCTAGTAGAAGAAGACCACATGGCCCCATGGTGTACATCCATTATTTTGGACTTATTTGGTGTTGCAAAACATTGTCTTAAAACCTTCAGATGAAAACGAATGAAATTAAGTATTAACGTTCAAATTTGAATAGAATCATAATATTTTTATTTTCCTAAAAATGTGGGTGAACCCTCCTAAAACAGCCATTTCCTGATCGCGACCCAGTGGTTGAGAACCACTTCCCTAAAACCATTTAAACTATGCATTTAGCCGCTCTACCGTCCCCCGAGCAATCTGTGAATTTCCAACTAATACCTTCGGCTTCCTTCTGGAGGCCTCATGGCAGTTAGATTTTGGCTCCAGGGTTTAATCTTCCAGGCTGACGGATTATATTTGACCAGACGCTCTGGGTTTTTTTTCTTTTTTTAAGATTTTTTTTTTCTTTTTCTTATTCCTCATGTTTCATTCCTTTTGCCTGAACCGCGAGTGGCCCAGTGGCATAAAACTGCACCGCTTCAGCTGCAGAAGAAACATCCATCTTTACATGTAAATAAATCTGTTACTTCCTTGACAGGACAATTCATTAAGCTTTTCACTGCAATCTGCCTGTTCACGCAGAGTGCTCTGATGCTCTCTGTGTGTGTGTGTGTGTGTGTGTGTGTGTGTGTGTGTGTGTGTGTGTGTGTGTGTGTGTGTGTGTGTGTGTGTCAGTTTGATCTTTAGAGGTTTGTGTGCGATTACAGATGGTGAATTCAAAACTCATCTCACGTTGCTAACATACATATAGCGATAATTGGTGAGTTCAAGTCTTTTATTCTGATAAGGTTCTTTTGGTGGAAGCTTCCTGCCTTAAAACATATTGCAGATGCATATTTTTAACTGTCATTTTTAGCAACTTCTACGCTATTTTGGTTTGACCCTCTGATTATTCTTGGGGCCAATTTGACCCCATTCAATATTTATATATCCAAAAAATAATATTTATAGTATTGTTTTGTTTCATATTCTCATGAAAGTAAATTTCAGATGATTTTGGATGAAAACTATTCAAGATAAATGAATAAATTAATGATTAATGTTTAAGCCTCCGATTATCCTCGGGGTCAATTTGACCCTATTAAATGATTATGGGTTATGAGTGAAAGTTTGACCTGATGGTGGCGCTGCAGTAAAAGTCATATCATCACCACAACTAGTAAAGTTTATACTCTTGTTGTCATTAATGTTGTCAGTAAATTTGAGAAGATAATAATAATAAATAGATCTAATTTAAAAGTTTGACCTGATGGTGGCGCTAGAGAATAGGTCAAGGTTACATTATCAAAGGGTTATTTATGTATTCAATTAATAAACAAAGTGTCTGACACAGGCAAATATCCCTGGGGTCAAATTGACCCTATGGGTAAATTGTGTTGGATAATAGGAGGGTTAATAAAACAGGGCTCGCAAACATCTGGAGCAGAAAATTGTTTTAACGCTGGTTGGGTTTCCACATAGGCTTTTATTTTGAAAGTGCAACATGTACTTTGCTGTGGCATTTTTTTTGTTTGTTTTTGTTTTGTTTTTTATGCTTCATATTTCAAATTTGAGAAGATTTGGATGAAAACTAGTCAATATAAATTAGTTCTGGTTTAAAAGTTTGGCCTGATGGTGGCACTAGAGAACAGGTCATCGTTTCATTATCAACATTTTATTTATGTATTCAACTAATAAACAAAGCTTCTGACACAAAAACTGGGTCAACAATTTACTGGAGGCAAATATCTCTGGGGTCAAATTGACCCCGCAGGTGAAATGTGTTAAAGCGTTATAACGTTGAGGTTTCCACATAGGCTTTTATTTTGAAAGTGCAACATGCAACTGTGCCAGTTTCTTGTTGCTCATGTCATAACAAACATCTTTGGACATATTTACACGAGTCTCATCCAAAAATAAGCAGTGGGATGATGTTTTTTTTTTAATTTTATTTTGAAGCCTGTCTGTGGTGAAAAAAGCAAAAAAACAAATGTGAAACTCCAGACAGAAACAGCCAAAAACAGGATTGTTGCGATTCAGACAACATCACATTTACATGTTTTTACCAAACCTCAGATATCACTACTGTAAAGTGTCTTCTTTTTTTTTTTTTAAATGTATTTATCAGTTTTTTTCAGGTGTGGAGTAATAGGAAGTGGCACAATCACTTGTTCAGGCTTCAAAATAAAAGCCTGACAGGGCACTTTTGTTAACCTTTCTATTATCCTCAAATATTCTTACATTATAATACATAATATAATAATATGTGCATGCTTCAAATATTGTTTTTAAATAATTTTGAATACTTTATTAATCCAAGGGTGAAATTCTGGTTTTTATTTTAGGGACATGCTTTAGGCCCGAATCACACACATGCACAACAAGACCTGTGGACACGCATTCACGGAGAGATGTCAGAGTGGGGCTGCTTTTACTATGAAGGGATTTCATTGCACCAAAGCAGTGTTGGGGTTCAGTGCCTTGCTCAAGTGCCCTGGCACCTCTCCAGCTCCCAGAACAACTTCTGTATTTTTGGTCTGCACCGGGACTTGAACCGTTGACTCTCCGGTTCCCAACCCAACATATTTTACCCTCGGGTCAATTTGACCTCAGGGATATTTGCCTCCAGAAAATGATTTTCAAAAAAAGTTTTTGTAGAATTAATTCACCTGTAATAGTTTTCCTCCAAATATTCTCAAACTCAATGACTACAAGAGAATGAACCCTATTGGTTGTGGTGATGACATGACATAAAACAGCATGGGGTAAAATTGACCCCAGAGGGACACCAATGCGTGCAATATGTTTTCAGAACATTGAAAAAAATATATAAATATCATGATAATTCTATGCTTGATCAATTGTGGCCATAAAATTGGGAAAAGTCATGAAATATGAAGCAAAAAAAAAAAAAGGTCAACTTTTTTTTTTTTTTTTTTTAAATGATAATCATTGAATGGGGTCAAATTGACCCCAAGGATGATCGGAGGGTTAAACATTAATTCTATAATTAATGTATACAGTAAATATTCTAAGTAAAAAAACATAACGTATTAAATACTGTTGGTATACTTTTATTTTAGGTTTTTAGTAAACTTTGTGTTTGGTGTTGAGTTCACAAGTCTGGAGCTCAGTCACGATCTATAACAGAAGTAAAAGTGTACTCAATACATTTAATAAATACTGCATCTCTGTTTTTTATTGCTTTGCAAATTCCTCTGACCTTAGTTACAAGTTGGCTTGTTTCCTCCGCTTGCCTTGAGGCTAAAGTCCAGCACTGGCTTTAAAACAAGTGCAAAGAGAGTCAAAATCTGTATCAGTCGCTCGTACTCAGAGTTCATTTAAAGTATATAATAGTCTCATAATGAGACTGAGGGCATTGTTCTAATATTGATCCAAGACACTATAGTCTTGCATTTAAATGTGTTTGACCAGCAGTTTAAGTGATTTTGACACAACTTCAGCCTTCAAATGCTTAATGTTTAGCATCTTGCTTCACTAATATTACCATAATAGCTTTCGGAATAGAATAGCTTGAAATAAATGGAGTTTGCAAAGGTTTCCAAAGATTCTGATCATCTCTGGGAGGTTGATATTCTTCTTTACGTGACTCTACATTAGGATCTCTATTCAAATACAGAGTGGAAAGAAGGTGAAGGAGATGATCGGAGTGTGTCGAAGGGTGTGTGATAATGATTGGGTGGGAAAACGCATCAAATAGGAAAATAATGGTGGTCCAGGATTTTAGGTTTTTGGTGGCCAAAAAGACAAAAGTTACAATAATCATGATAAGTATGCAAACGTTGACTTAGTGCCAATAAGTAAAGGTGGGACAATATATCGTGTGAAAACATTTTGTGATGTTAAAACGATGTCAAAACATTTATTGTCGAAAATACAAGTGGTATCGTGAAAGGGGCGGGGTCACATTTTCTTTTTTAAAATCCATACCATCTACTACACACCCAATTTCTTATATTCCTATTGAGATGAAAAGGTCATACTCAGACTAAGCGTGTTAAGTGTGTCCAGAGTTACTTTTGAGTTTTTAATTTCCAAAAATATCAAATAGTATTACTATTGTGAGTATATTGTGAACTCAGTGTATTGTCCCATCCCTACCAATAAGAACCAACTTTGTTTAGTGTGGTTGAGTTGTAGTAAAATGTCGGAAATCTAAGATTTGAATTTATGATGGAAGAAAAGATGAGAGCCTAAAACAGAGCCTTGGGGAACACCAGATGTGACAATGGAAAGGCCTTTGAATCATTATGGAACACCTTGAAAAAATACCATAATCTGACTACTGATTACTCCTTTTGAAGTAACTTAGTTACTTTACTCATGGTCTTTATTTTACATTTTATAAAAAGAGTAATACGTTACTAAGTAACTACGGCAACATGCACAATGCAGGCAAAAGTGGCCCAAATCTGAATTTTTGTTTTTTTTTTTTTTTTGGGGGGGGCGGGGTTTGTCAAGTGACCAGGTCAGATTTTTTAGAAAATCCCATATTTGATTTTTTGCAAATCAGATTTAGACCACATTTTTACTTGGTCCTGAATCAAATGCAGATCTAATATTTTTCAATGGATTTGATGCGTGTTTGATACGTTGACGTCACTTTAGAGCGACACACGTCACACATACATACATACATACATACATACATTTTAAAAAGGCTTGCAGTCTGAACATAGCCTTTGTTATCAGGATGGATATGAGGAACCAGTGTGTAATCACAAGCAAAAGCTCATCTTACTTCACCCCTGATTCAATGATGATGCGATTAGAAGTAAGGTCGTCTGTTTTAATACACGCTTCACTTTATAAATCGTGTTACCATAGAAACCAGTAACGGCGTATTAGAGACTAATAGGGTCCAATTGATGATGCCAGATTAAATCTATCTCTGAATCTTGTAGCACCAATTGTTGGAACTGCTCATCACATGCAAACATGACCATCTCTTGCTATTTTACAATCCTCTGCTTGCTCCATTGGCTTCCTGTGTCTTTTCTGACAAATATAGAAGACGACGTTACGCCTTTGACATGCAAAGCCACACACACACAAACCCTGGGAAGGTGCGCCCTAACTCCCCACACACGGTTACATAATAGATGGGCTGAAGCAGAGAAAAAGCAACGCAGCGCAGGGAGACTATTGCACTTTGTGTGTGTTTCAGAGAGGGACACAGTGTGTGTGTGTGTGTGTGGGAACAGAGGAAACTAATTAGCACAGCACTTTAAGCATCATGGGCCACAGACGGCTGTGAGCAGGGACTGCCACAGACAATCCCAGTCAATTTTCCCACTCAGCGGAGAGAGCTGAGGCATGCTCTCACATTGTGTTTTATCTCGCCGGGCCTTTTTTTTTTGTTTCACTCACGCTAGGGGACGGAGTCGTGATGGAAGACAGAAGACGAGAACAAAAACAAAAGAAAAGAAAATGTACACAAAAGGGGGTTTTATTCAGCCAAAGTAAATTTTAGGATTAGGATTTTCCACTGTTTTGACAAATATGGCCTAAAACCTTTGAAATGTACTGGTTAGAAGATCTACGCCTAACGAAATGCATAATTGTGCACCATATTTGTTTTTATTAACTTTTAAAAAATGCGACTACTGTACAGTTTTAGAGCCTGTGTTCCGCCATCTTGGAATCACATGATTGATTACATCACAAGGCCCCACTGCCTGTAAATATTGCATTTTGTTCTATTGGAGTGAAACATTCAGCCTGTTTTTTTCTGGTTGCTGAAGTTGGGAGTAAATCACGGACTGTTGTAGAACTCCAACCCAGAAAGACTTCTATCATTAAAATAGGGTTACATCAGCATCATTAGCTTTTCCTGATTATTAAGAGCAAACTCATGGCCCGCGGGCCTAATCCGGCCCTGAGGAGCAACCAATATGGCCCGCAGGAGAAAATTTAAAATGACATAGAAAACATGAATCGTTGTGTAAATGAAAATCAACATTTGCCCGGTGCTTATATTGCATGATTGCACTCATTTTTCATGTTTAACAGTTAAAAAAAACTAAATTCTTACAAACTCCTTAAATTTTCCTCAAATTCTAACATAATATTTCCCTTAATTAAATAGAAATTGGTCACAAAATCAACAAAATTTAAAGTAAAGATCCTGTTGGGACGGATATCTGTCACTTATTGCTTGGATTATTGTCGTTTTCTTACATATTTTGTATTTTATGCATTCGCAGAAATGCAAACTGTAGCTCAATAATGTTGACATTACACGTTTTCCTGCATAAAATCTGTGGCCCTGTTGAGATCAAGCTGCTTTGTATTTGACTTCAGAACTAAAATCAGTTTGACACCCCTGATTTCGAGCAACCAAAAGCAGCACAAATTGACAGTTTGACCAAAAACTGCTGCTAAACGACCTAAAAAGCAGGTTGAACGTTTCACTCCATTAGAAAACAAATGGGACTTTTACAGGCAAATGGGCCTTGTGACATCATCAATCACGTGATTTCAAGATGGCGGAACACATTCTCTAAAATGGTAAAGTAATCCCATTTTTAAAAAGTCAATAAAACAAATATGGTGCAAAATTATGCATTTTGTTCGGCAGAGCTATTCCAATAAGTACATTTAAAAGGTTTTAAGCCACATTTGTAAAAACAGTGGAGGATCCCTTTAAAGGAGGAATGTGGAGTATAACTGGTCATAAACAACCATGAGCAGAGAGTGAAAGAACCTCACCTCACTATCTGAATAATACCTCTATGTATTCTTAAATCAGTCTTACCTATTAGAACCAAAATGACATTTCCTCCTCCAAAAGGCAGCAAAAATATGAACGTTCTATTTGTTGAAGGACCACTTTATCTTATCAGTGACATTTGATGAAATGTCAGAGGATTTGGGGTTGTCCATTTAAATACAAAAAATGGAATATAAAGACCACCGTTGTAGAAATGAGTTCCTCTTTTTCTGCACAGTTCAGCTCTACTGCGCGTGTTTGAACAATATTATCCCGGAGCTCTTTATTAATGTCTGTGGAAAACAAATGAAAGCAGCACACGCAGCGTAAGGAAAGAGTAGAGTCGCATGTATAGCTGCCCATATGGCCGCTGCATAGGCAGCCCAGTGTAATCTGAATTAATCATTGCATACAAAAAAGCTTTGCTCTATTTTTATACACTTGTCACCATTAGAGACACACAATGCCTATAAAGGCCCTTCACACACTGGTGTGCATCAGAGCAAACTGCAGAGTCCAAGATGAAATGTGTCAGGAAGTACTTTTTCTTGTGCATTTTCTCACTTTTAGGCCCTTCATCAATAGTAATTTCAGAGCAATTTGTCCTTTGCTTTAAATTCATTATTTAATGTAATGAATTCACTGAGATAAAGGGAATAACATTGGATTCACTAAATAATGACACTTATTTTTAAGTGTTTTGAAGAAAAATAATCACAATTTCTATCTTTTTCCAATCAAGGCTACATTTTCAACCCATTGTTACAACTTTTGTTGGGATGAGTTGTCAATATTTCATTCTTCAAAGGGGGGCAACTGCTTGGTTACTGGAACACCTTAGAATTAGAAGAAAACCGCGTCACAGAATCATCAGGACTCATGGATCATCTTGTCTCTAATTTTCAGAACCTACGAGTCCTCCCCAACGCGTTGATTGCATTTTATGTCAATCGCGCTAGTCGCTGCTACGTGTACGAAAAACATCAAGTCGGTGAAAATCACCCTAAACATATGACGGTTTCCAGATTTAGTCAATTTGAATCCCGGGACAGAATTCACATTATTATTATTACTAGTGCAGTGCCCATCAGAAGTATGTATTCATATAGTGGGAGCTTAAGTGAAGTTGTCAATTATGGGCATAATAATAACAACATACTCTGTAGCATTATAAAGGGGTATATTTGCAGGTGCAAAGTAAAATAGCGTGTGCAATTTCTCTGATTTAATTCTATGAGACATGTTCATGATGAATGTGTTGGTTTTTTTTTTTACTCATTTTTAAATTTTGTGTTGTTTTTTGTAGTCATTTTGTGTATTTTTGTTTGGGTTTTTTTTGGTGTAGTTTTGTGTATTTATGTTGTCATTTGAGTGCATTTTTTGTATAAATATTTAGTTTTGAGTGTATTGCGTCATTTTCATATTTTTGTTGGCGTTTGGTGTATTTTTCTGTGATATATGTTTTTTGGAATCATTTTGTGTGTTTTTGGAGCCTTTTTGTATATTTTTGTGCATATCTGTTGTCATTTTGTGTACTTCCTGTATAAATATGGTTTAGTTTTTTGTTTGACGTCATTTGTGCATTTTTTTGTAGAATTATTGTTTTTTGTTGCATTTGTAGTGTGATTCTGGAGTCATTTTGTATCTTTTTTTTGGAGTAGTTTTTTTGCATTTCTGTTGTCTTTTGTGTATTTTTTGTATAAATATTTAGTTTTGTGTATTTTGAGTCATTTTCATATTTTTGTTGTCGTTTGGTGTGTGTGTGTGTGTGTGTGTGTGTGTGTGTGTGTGTGTGTGTGTGTGTGTGTGCGTGCGTGCGTGCGTGCGTGCGTGCGTGCGTGTGTGCGTGTGGCAGGTGTGTCGTGAGTGGAGAGGCAGTAATCAGGTGACCTTCACTATGTAGCACGATCTACGTAATTTGTAAACACTTATATCTGACTCAGAGCATAACACTACAGTCACTACCACCCTATGGACGGGTGTCGTGACACAGACTGTAACCGGACTCAATGGTGGTCCGTTATACACTCAACACTCACATACCTGCATGCATGTGCAGCTTTCAACACAGCAGCCATTGTCGTCAATAACTTACGGGTGAGGTCTCTCCGGTCTAAATAGCGTACGGTCAAACGAACATGAAAATAAACGTTTCACCAAATAAGGAACAGTAAAAAAGTATTTTTCCTCAAAAGAGAAGTCCACGGGAGCTCGTGCACGCACCGGAAGTGAGCTGTGCAGTGAAATAGATATAGATGGTGCACTAGCGCCCCCTAACACTCTGAGGTCAAAAGCTGAATAGGTTTCACTTGCTGTGCCGTCCAGAAGTGAAATAAAATTAAAATAAACATTTGGAAATGAGCCCTGCGATGGACTGGTGCCCTGTCCATGTGTACCCCCGCCCAGCGCCCAATGAGAGCCAGAGATTGGCACCGGCAGAAGCACTCGTGACTCAAATGACGACTCAAGTCATTCAACTGAACTGGATCAATTGATCCTGGATCCCAAAAAAAGGATCACATTTACCATTGCTACTTATAAGCAGCAAAACTTCTACAAACAAGTACTTGAAAAACTCATTGTTGAAGAAATGATGCTACCTACTGCCACCTATGGGTACGGAGGTCAAAAGTTCATTCATCCTGGTCTGATCCAACTCATGCAAGCATTGGGAAAACATGCAAACTCCACACACAAAGCACACATCCAGATGTGCATATGGCTACATTACTTTACCGCCCTCTGTAAAGCTCATTCACAGCAATAATAATCGCAGTATTAAGTTTAATAGCACACTTTAAATGGTAAACCTCGCACCACTAGAGGATCTCTAAGGGCCCGCTATTATGCCATGGATCAGTGGTTATAAATCACTGGGTTATTGCAAAATATGGCTCCCATTTTGGTATTAACGGCCTCTAAATTAAAAAGTGCGGGGAACACGGACATCTAGTTGATTAACAATAGAGTTGTTCATCACCGTAGTAACCATTACAGTTTGTTTTTGGGGTTCAGGTAGAAAACTTCCCTCAAATTCCCTTCATAGGTGGAAACTTGAGTAACTGTGTCAAGACTGAAAATATGTATTCAGTACATATATTGTAGAGTTCATGCAAATGTTGCGATTAACATGATTATACAGTGAATAGCAAACAATAATAGTTTGATCTGCGTTCCATTGATTACAGTCGCCTGTTATTGCATTTGCAGATGTGAATTCCTCACTCAGCCATCATGACTTCACACGTGGGGGCGAGTAGAGAGACTGGCTCAGAGGCATAATAAAAAAAAATAAAATAATAATAAAAGCTTTCCTTAATCGTAACACCCTCCATTTGCTTTTACACACGTGCACCCAGTCTATGGTATTCATTAGCTCGCTATTGATTTACGGTGCATGGCCGTCGATGCTGCTGAGGACCGTTTGCATGTGGAATGTGAAATGTGCATGGTAGTCGTGGGATACCTGAGAGTAGAATAAGGAAAGATGGAACATTTGTGGGCAATAGTTCAAGACTTTCAGTTCCATTTCAATATTTTCAACTGATAACTAGAGTTAGGATCCGACAATGAGCCTATATTACACAAAGATATTATTATCAACGCACAGAAACCTCACGTTAATTATTGTGCTCAAGTGCAACACGTCGCAATTATTTTCACTGATGCTAAATAGCATAAGGATAATTGTAGCCCCATCATCAGCCAACGTCCAAATCCCTGACAGACGATGTCAAAGTGAGGAGAAACAGAACGTTTAATTGTTGTGTGTTTGACACTGAGTGACGTGCCCTGAAATATACATTAATACTGAGATTATCAAGGGTTCGTGAGATTTTTTTTGTTAAATTGATACAAAATCTGACGCAAAAAAATTGACAATTTCACATAAATGAATCTTCTTGTTAGAAAAAAAACAACAACCAGACACTGATTTACAGCTTTTTTTCACCACTAATTTTTGAAAAAAAAGTGAAAGCTGCATTAATAAAATATCTGTTAACAACTTACAGCCCGAGAGGGTGGTCAATACAGAAACTAGTTCTGGGCAATAATTAAAACTTTAGTTTTTCATTAATCACATGATTTCAGCTTTATGGAGCCATGAAATGCATGTTTAGTAGGGGTGAGCATTGCCATGAATCTGACGATACGACTCACGATTAGCATGTCATAATACAATATATCCCGATAAATCCCAATACTAAACAATATGATATACATCACAAGATCAATAATTACAAATTTCACCTTAACAAGTACAAAATGGTATTAAATACAACTTATTTCATTGTTTTAAATTTGCATAAACAAGTAAATGGTAACTAACTGCAATTCATGTACCAATAAACAATCAACTTCTGAGCTAAAATGCATTAGTGAACCACATCAGACCTTGTTAAACTACTTCTCCTTACACCATGTGACCGGGCGTTTACGTGCTACGCATTATGTTAGCACAATTAAATGTTTTTTTCTATAAAAACGGGATTTTAAGAAAAATCAATTTGGACATTTTTTTGAAATACGATAATCGCGCTGTGAAATATCGCAAGATGTCGCTGAATCAATTTTTTCTTACACCCTTTTTTTTTTTTTTTTTTTTTTTTCCCAGTACTGCAATTTCAACATAAATAGGATAACTTTTGTGGTGCACCACAGAATTTACTGAGTAAAGTGATTTTTAAAAGCTGAACAAAAAGTCTCAGTTGAACAAAAATCAGGGTTTTTTTTATCGCCACCATTGAAGTTATTGTGACAATGTCCTGACATTTCAAAATAAAAACCTTGGTGGATACAAAATGTATCAATTTATCAAGGACACAGATATGGTTTATACTTTTTCTACGACTGAGTAGAGAACATAGAGTAGATAACTGTAATCACACAGAAAGGTGTAGTTTCAGTTATGAAACAAGTAAAAGGTGTTGCATGTTTGCCATAAAACTTTTCAATTATTTTAGGGTAAAAAGAAAATGCTCAGAAAGCATGATAATATTGTCTGTTTTCGCAGTTTCATCCATATTCCTGTAGTATTAATACCTATGACCTCCTGAAAAAGGCACTATGTGACAATTTTGGGCCCCTAACCACTCGTTAGGAACCTCTATTGTATTAAAAATGTACAGGATAAATCAGCTACCCTCTATTTTTTAACTGCATTTTTTGAGTGTAATTACTGTAATGATCTGAGATTTGGTAATTTAGAGCAGTGTTTCTCAAATGGAGGTACGTGTACCCTTAGGGGTAGGCGATGGTACTAGAGAGAGAGAGAGAGAGAGAGAGAGAGAGAGAGGAAAAAAAAAAATTAAAATAAAGTGTAAAGATGCCCAGCAATGATAAAAAAAAAAAATTAAAAAAAAATAAAAAAAATATTCAAGAGCCACTAAATCTGTGTTTTTCAACCTTGGGGTCGGGACTCCATGTGGGGTCGCCTGGAGTTTAAATGGGGTCACCTGACATTTCTGAAAAATTAAAATCGATTTTTTAAAATGTTTTGATTTTTAGAAAACTATTTAAAAACAGCTATAAAGCATAATGATGAGAATTAATTTTTTTACCTTTTTTTTTTTTTTTTGTAATTAAAACAAGACAATCTTGAACAACATACTTTCACTTTGTGACACATTTGTGACGTTTTTAAATTGTTTTCTAAGCTAAATGTTGCAGTCGTACAAAGTGGGTTCTTGGATTCCAAAATAAGAGACAGGGGGTGGTTGAGCCAAAAAAGATTGAGAACCACTGATTTATTAGAGCAATGGACATGACCCGACCATTTCAGAGGATTTATAAAAATCAATTCATAATATTACTGAATTTTAACTGTATTTTGTACGTGACATAACCGTTCAATAAGTGACAGGTAGTATCGTCTACACTTGGACTTTTAGGTTCATATTGGCCTGTATTCAGTTGACACAGACACAGATAGACACACAGACACACAGACAGACAGCATCTAAAGCCAGTTACCTTCATTATCCATTTTTGTCCCCTTGATACACTCACACAGAGCAAGGCATGTTTATTCTCTGAATCGGTGTCTGATCTGATCATGGGTCAGTCAGCCTCCCAGAGCACATCTTGGCTCCCAGTGTGTTCGTTTTTATGTTTGTGTCAGATCAATACTCGGTTACAGACGGCCCCTCCCTGCCTGGCTACGGTGGCTCCAGAGAGCACAACAGATACCAAAAGAAAGAGTCGTACAGGTCAGTCAGACTTGGCTTCCTTTAATCACCACCACATATATCCATCTTTGCTTCAGGCATGAAAGAAAACGGAGAAAAAGGCAGCGGTAAGGAGTTCTGATGGAAAGCCAGAGGACAGGTTGCATCACGTGACCATGTACATGTTTTGGTAAGGGTTTGTGAGGATGAAGCAAGAGATTAGAAATGACAGATTAGGAACAAGAAAGAAGATGCTGAAATTGCTATAAAAACTGGTGAAGTTTGAATTGATGGCGTTTGATCCGACAACCTAAGTCATTTCTCGCTGTGGGACTTCTCCACAGCGATAACTGAGTACAAGATACAAATCATTCATTTCAACTGCATGATTTTACATGAATACAACTTCAACATGACCTTGACAAAAACCTAGTAATTGCATCAGTACAAAAATACACTTGAGTATTGACCCATACCAATCAAATACGATATCAGCATGAATCGTTAATACTAAATGCTATTATTACTTGTTTAGTGTGGTTTAGTAGATGTAGTGATTTTACTACTGTA
Organism: Gouania willdenowi; assembly: GCF_900634775.1. Taxonomy (NCBI): domain Eukaryota; kingdom Metazoa; phylum Chordata; class Actinopteri; order Blenniiformes; family Gobiesocidae; genus Gouania; species Gouania willdenowi. Next base: position 10,400,393 of record NC_041061.1, on the reverse strand, counting down.
GGTATGAGGAGTTGGAGTAACTAATGGTGGTGGCGTAACGGTTAAGAAAGCAGGCTTGTAATCGGAGGGTCACCATTTCGAATCCAATCTGGGCTATCAGAATCAGAATCAGAATCAGAATCAGAAACAACTTTATTGACCAAGTAATGTATGTTATACACACGAGGAATTTGACTTGGGATGATCACTGTGGGATGTCCAGCAAGTCCCTTCACCCTAACTGCTCGTGGTGTATGTTGCTTTGAATAAGAGTCTGCTAAATGACATTACAGTGGTGGAAAAAGTATATTTTATCGGAGAGTGATACAATCAGATAATAATATCAATATCTGAGCAAAAGTAACTGATGCTCATTTCCGTACATTTCCATTTAAAATATTTTTAATGTTTTGTCGTTTTTTGGCCAAAATTCATGGCGCCGCCCTGCAAACATCGTTATCAAAGTTATCAGAAATCCATTGATCACTTTCGGTGTCCCACTTCTCTAGGAGAAATGCATTAAAATACAATGCAAGTAAATTTTGTTAGAATTTTTGAGACTCTACATAATGGTTCAGTGGGTGAAAAGTAGGTGAAAGAAAGAAAGAAAGAAAGAAAGAAAGAAAGAAAGAAGTACCATGAACTATACATTTTCGGAGAGCGCGGGGACATGCCTACGACATGACAATGGTCCCTGGTCACTGACGGACGCCTGGCGTTCACATAAGCTCCTCCCCTTGTAGTGTGGCCACTACGAGAGCAAGAGACCCTTCGCCAGCTCGTGGCGCTCGGGCCTAATTACAGAAAATGACAACAAAAGTACACACTAAGACAAGAAAAACACAAATAATGAATCCACAAGCCCACTGTACTAACAAACAAGCAAAACAACAACAGAAATAGACAAAATTACGTCAAATAACGCACAATTACAACAGGTGTCAGGTGAATGTAAATGCATTCACCTGACACTTCCCAGCCACCGTACATTGCCCTTGTCTGGTGCAGTAAGAGCTTTCAATTTTCCATCACCAAATACTTACAATGCCAACTTAAACAGGCAACTTCTCTTTAGATAGAGCTTTTGCATCCTTTACTTTGACACAGGTCCCTCTGAAACAGCTTGAGCACATGTCTCCACCTTCTTACTGAATGACCTTTAAAACTCATTCACATACAGTATCTGAGACTTCATCACTACTACTGCTGCTGGATTCTCCTTCACTAAAGGACAAAGCTGTCAAAGACAAGTTGATCCAAAAGATTCAGTCCTGAAGCAAAAAAAAAAAAATGAAAAACTTGCTGACAGTTAACGTGGAGGGGAAAAGTCCTAACACAGCTCTGTGGGAATATCTGTCCTGTGATGTGGAAAAGCACAGGCAATGCACTTTTGCGTTTTTTTTTTTCCATTTGGCTGAACAAATTAGGAATTAAATTGACATGTAATGCCTTATTGTAGCATGTAATGTCATGTAATGATGTACTGATGAAACGCGTTATTAGACTTTTTCTTGTCACGGATGTGGTTCAGTCTTTGCCAAACATTATTACATCCCATTAGTTTTCAGCTTCTTTTGTTCATGTTTTGGCACAAGCTCCAAGCTATTTCTTATTCTATTTCGTGGCACCCTGATGGTAGTTCAGATCGTCTGTCTGTGAGGTGTTCATTTCTAGGAAGGTTTCTGTGTATTAGGCCTGTAGATAGACGGTAGACAGGGGTCATCCCATGTCGTTTCAACACATTTCCAGGACATCCCATGCACTTCGGTTTGAAAATTTCCTGGAGCGACGCTTTTTTTCCCAATTCCGATCATTTGAAATATCCGTCAGGAACGTGTGCATTTATCATTCAGTGGGTCCCGATGTGCTCATTAATATTTGACTACACCATGAAAGGATACAAATGGGTCAAGATAGCAGAGACAGCTTTATCATCTGCTTACGGAGGTCTGTGGTTATTACCGTCGATTACTCTGCGAGGCATTGGGTATTCAGAAACATTTGGTTAAAATCTTCCAGGAAATTGAACTAATCTGTTAGATCGATAAAGTGACAAGCTTCACTGCCCTCGACTGTCATTGTTTCACTGTTTGTCCTCATTGAGACAATGGGATCGATAGAAAGCTGGTAAAAAGAACTATGAATTGTTTAATATTTATAATTTTTACACACTCTTTGCTGTATATACGATACCATCCCTTATATATCCTTTTGTATTTTCAAAACATAATCCATTGATATAGATACCGGGGTGCCCAAGTCTAGTCCTTTAGGCTACGGTCAGACAGCGAGTCTTAATGTACAATCTGTTTTTTTTTTGTTTTTTGTTTTTTTGGGAGAAAATCAATTTTTTCATATGCTCATTCCTATGACACATTAAATACAACTTCAATCAGTTTAGAGTTTGAGATGAATGTGTCCCTAAAGTGGCCCACATGTGCAAAACAGGTCTCGGGGTAATATGTGACCACGCAGGCACGCAACACATTTTTTCCAAAAGTAAATATGAAGGCATCTCGTCTCAATCTGTGTGTGGCTAAAACCTCACTCTCCTTCCACTGTTCACTCTACACTCCAATCCTCAAACACATAACAATGACAAAAAACAGACAAAGTACAGGACGACAGCAGTTATACAGTATACAGTCTATATATATATATATAAAACAAAAGGAGGATGATGTGTGCGTGTGTGTGTGTTATTAACTCATTCAGTGCCAGCCATTTTCAGAATTTCTACTACACTCAGTGCCAGCCGTTTTAGAGCATTTTGACTGAATTTTAAAGACCCACAGAATATTTAGTACTGTCACAATCTGAAATCTGATTCTGAAAGATTAAAGTTTCTTCTTTCATCAGAAAAAAAAAAGTTGAATGGAGCAAGTTTTACACAAATCCCCAGTTTCAGAGCAAAAAGCTGAGAAAACTGGCTGATCTAAAAAAAAAATAATCCGTCAGTGACTTTGAAGCATTTTGGTTTTTGCTTTATTGAAACTATAACATCTGAACATTGATTTCCTTCTAAAAAAAAAAAGGAAAAATAACAATGAGACAAGGCTTTTGATGGCAAGGTAATTATTATTTTGCTATCTGGATCACAGTTGAATGTTTTGCTTACTGTATTTTGTATCTCCCTCCTTAGCTAATGGTAACATCAGTGGCTAATCGCTCATCTAAAGGTGTACTGCTGCCACCTTCAGGGCACAGTTGGTCACTACATCACCCTACAGCTTAGATATTGATGAGGAACCTCCGCCAGGGAGTATTCTAGTAATGTCTGTGATAAAACGCAATTGACGAGTTTTCTCGTCAATGGCACTGAGTGAGTTAATAGTCAGGTAAGGTGGAATAATAAATGATAAATGAAAAATTATTAATGAATCATTATTACCACAACCACCCCAACAGCACCGGCCCGGAAGGATTACAACCCCCACCCGGGCCCCAAGGCCCCAACCCCAAGCACCGTCACTCCAAACAAACCCCTCACAAAGGACTACCAAAAACAAACCCGACTGGCGCCCCCTACCACCAACCAACAGCCCCCCGCCCCGGCACTAGAGTGCGGCCCGCCAAGGGACACTGACCCCACCCAAACCCCCAATGGAAAAAAAATATTTAATTATTTATTTATTTATATTTGGTTCTTGTATACAACGATATTTTTTAACAGACCACCCCTAACCCTGGGGAGGGAGCCAGTCTGTCTTCAATCAGTGTGGTCCATGTTCAGTAGTTGAATCAATTCTTAAATCTAAGTTTGTTTAATTTACTATGTGAGTTGTGTTTGGAATTATGTTTTGACTGGTTTTTAAAGGTTTGGACAGAGCCAACACCCCCCGGCAAAGCGCATCCAGAACGAGAGACGGGGACCCACCTGCCACCAGCAGGGGACAGCCACCAGGCCCATCCCAAATGATTCCCACCAAAGGCCCAATGGTCCAAAACAACATCGCCCAATGGAGAACCCCAGAACCAGGGAATGGGTGGACACAACCCCCCGAACAGACACTGCCACCAAGCCAAACGCCAGTCTTTGTTTTTCCATTATAGTTGCAGAGTGGCACTATTTTTACGTGATTGTTTATTTTGTTTGTTTTTTCCCTATGGAGTTGAAAAGGTCATACTTAAACTAAGTACATTAGCATGTCCAGAGTTAAAGTCAAATAAAAATGTGGTCATTTTTCCAACTTTTGCACAGTCATCGTGAGCCCATTATTGTCTATGATGTTGTATCTTGAACTCAATGTTCCACCCCTGTTAGATTCAGGCGTGTTGGAGCAGAGAGGAATGTAAAACATGTAGTACAGGAGCTCTCTAGGACCTGACTTGAGGACCCCCTGTCCTAAATTGTCTTTGGGTTATTAGCGTTAGCAACAAAAATGTTCCCCATTTTAACATAAACATTTCATTTATGATATCACAATGAATTGTTAGCCACGACTGACCCAGGATCACCCGACTAGAGGTGCAGCTTTGAAACACCACAGTTTAAAGCATACCTGTCAAGTATCCCGTTTTGGCTGGGAAACGCCCATATTTTACCCCTCTCTCCCGCCGTATTATTATTTTCCCGTAATTATCCCGTATGTTAATGTAATAATAATTCAAAGATGCCTTACTAAACTGAACGCCATCACTAGCCTCGCGAGCACTGCCACCTGAAATGGCCTGGCTTGGTGGCAGCTCTCGCGAGATTAGTGCTGACAGCGGCAACAAACCCGGAAACAACAGAGATGACGAATGAAGACGTTCTAGCGGAAAGAACTAAGAACTGGTGTAAATACGTTGTAAAATGAGGCACAAAGTTTACCTTCCTACAGAGCAGCAGGATGGGACACAGTTACACGTTCTGTTAGATTAATAACTGAGATATTAAACGTCTACCACAGCGGAAGGAACGACGTAAGTCACCGTGAAAAATCAGCCAATCACAAGCGTCACAAATATACACTGCTTTAAAAAAGTGTTAAAGAATGTAAAGTCTGCAACAAATGTGTCTAATAAGTCATTAGTGAAAAGCAGAGAACCACATGAGTGAGTATGAGAAATTAAAAGAAAATATATAATAGAATAAAATGTTAATCTTTAACTTAAAGACAAGCAACGTGAAATTAACAGTAAATATGCAACGTGTTGACTGTTTTATAATTCAGGAATTAGGGCTGGGCGATATCTCGAGATTCAAGATGTATCGAGTTTTCTATTTTGGCGATATAGAAAACTATAATATTTCATTTATTTATATATATATAATAGCTTATTATGTATCAAAATACAAATTTAACCCAGAATTGTCTTTCTGGTCAGACTATATTTGATAAAATTTTCTAGATTTATATCATATATCACCATTTTGAGAAAAAACATTGAGATATGAGTTTTGGTCCATATTGCCCAGCCCTAGTAGGAATGTTCACAGCATTTTAATGTTAATAAAGGTCGACCTACCAGATTCTAATCACATCATTGTATTTAGTAAGTGGTTGACAAGTGGGTATTTTAGCTTTCTTGTACATATCTTAAAATATAAGGGATACTGGAGCTTGTTTGGGCGGGTAGGACGACTCGTAGTGGGCGCCAGAAAATTTCCCTTATTTTCAAACCCAAAACTTGACAGGTATGATTTAAAGACGCATATCTTTTTTAAGTGCCCATGACTCTCCACCCTTCAATTTCTGAGACCAAATGATCATATTCTGCCAAATGTACCCAACCATCAACAGAAGCCCTTGTGAAGACAAAATTAGAGTTATTTATGTCTTCTGACTGGTCATTGAGTTTTGGCCCCATTGTGAGTTTGAAATTATTTCTGTGCTATCTCAGCTATAAAGACTAAAGACATCTCTTGGATGAGCAAAAACACAATGCTCCGAGGGACAATATCGCACTCGGTAGTCTATCCGTTTATCACGCTCACTCACACAAAGGGAGCAATTGAGTGCGATCCATTTCCTCAGAAACATCAATAGCCTGGAATGCTGATGGGTGTCATCGGGAAGCATTCGGCTCTTCTTGCAATAGAAAACGACGATCATTAGAGAACAAAGAGGTGTAGCGTAATACAGTGTGACAAAAACTATTGTGCACATAACCCCTGAAGTCAATAAAAAAGGAGAGTTATCTTCATGCTCAAATTCATTTTCTTCTCTGCAAAAATGGCTCCCACCAGGAACAGTCCTTTCACAAACAATCCCACGGCACTACACGGTCACCCTCAAACCGATGCTGGTTTCACCGCTGGACACAACAAGGGCGTTCTGTGTGGGCGCTGATCTCTGAAAGGGGGGAAAATGTTTTAATTGCCTCTGTGTGTGCCCGTCACAAAGAAAAACTGCATGAGGAATCCCACAGGGAATACAAGGACACAACAATGTTCTCCAAAAGGGTTCCACAGCAACAAGGCAACTTGTGCTTCTACTGCGTTGCCAGACATTAGGCCTAAAAAAGACTCTGGACGCCTTCAGGCTATGCTTCACCTGGTCTCAGCAGGAATGAATGCTTTTTGGACAGCTGATTGCAGGGTTGGCCACAGTTTTGCTGTCACTATAGTTAATTTCAAGTGAAACTGCTTTTTATGTTGTTGTGTTGCTCGACGGACTGAAATGAGTTGACGGAAGCGCTGACAGTGTTCTGTTTTTAGACAAGCAGACCCAAGGACAAATTGCAGAGTAGGAAATGTTGGTTAGCAATTACAATTTCATCCGACACTGAAGCTACTTTTAGTGAAGTCGAGCGAAGAAGGAAGAGCATTTTAGTGAAACCATAATACCACAGAAATAACAATGAACGCATTAAGTTTTGACTTGATATCATCTCAAGACCAAAACTCTGCTGGAATCTTCCATGGAGACATTAAGGCAGGGGCGTCAAACTCATTTTAGTTCAGGGGCCAAATACGGACCAGTTTGACCTTTTTTTTTTTTTTTTGTAAGAATTCAACCAACCAAATGTACTTTTTTTTTAAATAGCTGTTGATTTAATCTGTTTTTAAAACAAAAATCTAAATATTTTCCTGTGTATTTCATGTATTTCACAGCCTGCCAAACAAAAGAACAGTTTCTTTCAAAATAAAAGATAAGTCCAACATGAGAGACATTAACTTTTTTTTTTCACCAGCTGTCCGCGACCCACCCAGTACAGGTCCGCGACCCAGTTTTGGGTCCCGACCCACCAGTTGAGAATCCTTGCCCTAGTTAATATGATTATTAATAATAATAATAATAATAATAATAATAATAATAATAATAATGCATTGGATTTTATATAACGCTTTATCATAGACACTCAAAGCGCTTTACATTGATGTGCATTATTATTTCACTACACACACAGTGGTGGTAAGCTATATTGTAGCCACAGCTGCCCGGGGGCAGACTGACAGAAGCGAGGCTGTCATAGTGCGCCATCGGTCCCTCCGACCACCACCAACACTCACTCACGCACAACATTCATACTAGGCAATGTGCGTAAAGTGCCTTGCCCAAGGACACAACGACAATGACTTGGCTAGAGTGGGATTCGAACCCTCAACCCTCGACCACTGATTCGCGGTCAGCCCCAGGTTTTCAACATCAGTTCAGTTAAAAAATTCTTGAATTTTAATTTGTGGAAATGTTTGTGAGGAATTGCAAGATTGGTGGAAATATTGTTCTTTCCACAATTTGCAATTAAAAATGACTCCTGTGGGGCGAACTGGATGCTCTAAAGGGCTGGATTCGGCCCCTGGGCCTTAAATTTGACACAGGTGCATTAAACACAAGAAAAATCTGGTAATCTAGGAATCTAGGATTCGTTTTCCTGGAAAGTCTGTATTACTTGGGCCAGTGTGATCGCATACAAAGTCTAGAGCGGATCAAGCAAGCACATTCCAGAATGTATGTTTTGGCCAAACTCGGGGTGTTAGCGATCAAATTCGAAGCTCTGAAAGAAAGCCGACTGAAGGCTTCTTTGCTGCTGCTAAAGTAAAACAAAAAAAAAAAAAACAAACACCATAAATCAATTAAAACCAGCTCATATGCAAATCAAGCAATTAGGGCAGGTGTGTATGAACCTGTGAAGAAATTCACCAGAATAATCAGGTTTTATCATGTTTAGGTCAGACGATGCACTAACTGTTCTATAACTTCTTGTTCTTGTCACTTTGGAGCGGTGGAGACTTCTGAAGGTGGAACTCTCATGTTTATTACCACATTGTATCTAATGAATCTGCTTATGTATCTTTATCTGGGTCCAGGTCTCTCTAACTATAAATATCGTTACATAACAAAAACTGCAAGCTGGACTCCTACATTAGTTGATTATCTCTTTGTTTTTCGGAACTGATTTAAACTAGAGTCTGGCAACACTAATCTTTGACTTTAGAAAAATCCTTCCTACAGTAGATATGAAACTTTTTTTTTTTTGCTTTTGTTGACTGATATTTCCGTGTCAAATTTCACTGTCAAAGCTCCTGGAATCAGTTGGAGCCACTAGTTTTCCCAGTTTATCACCACTTTGTATCTAATGGATCTGCCTATGCATCTGCATCTGGGTCCAGTCTGTCTATTACTATACATCTTGCTGCACACCAAAAACTGCGAGCTGACCTCATACATTAGTTGATTTTCTCCTTTTTTTGGCACTGATCTAAACTAGAGTTTTGACTTTAGAAAAAGCTTTCCTCTTGCCATTCAAACAGGTCAAGAATAAACTATAGCAGATTGTTTTCCTCCAACAAAGACGAGGCAATAGGTTCGTTAGTTAGTTTCTCTGTTGACTTTAGGCAAGGCAAGGCAAGGCAAGGCAAGGCAAATTTATTTATATAGCGCATTTCATACTCAAGGCAACTCAATGTGCTTTACATGATAAAACATTCAATTGTTTAAAATCAAAAGAACATTTAAATCAATAAGAACAATTAAAATCATCAGTAAAATCATCATTACATCAACAACATGACAAAAAATCTCTCTCTCAATCATATGCAGTAGAGAAAAAAAGTGCCTTTAACTTTGATTTAAAAATGTTCACATTGGATGCTGACTTCAGCTCCGCTGGCAGTTTGTTCCACTTCTTTGCAGCATAACAACTAAAAGCAGCATCACCATGTTTACTGTGAGCTCTGGGCTCCACTATCTGACCTGTGTCCATAGATCTGAGAGACCTGCTGGGTTCATACCTGACCAACATGTCACTGATGTATTCTGGACCAAACCCATTCACAGATTTATACACCAGCAGCAGAACTTTAAAGTCTATTCTGAGGCTGACTGGGAGCCAGTGTAAAGACTTTAAAACTGGAGTAATGTGCTCTGACCTCTTTGTTCTGGTTAAGACCCGAGCTGCAGCGTTCTGAACCAGCTGTAGCTGTTTGATGCTCTTTTGGGGGATTCCTGTCAGAAGACCATTAGAATAGTCCAGTCTGCTGGAGATAAAAGCATGCACCAGTTTCTCCTGATCTTTCTGAGCCATTAAACCTTTCACTCTGGAGATGTTCTTTAGGTGGTAGAAGGCTGTTTTTGTGATAGATTTGATCTGACTGCTGAATGTAAGATCTGAGTCAATCAGAACACCAAGGTTTTTGACTTGGTCTTTAGCTTTTAAAGATCGAGACTCAAGATAATTGCTGACAGCAGTCCTCTTTTCCTTGTTACCAAAGACAATCACCTCCATCTTGTCATGGTTTAGTTGAAGGAAGTTTTCACTCATCCAGCAGTTTACTTTTTCTAAACAGTCACACAACACCTCAATGGGACCATGGTCATCTGGGTTCAGTGATAGATATAGTTGTGTGTCATCTGCATAGCTCTGATAATCAACCTTACAGTTCTGTAAAATTTGTCCTAAAGGAAGCATATAAAGGCTAAACAGAAGGGGTCCAAGAACAGATCCCTGAGGAACCCCACAGGACATTGGTAATCTGTCAGATTCAAAGTTTCCAATGCTTACAAAATAGCTTCGCTCCTCCAAGTATGACTTAAACCATTGCATTACTTTTCCATTTAGTCCGACCCATGTTTGCAATCTGTGCAACAAAATTGTATGATCTACAGTGTCAAATGCAGCACTTAGATCCAACAGAATGAGAACAGATACTTTTCCTGAATCAGTGTTCAACCTTATGTCATTGATCACTTTGATAAGAGCAGTTTCAGTGCTGTGATGAGAACGAAAACCTGACTGAAATTTATCAAATATTTTGTTGAATGTTAAGAATTGACTCAGTTGGTTGAAGACCACCTTCTCAATGATCTTGGCCATGAATGGAAGGTTGCTGATTGGTCTATAGTTAGCCAGTATAGAGGCATCCAGTGTTCTCTTTTTTAACAGCGGTTTCACAGCAGCTACTTTCAGGGATTTTGGTACGGTGCCTGATTGGAATGAGCAGTTAATTATCTGACACAAATCAGTGACAATTGACTTTACAACAGTTTTAAAGAAGTTTGAGGGTATTGTGTCAAGGCAACACGTTGATGGATTCAGCTGCTGAACAGTTTCCTCTATTGTTTTTGGGTTCACTGTAATAAACTCTAACATTGTAATTGACTCATCCCTCAGTGGTTGAAGCTGTTCAAGCTTTTTGTGATTTTGCTGGTTTGTTCTGATGTTTGACCTTATTGATTGTATTTTTTCATTGAAATATACAGCAAATTCATTGCATTTTCCAGCTGACAGTAATTCAGGGGCTATCTGATCTGGGGGGGTTGTGAGCTTTTCAATTACAGAAAACAACGTGCGAGAGTTGTTGACATTTTTGGCAATAATTTCAGAAAAGTATTGCTGCCTTGCTTTGAACTTTAATTTTAATGAAAGCCAAAGGACACAGAATACGAACCACAATGTCGAATTGCACATTTAATTATTCGGCATGAACTACCAAATGAAAATCTATCAATCAAATTCACACATGTAGAAACACTGATACTTGCACAAGACGTAATCCAAGAATCTACTTCACAGGTCATGAGCTTTGGGTATTGTCCTTTTTCAGTGACGGGAAGCTTCACTACACACACACACACACACACACACACACATATCACATAGCTATTTTTAGATGCTTACAGATCTTCATTTAGCCTCAACCCTGAGCCCACGAGTCTCAAGTCGAAGCCATTTTCACAGGGTGGGTTTTTTTTATAGCTTACATGGATAATTAGGATGCATCAGTCAGGTAACATGAGAGGGGTTTCTCTCTTAATTCCAGCCTCTATTTTTAGCCTTGATGTAGTCAGGATCAGTGTGAACAGTATATTCATCTCTGAATAGACTTTATGTCAGAGCTGATTTTAAAACAGATACCGTTATTGCTCATACATCATGTCGCTAACAGGCCGAGTACGATCGTGCAGCCGCTTTGTGTAACCAGCACTACTTCCTGTCCATCCCATCAATCAGATAAACAGACCACTGTTAGCCGTGGCTGTCCTTTCACTGCAGCCTGTGTGTGCGTGTTCATGTACGAGTGTGTGTGTGTGTGTGCCTTAGGTAGTGACAAGGGTCTTAACAGCAGCACAGCCTTTAATAGGCTCGTGACAGGTTGCAGTGTCGGTGGTTTATTGGACGGGCGTTTTACGTGTCAAAGTACTGAGTGTTGGAAATTTTGTCTTCAGCAAACTCAACAACAATGAAAGGGCAAAACAAGGGGCGGAGCTTGAGGGGTGGTTACGGTAATATTGGCCACCCCAGGTTGGATTTACTCATACTCCAGTTAAAAGAGTAGATTTCATGATAAAGATGGATGATTTGCACATTATGAATGACAGTTACCCAGTTTTACTTGTGATTATTGGCTAACAGAATACCAGAGACAACTCTAGAATACTCTTGACCAATAAAAGAGTCACATGTCCACCTTGGCTTTAAATTTACCAATGAAAGACAAACATTCGATATCAGAAACAAGCTTGGAAACTGCAACTAAAGTATAGTTGGAAAAGGCTAAAATCCATACTAAATGACCTACAGGTATAGGTTGTAGTAAAGAGTAAATGTCCTACTAATCTAACCTAAATCTGGGTGGAGGAGACCTACGTGAGCATAAGCACTGATGTAGGTTTCAACTACAATTTGATTGCTCAACGCTAGGATTGGCTAGCATTATGAAATGCTCAAACCAAAGAAAAACGTTAGTCTTAATCTACGCAAGGCTAATCTGAGGAAACAATGTCATGATTTTAAGTGCAAAAGATTAATAGCATACAGTATATGGACACCTTGATCAAGTTTATTAGCATCTGTAGGGCTATTAAAGCAAAGGACATTTAAGACATTTAAATGCAGAGACCCTAAAGTGACATATAATGGTTTTGTAAATATTATTTCCTTAATGGATTTTATGTGCTAATGTAAAGGTTTGTTACATGTGCATGACAAGGGTTTCATTTCGGGGCTTCTAAATGTACACAAGTGTGTAAATACTAGGGCTGGGACGATTTGTACCAATTCAATTTGAGCACAATACTGGACTGTCGATTCCATTTATATTGAGATGTTGATTCAGTAGTAATGATCATCACAATTTGAATTTAGTCATAGTTACAAAAACAATGCATATCAAAAAAATAAATAATTTATATATATATATATATATATATTTATATATATATATATATATATTGAATTTTTTTTTTTTTTTCAAAAAACAAGCAAACAAAAAAATCTATTCACAGGAGAAATATGCATTTTCAATATTGGTATTAAAAAAATTGTGATATATTGTGAATCAATATTTTTTTTCCAACCCTAGTTAATATGTAGAGTAGATTATATGGAATTTATGCTAATGTTCTTTACCAATATCAACCACATACACATTGACATCAATGAAAATCACATGTTAATACTAGTGTTGCTACAAAATCTTATGTATTCACAGGCTTGCATGAAACTTTTAGGTGTTAAGTGTCTCGAACTGAATGTGCACATGAAATTCATTAAATTGAAAAAAAAGAAAATAATAATAAAAATGATTCATGTGACTTTAAGGGCTCGGTAATTTAGAATTACAAAAGATTAAATCTTAAAAGCCTTTGGTTTAAAGTAGAGTCAGTGTCTCGGTTGAATATCAGGGTAAAATGAAGAAAATTTGTTACACTGGTCCAGGTGGTACGTGAGCAGAATCCAGTCAGAAATTTCTACATTCAAAGTTTTCTCAAGAAGCCTTAAAGCAGCGGGCGCATTTCCCTTTAATGTTTGTACCAGACAATCAGTGTGTCCTATAGTGGGTGTTTGTTTGGTTTTTTTTATTTTTCAATCTACAGCTGAGAATTAAAGTGCACAGTGATGTCCATGCACAGTCACCCCAACGCAGGAGAACAACCTCTCCAGGGAGATCCGCTCACTCAGCTACAAAGCAGGTGCCCACACAGCGATTCTATCTAAGAGCAACGCAAGCGCTTCAAGGGACTGTCAAAACCTCAGCCAACACACCACTTTCCCATCCCCAGTTTGACAGTCGTGGCTCATAGCATTCTTCGCACTGCCAACCTGCCAATTAGCAAAACAGCGTGAAGCGGGCGGTGGCTTTGTGATGGATTCACGCTTAAGCACCGGTGCGTAAATGGCATCTGCTAAACATGTGGTATAGTAAAGCAGGTGACACAAGCAAAACAATGTAGTAGACACAAGCAAAATCAAAGTTCCTTTGATTTCAAAGTAATGCTATATTTAGCGCTTTGATGCTAAGTTAACTTATTGACCACCTGATGTTATGCCGTATCACGGCTGCACCTACTACTAAACCATCACTTGTTTATGATTTAGAAAAGTTGCTCGTCTGTGTCTGGTTTCACAGACATTTTTTACCCAGCCTGAAATATACTTTCCTTATGCTACGGATATGGCTATGAAAATGGGCGGATCCACAGGAGCCCCCAGGGGTGCTTCTAGGTGTAATATCCAGTGCATTAATGGTAGAGTGAAGACAAATCTGTTGAATATACTGCTCACAGTGGCCCTCAAGTATATTACTTTAAGAGTGGTTGTAAGTATCATGTCATTACGGTAATATTACGCACACGTGATGGAATCACTAAAGATGTCGCTTTTTCTTTTTTTTTTCCCCCGAAATCGTCAGAATCATCAGATTTTTATTGTTTTTATTATTTGTCATTGATATTCAGGATTTTTGTTTACACTGGTTTCTTTATACATGATTCTATAGGGAATGTATATGTTATTAATACACGGTAGATGAAAATACATGTAATTGGATGCGTCTTGAAGACTGGAACTACATTATTATTTCTAACATTTTATTGTTTTATGGGTTTTTGTTGTTGTTTTCTTATTCCAACACAATGTTCCATCTTTGTTTGTTTTTTTTTTTATTTGAAGATTACAAATTCTAATGGCTACGTAGTAGGAAATCTCTACAATCTTTTTACTGTACTGTATTGGCTGAAATTGGTAAAAAGGTAACAAGTAAAAAAAAAAAATTAAAAAAAATCCATATTCTGACTTTTAAAATGATACACATTCAACATTTAAACACAGGCCTTCAAATGTCCCCAGTAACATTATTCTATAACAATAAAAGCATTGATACTTCAAGCATCACGGGGCCAAATCTGGCCCTTTAGAGCAGGGATTCTCAACTGGTGGGTCGGGATCCAAAAGTGGGTCGCGGATCTGTACTGGGTGGGTCGCAGAAAGCTGTCGTGTGTGACTTCTTTTGACTTCTTTTGACAGACATGCTGTGAAAAGCATGTTGCACAACAAAATATATAGATTTATGTTAAAAAAAAAAAAAAAAAAAATCATATATGTGCATTTTCAACAGCCATCTTTGAAAAAAAACTAAATTTGGTTGGTTGAATTAAAATAAAATGTGGGTCCCAGAGTGAGACGAGTTGAGAACCCCTGATTTAGAGCATCAAATTCAGCCCACTCGATTTTGTAAATTACTAATTAATTCAGTTGTCGATATCTCAACCTCTCCAAATACAAAAATGTTTTTAAAATACACAATATTTGGTCAGTTTTCCACTTCTTATTGTAGTGTTTTAAACACTACATAAGGTTGTCTGTTCCCAAAGAATGTGCACGTGTTTATTCAAAGACATATAAGGATTGGCAGTGCTTTTTCCCCCATCTGAGTATGTGCACTTGTGTTTATTCAAGGGTTGTTACGTGATGTGTGAAGAGTTCGCGACATAAAAGGCATGTTTTTTAGTGTGGTGAGATTCTGCAAACAGATCGCAGATGTGTGACGTATATTCTGCAAGTTTATATACCCTGTAACCGTTTTGCATATTTGACACTGAACCTCTGTATTAATAAACTTCATATTAATATCACATCTGTGTCAACTGAGACTCTTTCTACATTTACATATCATCAGAGACCAAAGGGAAACGCAACAAAATGTCACATGACGGCAGTCACTTTTAATCTGAAATTGATGAAAAACTCAATCTTTTGAGTTTTCCTCAAAATATTCAAGAAAATTTTCCAAAAATCAGGAAAATTGAAGTGAAATTCCTCCACGAGCTGATATACTCACATACTTCATCATTTATATATTATTTATATGTGGAAGTGCAAATCAGGGGCCTCATTTAGAAACGGTGCGTACGTACAAAAGAAAGCGTACGTCACATATGAGCAAAGTTTGGGATTTCTAAAAAAAAAATGTGGGCACCTCCACGGCAGCTCTGACCCTGCCGTACGCACAAAATCATGACAAACGGGAAACTCCGACACCAACAGGAGAAGGATGAAATCAAAGACAACTCTGTGAAATTAATAGAAACTGTGTGAAATAATTAAACACATTCAACATTTCACAACACATATGCATACAGGAAAAAATTATACTGGCGCCCGCGGGGAGTGAGTGACGTGCACGCGCCTACAAATACATATAATAATAATAATTGTAATCAAAATCACATGATTATTGCGCAAAACTGACGATCAATTGGCTGCAACACCTGTAGCTGTTGTAAAAAAAAAAAAAAAAACACTTATTTGGCACCGCTGGAGGACGAGGTGCACGTGAGACCAGCTAGATCTGCAGGCAGGACCCCCTTTTTCCCATACAAAAATCTGTGGCCCACTTAAGGTCAAACTAAACCGCATTTGGCCCCTAAACTAAAACGAGTTTGACAACTCTGGGTTGGAATAACTTTGCTCTATGATATTAATATTCCTTTTATCTTAGTCCAAAAGCCTGCGTTTGCCCATAGAAGTGACTGAGACATGGTGGTCAAAGTGGTGCAGTGCACTAACCCAGGAGAGAGACACATATTTAAATATATAACCAGCTTTTCTAAAAACACTGATTCATTTAAGGACACTCTAGAAGTTGCTCTAGCATGACAGACAAAATTAAGAGGAGGGGACAGGCGTGCAGATTAGTGCGCGCTTAAGAGTGATAAGTGGCAAAGAGCAGAAAAGCATTGGAGTGTGGACGGAAAAAAACAAAGAGTTACCCCCCAGAGCTGCAACTAATCAAACTGTAAAAGTTTAAAGTTTTAATCACAGGTGACCGTAATGAACACCGCTGCTAATCTTTATTTCACAAAAACAAGAGAGAAAAAAAAGTCTGATACAAATTCTTGAATCAGAAGTTAAATGATAGTTCTTTCCTGGCATTCATGGGCAGGTTTTGTTTCAAGTGTAATTGTTTTTTAAGGCTTGTTGCGTTAAAGTGTCCTACGAAGTTGAAGTGATTGTGTCAAGTGTCATGTTGTTGACTAGTATGTTTGGAAGTCTTCGATTTCTCAAAATGTAGCATTTATTAGTTAAAAGTACCATATAAAGAGTTGCTTGTGGGTAAAAAAAGGTACTGAAGATAGTCAGTTGGAGGAAAAAGTTTGCTTTTAATACCAATGAGTTTTGAATGATAGAAACAAAAGATAAACATGGTTGACATATACTGTATAGCAGTGGTCCCCAAACCTTTGTGTGCCAGGCACCAATATCATACCGGACTAAGTATTTGCTAACCAGAAATTGGCGGGAAATTGGTTTTTGGCCGATGGTGGCAATCTCCACCAGAATATTCTAAGTTAACGCCTCAATTCCACCATTCACGTGCATACCTGGTGAAGGGGTGATGTGTGCAATAGAGGAAGCTGCAATTTTCCCAAATAAAACACCCATAACACCCTTTTTTTTTTTTTTGGTAAAGGAGCATTCATTTTGATTCGTTTGCTCGGAGAGTCTGCCTCATATGGGCGGTGTGGGCATGCAAACAAAGTCTAGAGTGAATGTTTTTGTTGGTCTCGGAGCGTTTCCGATCAAAGTCTAGAGCTATTAGGAGCGCGAGGAACACAAGCGCTTTCGGAGCAGATCAAACACAGGAAGTATCGACGATGACGTAGAGCGCGTGGTGTTGTGGGTGATCAAGACCGCCGGCAACGGCACAAAACAGTGCTTTAAAACCACCAAAGGCACGGCAACTTGTTGCTGCTTCATTGTTGAATGTTGTGAAAGAACAAACGTAGAAGGCAGAAGTTTCTGCGCTCTCTGAAGCGCTCACTTTCACCCATAGCCTCTTCTTCGGGTTTCTGTTTTTCTGCCTAGGGAAGTCTCTACTCCAGAAACCCCCCCCCCCCCAAATGGTTAGCTTATGCAACTGTACCAGAGGCTGTTTGGAGTTCTATGAAAACAAAGTTTTTCAAGTGATGAAATTTAGCCGGCTTTGTCATGTTAGAAAATTTGGATTGGAGAATATTTGACAGCAACCATATATTGCAGTGGAACATAGAGAAAGAATAAAAAAGACTTTAACCCAGAGAAAAAACCTTGATGTTGTTCTTCACTGTTGAATAGGTTCGTCAGATGATGAAGCTACAAGGACACCATTCAGTTAGGTCTGTTTGTATCCATGACTTTAAGGCGTTTTTCTCCCACAATTGATGTCCAAGGTTGAGTTGAACTCAGTGTACTTTAAGCCTTTCTCTCAACACAACAACCACAAGCTGAATACACCACGATCAACGTCTTTGCTTTGCTCAAGGGCGCGTTTGTGACGATCATACGCCTCTGCACGATTCACACGTTTTTCTCTCTTCGCCGAGCGAATAAATCTCATCATGACCTTTAAAGCCACCACCGCTGCCATTTAAAGGAAGATGCAAGGTGTGGACTGTCCTCAAAGGATAGTCATACAAACATAAACCAACCAGATGCTCATTCAGCCGATTAGGATGGTTATTTGCTTGGCAGATGTTACCCCATACCCCGAAGGATGCTTTGAATGGCAGCTCCAGATGCTGGGAAAGACTTTTTTTTAAGCTAATCAGTCCTAGATATGTCAATGTGGTCACGTGATTATTTTAATTTACATGTCGGTGAAATACATCTAATAAGATCTTCACATCACAAGAGCAGATGTTGGCATACACAACAACACCAGGACTGATGGCTGTCTCTGTCAGATACCTGAGGTGCCACCGCCTCGACTCCCCCCCCACTCCACTTAGGACACGTCACCATGACAACAGGCTGAAGCCGCAGCTAACGGTCTTCTTATCAATTCAGTCTGAATGACTCTCAGACGGAACAACCGCAGACTCAACAAGCCGCAGCACTCAGGCCGAGCTCAGTCCTAGAGTATTACACAGACGTGGAATGTGGAGAAAACGCGAAATCGCACACACACACACATACACACACACACGTCCAAATAAACACCAACAAGCTCTGTAAACACCTACATGTGCACCCTATGCATGTTTATACTCTTACACAAACACACTCCATCATGTGGACAGGTTGATGAGTAGATTTCGCTTCAATCCCTGGACACACACATCTTACTCACACTCACACACACACACACACATCTTACACACACTCACACAGCCATGTCCCTGTTGAATCCATCTTCATTTGCAGTGTGTGTGAGAGCGGCTCAGAGATGCAGCTCTGCTCTCCTCTATAACTTATACTCATGTCTCCAGATGCTCCTCGCTGCAGCAGAAAACCAACAAAGAAGACGCCCTTTTTGGTCATAATAATATTTTGCAATAACATACATACACAAACACAAGTCAGAATAAACGACATCCTTGTAAAGCACAGAGGTGGCAAGAGCACTAGTCTTCAGTACTCAAGTAAAAGTAGATATTTGAATAAAAATGGTAAAAGTAGAATTATTGAAGTTGCTCCCTTACTTAAGTAAAAGTTTAAAAAAGTACATGCTACTAAATGTACTTCAGTCATAAAGAAAAACAAATGCCCCTTCAATAATAAGACAGGGTTTTTAAACCAGCAAATTCCATATCTTTAATTTAACAATGTGTTGAATACATGGAAACAAGTTAAATCTGTGACCTTTAAACACCTGGAGAATTTAGCACTCATAATAAGTCAAATTTGCAAATAAAATGTGTCAAGAAAAAAAAAAAGTGTAAATGTTCAAGAAAACCGGGAGTTTAACATTTTCAAAAACTTGTAGAAAACTGGTACATGGAGATAAATGGCATCTGTTCAGCTTCATGAACATCTGGAGAATTTAGCACTCGTTATAACATTTGTAAATAAAATGTTTTAAAAAAAAAAAAAAAACTGCAAATGCTCATTTAAACCTTTTGAGTTTAACATTTTTTAAAACTTAAAAATGTAAAATTACCGTATTGAACCATATTGGCTGTGAAGACCAATCCCTTAGCTTTCAGAAACTAGTGGAATTTCAAAGATAGAGCAAATATTAGCTGAGTTACGGTGTCACGGACTGAGTTTACCGCCATACCGTGACTGCTACGTACTGAGATGTATCCGTGCTGGAATTGACAAGTGCAATGTCATACCGAGATTGCCGAACTGATTTTTAAAAATGCTTAAAACATCACATCAGTCGACCATCGATAAAAAAAAAAAAATCGACCAATGATGAAAAAAAATTATTGTCATGCTAATTTATATGAATACAACCACTTATTATTGTTAAGTTATATTAGGTTAACTGCTATTTATTGCAATGTATATTATAATCATGTTTTTTTAGAAAATAAATTATTCCTTTTTGTATTGCGTTTTATTATAATCTTTTTTTTTTATTTTATTTTTTTTTTAAATAAACTATTCCTACTAGTACTGAGATTGCTGCATGAGACACTATTACTTTACTCAAGTTATTGACTGAGATTGTCACATTGTCACTCACTCAGCATGACGGAAGTAGCAAAAGTCACAGCGGAACTAGTAAAACTTTATTTTCCGGTAGTGCGCATGCTCATAATCGATTTCAGTACGAGGTAAACTCAGTCCGTGTTCCCGACATGCATTCAGGGTCCCTGGGAAACGCAAACAACTTCAATAAATTTGCAAAATATTCCCGGACAAGACGTGAAAAGAGGACATATCCAGGTAAATCGGGACGTATGGTAACCCTATGGTATGTCATTGTACAATAAATACACTTATGTGGACTTGTTTAGGAAAATGAATCTGCCAATGATTGTCTTTTGCTAAGCTCGGCTAAAGCTAAACTGAGAGGTTTGATCATCTGTCAGCGTGTCAACTGCAGCTTTCCTGTGGGAGCTCATTAGTTTACCATTCAGTCTCTGTGGTTTTGCCTTGAATGAACAAAAAATGCACAAAGAGAAGTGAGTCAAAATGCCTCCCACATACTGTATGTCCCTCTCTGGCCACGTTCTCTTATTGCTCTTCTTTTTAATGGTTCTCATTTAAAACAGTTTCTCTCTAATTGTGATTTTAGCAAGAACTGAATGAAAAAGCTTCACAAACACCAAAGTCCCGGTGTGGCGTACTGGGATTGCATCGTACTGAGATTGTATATGCGCGTGCACAATACCGGAAAATGAATTTTTGCTACTTCCGCTGCGCTGAGATTGTTCATTCAATTTCAAAGTTAATTTTCAAAACAATTTTTGGCATAAAATGCATTTCACTGAGAAATAACTTGCTGAAATATTTAAAATACCTTATTACATTTCTTCATACACAATATTAATGTGAATTACAATTAAGATATCATTGTAATCTCAGTATGACAATTTGCGCATGGCAATTCCACAATCGCAGTACATGACTGCTGCGTGATCAGATTGTCTTACAAACTCAGTATAGTTACAAGCTCAGTACGCGACACCGGCTTAGCATTGAAGCTAAAACACTGATTCGTTAATTGCCAAAGTTGCTTAACTCTATTTTACCTTTCAAAGCAAACACATACTGTAGCTATGGGGCGCCGATTGTAAAGTTGCACGCGTTAAAATAAACGGCAACTTTTCGCAACATTTAGCAACAAAACACGTTTAAAAAATGTATGTGAATTTTTGTGTTACTTTTGACCAGATTTACAGCAATATTTGTTCAAACTAAATGTTAAATAATAAATCTCGATCTAAATCTAAATGTTAAATGTGAATATAAAATGTAAAATCTAAATGTTAAATCTAAAAGTTAAATATGCAAATTCACCAGAAGTACCAGCTTAAAGCTCGCATTTAACATTTAGACTTACCATTTAAGATTTACATTTAACAATGTGATTGAACATTTAGCATTTAGATTTAATATTTATACTTAAATGTAACATTTAGATTTAACATTTCGATTTCACATTGACTTTCTATTTTTACGAGAGAGAAAAAATATCACAAATTTCACAAATATTGCTGTAAAAAGTAAGAAAAACTTCATACATTTTTAAACGCGTTTTGTTGCTAAATGTTGCTAAACGTTGCTGTTTATTTGAGCAATCGGTGCCCCATACACAACTCATGAAAATGACTAAATCTTTGAATTTTTTCTACAGTGTGTCACCCGCTTCGTCTTTATCCTCATTCTTTTTCCCACACCGAGCAGGAAATTGTCACACGAATCAAACCACACCTGCACTTGTCAGCTGCTAAAAACAGATGGTCCAGCTATCTTAACAATGGAGTGAAGAGGTTTTAATTCCTGTTATTAACCTGGAAATTGGAGAGGACAGTTGCACATTAGGTGGCATCACTGAAAGGTGGATGTAGGTTCACAGGCTGCTGACCTGCTTCCTTCTGTTTACATGTTCTCACTGAGGGTCCAAAGGCTTTTCTTACCATGTATTTAAAGTACAAAAAAAAAGTATGACAGATTCAATTTAAGTTTCAACAAATTGTAATAAACCAGAATATTTTTCTGCAGGGAGGTTATTTGTATTTATCTGTCTGACAGTGTTTGAACTGTAATGCTACTGGAATCAGGAATTTCCCCAAAGGGAGTTCTCCAAAGGGACTAAATCCAAGTCTAAATTGTTTATTATAGATTCCCAAATTGGGACAATAGAAGAAGAAAAAGACAAAATATATCACCGCAGATGTGACCAATGACAACATGTCCAAAGTGCACCAAACTGCTCATCCAAATTAAGCTGTAGAAGACTTGTTATCGCCAAAATTAACAAAGGAAAACGCATATGGAGAAAACCAATGATATGTATCCCAATAATAACCACTTTATGATGTTTAAACAGTAACTAAACGCTCTGCTATGGGCGGGGCTCTTGGAGTACTTAAGACAGTCCCAGTCTACACTCAATACTCAGTAGAACCGTTCTATTCAAAATTCTCTCAATCTTACCTACTCACCACGGATTGACAAGGTTTCAAGGATTGATAGGAGGGGCGGGGCCAACGGAGCTGGTTCGAGACATAAGAAGAAGAACTTTAACCAAGCCGATAAATGAAGGCCCGACCTGGCCCGATCCAGACAGAACGCGAACCGAATCCATCTGCCCTGAATGAAGCCGATGTCTCTTTAAGGCTGAACCTGTTTCAACCCGACACATCCCTGTGCGCACATGGCGAAAACTTAAAGCTCTCATCAAAATGTTACAAACCACCATTCTCAGCCAATAGCAAGATGGGGTTTCAAACCATAGAGGGCAATGACTCCTACACATTTACAAAATATATCAAATTAAAGGGACAGTACTAGTAAAAATATCACTTTATAATGGTTTTGCTACAATTATAAACATTCCTTTGGCTTCATTCATTTTGTAAAAAAAGTGAGCTCCAAATGGGCGAGTTGCATTTTTGCCCCAATATGACTCTAAAGGAGGGAAACTCCTCCTCCAGACAATTCTTGCTCCTCCTACCCTACATAAGAATGTAAGCTCCTCCCTCTCAAACTACCTGACAGGTAAAACAAACATAGCAAGGCAGGTTGATATTACAGTTAATATTTTTACATTCAGTATTTAGATATTCCAAAGAGCAGCTCATGCATATTCAATTCAACTTCATTTACAGCTATATAGCGCAAATTACAACAGTCATTTCAGTGCGCTTAAGAAAATATAAAGTCCATAGTAAGAAAGAAAGAACCCAACAAGATCCACATGAACAAGCATTTAGCGACAATGGGAAGAAAAAAGTCCCTCTTTTTTTTTTTATAGGAAGAAATCTCCAGCAGAACCAGGTTCAGAGTTGGCAGTCATCGACATATGCACGAAGGCCCATAAAACAACGTGTCTTTAGAAGCGTCATGAAAGTGACTTTTCAGAGGCTAAAACTCTAGAAAACAGGTGAATTTGGGAAAATAAACCTCAAATACTATGTTGTTGGGGTTCTTAAAACAAATGAAAATGGGTGAAAAATAGCATGATACTGGACCTTTAAAATACTTGGAGTTAGACCAGAATCAGTTAACAACACTACTTCATACCAAAATGCATTTGTTGTCAGCAGAAAAAGTGGTTTTGGGATTTAATTACATTTTAAAAGTAAAATATTAAGTATTTTTTCTGTTTAAAAGAAGGCCCAGTAAAAGGCCTAGTAAGCGTTAAATCTAATAGGTTGTCTGATATCTGTTATAATGCATATCTTTTGCACTTGATACTTGACAGTCAATTGCCAACATGGTAAAATAAAACAGCATTGGAGATAAGTCGAAATGAGCACATGTAACTGTCCGATTCATGAGCTCTGTGAATGTACACCTCCATTATTTAGTATTTAGCAGTACTTGGCATGACGATCAAAGCCTTTTCCACCTCCGCCGGGGGGGGATTTTTACTGTTTCAGGAGGAAACTTGTCACCAAATCCCCCTCGCATGGAAAAAAAAAATGCTTTTGATCAGTGGGATGCCATGCATTCTTCTGCACTTCACAGGCACTCCAACACATGCACACACTTTGCACTACAGCAGAAGAGCGAATTATTATTTGAGAGATTTGGCTTTTTCTGAGTCTCTTTTAAATGCACTGTGGGGAAATAGCTGAGAAATGAGCTCTCGAGTGCACTTGTTCAAAAAGCCAAAGGATTGGATTCCTGTTGTCGTTTACAACGCTGCACATACAGCATAATAAATTACATACTTTCCGTACACACTATTTACGTTTTCTGTACGACTTGAGTGCTCGTGTGAACAAAAGCACTGTTAAGGCAAGATGTAAATCCCTGGGAATGAATTCAGTTACAGTGCCTTTGAAGTGCAGCTACATCAAAGCACTTTCTCTTCCATACTCATTTTTATAAATCTGCGACTATCCCCTCCGGGCATTGTTTCCTCCGTTTACTGCATCAGCTGACTGAATTAAGGCAGTGACTGACAGACTACAGGATTTGTCTGCCAGGCAACAATGAGGAAACAATGCTGGCTGTGCACCTTGAGCTGCCAGTTTAAAGGGACTCATGCTGGGGTTCTGCACCAAACAAAAAAATATAAAAGCCTGCGCATACGAGTGACAGTTTCGGAAAATAATACAAACAATGACTAGATTCTAATCTTCCACTGAGGTGAACCAATTCTATGTACCTCAAAATATTGTCAACGATAAATGTCTAAATCTTCCAGTCTATTGATGTACTGATTTTGACTTCAACAAACTAATTCATGGCTCTTTCTAAAGCAATTGGTGATTATGTGAGAACAAGGATTAACACAAAAAAAAGCAATAGTATTTCAGATCCAGGACAAGCCCCCATTAGGTTTCTACGCTGGCTTAAACAGAACACAACACACAAGGGCAGGGATAGGCAACTCTATCACAGCAGGGGGCCACAAACATATGATTCCAAGGGCCACATGATCAATATTCACATCAGCCTTTAGAATAATAACCATTTAGAACATTAATACAGGAGGGGAGTTTTGTCTTTTTTTGTCAGCTTTTAGTCATTTTGTGTTGTTTTTGGAGTCTGTGTTTTTGTTATTTTTTGTGTTCTTGATGCAATTGCGTTTATTTTCTTTTCATTTTCTGCTGTTTTGTTGTTGATTTGTGTATTTTTGAGGTCACTATCTGTATTTGTGTTGTTGTTTTCTTTGTTTTCCTGTCATTTTGTGTAATTTTGTTAACAGTTTGTGTGTCTTTGGAGTTATTTTGAAATGCATGGTTGTTTTGTGTGTATTTGGAGTGGTGTGTTTGTTATTATTTGCGTTCTTGGTGTAATTGTGTATATTTTTCTCTCACTTACAGTCCGACATCACATCAATTTGCAATGTTTGCCAGTCTGGCTGGTTTAGACATACAAATACAACAACTGACAATCTCAATACCTATACTGAACATACTTCCAGCATTGCCTGCCTGAAATCCCTGCAAGCATCACATTTCTTATATTGGTCTTCAAAATAAAATATTTACAATGTTTCTACAAACCCAAGGTCTACAACCCAACCTGATCTCACAGGTGATTGTAAAACTCTTCTTTTTTTAAGGGTGACCTTCAAATTTCCTCGAAGCAGAAATTCTAGCAGCACAAAATCATGTTGGCATGCACAATCCATCCATCCATCTATTTTCTGACCCACTTGTTCCTGTTTTCAGGGTCGCAGGGGTCTGCTCGTATCTATCTCCAGCTCTCATTGGGCGTTAGGAGGGGGTACACCCTGGGCAGGGTGACACTCCATCGCATACACTAAATTCATTTATTTACGTTACAGTTTTTCCTCCTAAAAGGTGATGAAACTCAAGCCGTAACATTCTGAGCATTAGCATATCTAGCCTTAATGTTCAAACCTCAAGGTCAACTCAAAACCTGACCACATACATTCCCATTACCGCTTTATAACTCACTAACGTTCGTGTAATTCCAGAATGATTGGCAAAAATAACAACCTTGATTGAACACATTCTTCCAATGCTCTGAATATTTTTGAATGTTTCTTCAGACATTGCTGCTCCGTCTTTCACGTTTGGTGTTTTTGACTATTTTCCACCCAAAGTCAGTAGATTATTTCTAACTTTATGTATTTAAAACACAACTTTAACATGCTCTCAGTGTTGTTTTTCAATGGGAAAACCAAGGACGCTAGCAGGCATGAGTGGAACAAGAATGCCCAACAATGGTACAAAGATGATAAGTAGCAGGTTTTGTGTCGTCATCAGTCTGATCAAAATCAACTCGAGCAGCAGACGTTAAGATGGAGGATGATCGTATGTTGGTTTTGTCATATTTGATTGCTTCTTGCAATGATCATCACACAACAAACGAGATGAGCCCTTGCCTCCATCACCGCCCGTATCACCTTCTATTATTTTAGTGAAACAGAAATAAGGATAATGATCTTCATGACAAACCAAGCATTTTTGAAGGTAAGAAGTTGTGGAGTGGAAAAATGATGGTGTGTTATTGTGTTTGCTATGTGACCTTACTTTATTATCCTATCTTGCATGAACGTTACTGGTTATACCACTAGGCAGTTTTTTCTATTGCATCGTAAAGCGACATTAAAGGTCAGAGATATAAGCAGCAGTTATTCCAGTTTCAGTTGCAGCTCACATAACCAATAATCATTTAGGTTCGTACTTCCTGTGCTGACATTGTATTAATCACATTAGACAAGAGCAGGGAGCTCGATAGCGAGTAATCATCTTGAGATGAATGAAACAATCGGTTATGGTCATGCCGTCGTCATGGCGCTGCTCTTTAATGTCTCTGCTCTGCTCGTCAAAGGTGGGGCCGATGAGCTGCTTCACCCCATTCCTTTGTGACTGAACATTCCACATAAAATGCAGAAT
Organism: Gouania willdenowi; assembly: GCF_900634775.1. Classification (NCBI taxonomy): domain Eukaryota; kingdom Metazoa; phylum Chordata; class Actinopteri; order Blenniiformes; family Gobiesocidae; genus Gouania; species Gouania willdenowi. The sequence continues at coordinate 10,373,505 of NC_041061.1, read as the reverse complement.
TTTGGATCTTCCTTTTTCCGATTGGTCCCCTTCGCGCCATCTACGGGTTGGTTGTTATACCTTGATGTAACTTCTACAGATAAATCTGTGAATTATTTTCTGATGATTGTCTTCAGATATTAAAACAAAAAAATATTGATAATGATGTGAAAAAAAAAATAGTCTTAAAGGTGTGGGTGTCACAAAAGGTTTATCACCTCCACAAAGTATCTGTTTGTCTGTTAACAGAAGTACTTAATGGTATCTTCTAGGGGTGTTGAAAAAAATCGATTCGGCGATAAATTGTGCGTGATTCTCAGATCAATTCTAAATGCATTTTTACTTTTTTTTTTTTAACTCGGAAAGTCTTTTCCACTGCAGGAGACGTAGCTCCACAAAGAAGTGCACTGAAACCTGGCCATGTTGACCAGCCTGTGTTTTTTCAATAAAATCTAAAAAGAAAGTACAAACTTTCTGTATTTATTTGTTGTTCTAGGCAAATGCCTCAGTTTCACTAAAGTCAAAGTTGGTTTAAAAGCCACAGGCAGATTGTATGTTTTTGTTTTATTTTAAGTTTTTGGCACTTGGCATGTTAACGCCAATGTTTTGAGTGTAAAATATGCCAATAAAATATATTTCATACATAATGTTCTCATGAAGGTGTACACATTTAGTTGTTTTTTAAGTCATACGTATATTAAAAATAATAATAATAATGTCGGGATATATCGTACTGTATCGTGACCCATGTATCGGGATGCGAATCGTAATCGCCAGATGCCAGGCAATACACACCCCTAGTATCTTCTATAGCGAATGATTTATTTTTGGTTAGAATTTTAAGTTCAATTTTGGAGGGAAACCCGACCAGTTTCGAAAAAAAATATTTTCTCTCAAACATTGGATACATTTAAAAAATTCACATCTCGGTTCGTAATAGATTGATTTTTACTAAATTTGACTCAGTTGTGTTGGGTTTTTCCTTAATCAGCCCACAGAGTTTCATCCAGATCAGATCCAGAATAATTTTCATTTCATACATTTTGACCTCCTCTATCGTTATTAATGGGGATAGAAATTTATTACAAGGCTTTAAAGTGGGAATGCTGATCAGAACCAGAATCCATAAAATAATGTATTCATCGCCGTGTGGCAATTAGCACAGTTTCATCCTGTCCAAGAACATGAAAAGACAATTACAGATAACATGGGGGGACAGGGGCGGGGGAATTGTAGGTCGCCACATCGGCAGCGACCCATGTTTACATGAAAAGTGGAAAAACAGAATGAAAGAGAGAGGGGAAAAGGCAGGTTCTAAACCGAGTTCCCTATTAAGGATCACAGGAAACTCAGGAACCAGAAACAAACACAGTCACAACAAAAACGGAGGAAAACAAAGTTCCGGGTGGTGTAGGGGAAAAGGAGGAGGAGGAGAGGGGGGTGGGAGGGGGACGGAACGTCATGTCTACACAAACATCTTGGTGAGTAAGAGACAGCCCTGGGCGTCTGGCTGTGGGAGCCAATGATGATACACAATTTGTTTTGGATTCAGGATAGCACAGTTTTGGTAGCCTTGCTTGATGGTGCCATGTTTTGCTAATTTTGTTGACAAAAACATTTTCTGCAACGTTTTCCTCAACTACCTCGACAATAGCATGTTGACGTTTCATTTATTCAGACAACTGTTACTTAGGAAAATCCACTTTGATCTCCTGACATTATTTAATGACAACTGCCAGTCTTCGTCAGAGGCGTCTGCTTATCGCTTTGATGTTCCCTTTGAAGTTTCCTTGACTTCCAGCAAGGTTCTTTTTTGTGGTGCATGGTTTCAAAAAGAAGACAAAGAGTCTGGCTGGAATTGTCTCGACAATAACTGGACTATGACTAATTAAAGAAAATGCATGATTCACACACAACTAATAAAAACTGAACTATGATTTTGTCACATGGGACGAAATCCAATCAAAACTCATGTGATCATGTGGTCTCATGCATTGCTTACATCAAAACTTTGTGTTTATTTAGAAACACTAATACCATCCCATATTGATGATAAAGGGTAATTGAATCTTTAAAAAAAAAATGCACAAACTCTCAAATCTTAATTTTATTTAATTGACTAAAACTAGACTATAAAACAGACGTAATAACTGAAATTGGACTAAAACTAAGAGTAAAACAAACAAGAAGAGATTTGGCACTTTGTGGAGGTTTGCGCTCTTTAAATGCTCTCGTTACTGGGTTTACGTATGTTTTCTCCTCCTGGGTCACCTTCATAATGAACATGGGCAAACATCCATAAATCCCATTCCTTCTCATCCAGCAGCTATTCACCACTGCCTGTCAATGTGTCCCAAAGTAAACATATCCGTGTCCCTTATTGGAGACGACACGTTAAGGCAGCTGTATTTCTGCTGCCATCTTGCACATTAATAATGCAACATGTCACACAAGTAGATTCCCCCCTCTCTCTCTGTTGTCGAGGGGCTTCCGAAGGATAACATGACAGTACACATGAGCATCAACTGGCTAATGGGTTTGATGCTGCATTTGCATCGCTGGATGGTTATTGGGCGGTGAAGAGAAGCCAGCAATAATGAGAATGGGAAGGAAACAGGTTAATGACACACGGATGGGAGGACTGTGTTCTTACAGCATTGGTAGATACGTGACCATTACTGCTTTTCTTTTTACAGCCTCCTCGGCTTAAACTGTAGCCAGAGAAAATGCTAATTACATTTTACATTATTCACAGGACACTAGTGCAGGGATGGGCAAATTCTATCACAGCAGGGGCCACAAAAATGTGATTGTATCTGCTCCGAGGGCCAACATTTAAAATAATGACCAATTAGAGCATTAAGACAATTGTCTTACTGTGGTTTTGATGTTTTGTCCGTTTTTGTGTGTGTGTTCTTGTTGTAATTGTGTATTTTTCTGTCATTTTCTGCATTTTTTGTTGTTGGTTTATGCGTTTTTGTTTAACATTCTGTATTTTTGTTGTAGTTTTCTGTATTTTCCTGTCATTTAGTGTAACAGTTTGTGTGTTTTTGGAGCTATTCTGTAATATGTTGTTGTTTTGTGTGTTATTTGAGTCATTATGTGTGTTTTTGTTACTTTTTGTGTTTATGTTGTAATATTGTGTATTTTTATGGCATTTTCTGCATTTTTGTAGTCTATTTGTGCGTTTTTGGGGTAACTTTCTGTATTTTTGCCATTTTCTGTATGTTCCTGTCATTTTATGTAATTTTGTTAACAGTGTGCGTCTTTGGAGCTATTCTGTAATGTGTGGTTTTGTGTGTTTGTGGAGTCATTGTGTGTGTTTTTGTCATTTGTTTGTGTTCTTGGTGTAATTGTGTAGTTTTTTTCTCTCATTTTCTGCATTTTTGTCGTCGATTTGTGCGTTTTTGGGGTCACTTACTGTATTCGTCTTTAGAACTATTCTGTAATGCGTCGTTTTGTGTGTTTTTTTGTAATAATTGCATTTGTTTAAGTGGTTGTTGTGTCTGTCTTTGTTGTCATTTTATGTTTTATGAGTCATTTGAATTTTTTGTGTTGGGCTTCATAGTTTACAACTTCTTGAATTACAATTTTTGGGAATTTGATTTTGGGGGCCGCAAAAAATTCGACCGAGGGCCACATTTTGCAAATCTCAAACATGAGGCAAAAAGACTGTGTGTGTTTGTAATGAGAAAATAAATGACCAACACACACACAGTCACACTTACAAGGACTCCAACCGAGTGACTAAGTGTGCAGAAAACCAGCGCGGATTAGTCGTCATGTATCTCAGCACAGATGAAGCTGCCATGTTGACATAACTTTCCATCTCCACAGCTGGACTGAGAAGCGTTCTCAGTGCCAGGGCTTCATCGGCATGTGTTGGACACAAACAGCAGCTCATTATCTGCAGTGTTCATTAAAAGCCCGAGTCATGCGGGTGAATCATCGACACTCGTTTAATAATGTGCAGGTTCCCTTATTTACTGACCTGTTTATTTAAAGTAGCTCATTTGTTGGAATGAAGCACATGGCGCTAACTGGACAACTTTCAAAACTTAACTTCTACAATACATTAGCCCTAATTTCCTGGATTTGTTATTCCACTTTCTCTGTATCGTTTGGATGACCATTAGTTATTATTTAACATGAAACAGAACAACGCAAAATATACAGTATCAAAGAATTCAGCCAGCTTATTCTTTCCCATATTGAAAGGAAGATGCATAAACTAAAGGTGGGACAATATATACAGTCTGACAAAATATTGCAGAGCCTACGAGAGAGAAAGAGGTGTGGTCAGATTTCTTTTTTTTAAATCCACACGAGCTACTAAACATCAGATTGTTGTGGTATATTTAATTTTTTTGCCTTTGTTTAGTGTTTTGATCAACTCTACATATTATACATGCTGTAAGCTAAACCAGTCCAGTCTCCCATTGGACCGTGACCATGTACGTATATGAAGCAATCTATTGTTTCGTGCGTACAAACCAAAATTTGCACATTATTTTGTGCCATTTGGAACAAACCCTGAATAAATCCAACCCCTCCTTACTGTAACTGTACCACATCATTTTCTGAATCTCAAATTCAGGGGTTCGATTTCCAGCCTGAGTTTTATCTATCTGAAGCATATCCTTGTTCCAAGCAGCATGAAAAAAAAAAAAAAAAATTGGAAATGGTGTTGGCACGCACAAAACAATAGATTACATAACAAATTTACTGTCCAACTCTTGACATTTTAGTCAGAGTATTTCAATTTGCCATATTTTGTTGCAAAAATCTTAGCTCGACTGCCCTCTATGGGTAGAAACAATCAAATTCTGCTGTTGGCTGAGAATGGAGGTTCATAACGTTTGGGTGGTTTCTTATGTCATGAACCACCACTATGGCCACGCCCCTCCAATAAAAAATAACTAGAGAATTGTGGATAGAAAGCTAAAGTATAGTGAGTAATGAGTAGGTAGTTAGCATAGCATAGATTGTTCTTTGGAGATTTTTTTGTATAAACTGGGTGTGTCTTAAATGCTCCAAGAGCCACGCCCATAACCAAGGCATTTTTCTGGCAATCAGGCAATTTTCGAGTAATATCCAGCTGTATCCCCGGAGCGGAAGCCCCTAACGGGACGCAAGCCCCTGGCTGGACGGAAGTGACGCAGAATACCATTCACCCTATCCACTGTTCTGGCGACTTTGCAATACTCACCTTCCTTTTTTACTAACCCTAACTGCTACCGCCTCCACTTCCTGGTTAGAATCAAGGTTGGGTGCATTGAAAAATAGCTTCCGCTGTCACATCAGGGGCACTTCCGTCCAGCCAGAGGCTTGTATCCCGTCAGGGGCTTCCGCTGGTGGATACCATTGCAATTTTCAGGAAAAACCTCAAGGTTCAGTTACTATTTAAAGGTATCCTCAACCCAAATGACAAAGACAACTGAACTGAAAGACTGTTACGAGCTGCGTTTCCATTACCCTTGGAAACGCGCAATAAAAACTAGTCATGGAAACACCTCCAAAACACTCAAATATCACTAAAAAGTTTTTACGCTTTCATGAGGAGGTTTTTCAGAAGTTTAGATATTGAAATATACCACAAAAGCGCAATGGAAACATTTTTTCTACAATTACACAACACAGCTACATACAACTTTACCAGTATAACTAGTGTGTAACTTTTAATGGGAGCAGAAATACAACATGGTATGTGAACTCTGATTGGCTGTAAGTTGGTTAATCTAGTTGGCGTTACACCAACGTAGATTGCTGGTGTTTTGTTTTTTTCTCTATGTTCTATTTCTGCGTATGTGATGCTGTGATAACCACACGTTTTTCACTCCACTACAGACTGACATACTTGCACAGGTCTTTATTATCCGCCTCCAAAGAACTTCTAACTGGAACGTGTCACCGACACTTGTTCCTTAATCAGGGTTTTGTGCCTCACTGATCCACATTAAAGGGGGCAGAAGGTTTGCTGTCACATCCTTATCCTGTGTTTGTAATGATAAAGGGAGAAAGGAAGAAACGAGAGCGAAACGCTTGTTGTCAGGGCTGCAGTTGAAATCCCGTCTTGGCTAAGAGGAGGATTATGTTGGAGTCCAACTAAGCCAGTGGGTTTTAATGTGGTTCCACGCTGAGTATCTCCAGGGTTTAGTTATGAAAACAGTGATGTTGGATGCGCGACTGTAAATACTGTGTGTGGATGAGGACGGATGAGCTGCTGGAGCTCGGATTGGCCTGAAAACAGACGTCGCAATCAAGACCTGCTCTTGTTTATTGATGGAGATTTTTCACACGAGAATGAACCGAGGGATTTGCGAGGCGCCAAAGGTAATCAGTTTGGCATAAACACATTGTTCAGCTGCGTCTGAGCTTTCCACAAGTCAGGAAATCAGATAAATAAAGGAATATTCATGTTAAAAAAACATGCGGGAGAAAATAAAGTCATTTTCTACACGTTTTATTGTAGACGTGACCGTTTTATGGCGGCGGCGGCGGTTTACGCTTTAAAGGCACCTGTGATCACACAAGCAATCAGAGGCAGCACGGCTCATAAAAATTCATTGGTCACAATATGGAAATGAGGAGCATGGAGGGAAATGAAGCAGGGTCAGAGTGCAGCGTCACGTGGGAGCCGTGAGCCAGAGATCACAGCAAGACCGGCTGTCAGTCCAGACCCATCGGAAATAAATTAATAAAAACTTTATTTTATTGAATTAATGGTTGTATTAAACCAATTTCACCTTATTTACCAGTAGAACTGCTAATTCTTTAGTAGCAATTCATCAAAAGCTGAAAAGAATAGTTCACATTTGGTATCAGTACTGACTTGTACTTAATTACTATGAAAAAGTACTGGTGTTAAAACAGGTACTCTTCTAAAGTACTCTTCTACAAAGTGCTTGTTAAATAAAAGTATACAATTTTTTTTAAGCAATGGAAATTTTATTGCATAATTAAAATGTTTTACCTGTAACAAAAAAATTTTTGTCATTTTTCATTTAATTTCTCAGGCAAACAAGCTTATATTACCGTATTTTCCCAAATTATAATGTTTCAGGTATAGGAATGTTCGATATTGGCTTTTTGCCGATAATCAATATGCCGATATTGTCCAATACTACATTTCTGATATTTACCGATAACGATATGTACATAGACAACACCCCACTCCCTCCCCTCCAACCTCATTTTATGTTGCATGATATGTTTCTCAATGGAAATAACAGGTTAAGGCTACTTTTAAACTCATGCCCCAATGGATGTATTCCACATATAAACAGATCAGATTTGCAAAATAGGAAAACTTTAGTAATAGAAAAAGTGCCAGATTTGTTTTTAACATGGCCTCAAATAGTTGTATCTGTAATATCGGTGTAAAAACTGTTAACAATGTCGATATTTAATTGCAAATATCGGCAAATAATATTAGTGGGCCGATAATATCTTCCATTCTCCCCAAGCATGACTTGGTGTTACCACATTTTCTAATATTTTATAGAATAATTACTGCAGGAAATTGGCTTAGAATGATTTATTGTAAAAACAGATTTCAATCCACAGTAAAGTCCATTCAAAACAGAGCTGCATGTATATATACACACATATCCTCACACCAGCAAACTAGTGCGACTATATAATGTGATTTAAAAAGACTTTTTTAGTTTACGTCGCAAATGTAAAATGCTTTGCATGTTGATGTTCTTTCCCTCACCAACTCTTCTAAATTGAAGTGTCATCCTCCCGACATGGTATTTAAATCACTTGTGATACGTGTAGTGTATCATTCAAATGACGTTGAATGAGAAACCTTTGATATTCTCACCAAAGCAACCAAAACCTGATAAAACATTTTTTTTGTTTTTTTTTTAACGGTATTTGGTCATTTGTTTTTACACACATCCTGGAGAAGCGACAAATATAACATAAAGAAAACAGTGCTTATGGTGACACCTAGAGGCCTGACAGAGCATGACGAGCGCAATAAGGACGTAGAAAATATCCACTTTTTAAAGTTGCTACATTTTAAGCTAAACTCACAAAAATTTAACTTAAAACATGTACTTTTGCAGTCCATTATCTTTTAGTTTAGCGTGTTTAATTTAATTTACTGTTAATTGATTTACAAATACTATTTATTTAATCAAATAAACTCATTTTTCTTACTAAAGTAGCGACATCTTATCGTGGGATGATCCATGTAGCCTTACGAGGCTCATGTCCTCGTTTGCTAGTGTCAGGAATCTAGTTCAGCATGTTCAGAGTGCTTTAATTAAGAAGTTAATGTGGCGGTACAAATGCACAGTATGCGGAAGTCGACATTCCCCAACCGACGTCTCCTTTCTGTCCTTTGTCTTCCAGCTGCTGCAGAAGCAACCACACATTATGGGGTCATTTGGGACATTAACGTATGTGTGTTAGGGTGAGCCAAAAAACAACAAAAAAAAAACAGTTCTTGTCCTTTAACACTCCGCTGACTCTTTATCCAGCTTCAACTGGTCCAAAGTCAAGAGCCCACAACCAAGGGATTATACCCTTTGGGCAACTGGTGGCAAGGGGGCCATGTGGGGGCCTTCAGAAAAAAATTGTGTGGCCCCCAGACTCAGACCAATGTCAGAAAAACACACATAATGATGGAAAAATACACGAAAGAACTGCAAAAATACACAGAGTGGTGGACAAATACACAAAACGCCTCAAGAAATGCAGAAAACGACATCAGAAATGACGGAAAAACACACAAAATGACAAGAAAAATACATGAATGTATTCAAAAGAAGACAAAACAACAACAGAAATACACAAATTGTCTCTAAATACATAGAAAGTAAAAACAAAAAAAACAAACTAACAAACTAAACAAAAAAACTAAACTAAAAAAATAACCAAAATGACAGAAAAGTATACAAAATGACAACAAAAATACACAAATTGTCATCAAAATAATAAAACACACATACACAAATACAACAGAAAACATACACAACCTTGTGTTCTTTCCTGTGTTAATGTTGAACTTGGTCATTATTAAACTAACCAATTAAATGCGGACATGAACGTTGATGATGTGACCCCTCACATTTTTGTGGCCCCGCTGTGATAACAGTTGCCTATCTGTGTCCTACAATAACTGGCACTTAAACACCCACGCTGTGTTTATCACCACTTGATGGCAACAAACATGTTATTAATGCAGATATATTTAACAGAAGTGTTCACTTTCAGAGCTGGGACCGCAGAGCTCATTAATACCTCTACGCCGTGCATTAATCCAGCACAGGTGCACTGGTGGAACTGGGAGGGAAAAGGCCATGACACTTGGGAAGTAGGGGTTCAATGTCAGGCGCTACAGCTGGAACCTTTACTGAATATTAAGCAGATGTGAGCTCTTCTTACGAGTGATTCATTTTTAGACAAACAAGAAACCCAATCTGACTTCTAAAGGTGCGTTCAGGTACAACTTTAGTATAGTTATGATTGCTTTAAGTCTACTAAACTGAAGAATCACTTGACATAGCTAAAGTATAAGTACACCCTAAAACAGTGCTTAATTTTTAAATCATCAGGTCCCAGAACAACGGCCGAGTGTTGTTCCGGCAGAATGAGAGAGACAAAAATGTCACGCAATAAAACAATTTTTAAAGCGCTTTTTGCGAACTAAATGGGCTAAAAATATCACATGAAAACAAACAACAAATTAACCTAAATGTTTAATAAATAACTATGAATCAGCTTTAAAGAAGCACAGACTATTGGAGCGCATCCGTCTCTCTCTCTGAGTGAAAGCTGTCAAAATCTGCCACGTTTCAGCACCAAGGACAGCACAACATCACCGCTAATTTATGTTTATATTTCCAGTGATTTCAACTCAAAAGACGCAGCTGTCAAAATATAATACTTACACATTTTTATCAAAACACCTAAAAGCAAATGAGGTGCTGGGAAAAAGAAAAAAAATAATTACATTTTTAAATAATGAGATGCTGGATCTAATCAAAATAGTGCGGGTCAAAATCTGGGAGGAGCCGGATCTCGCTGGGGCAGGATTCGCCACAAATTAAGCTCCGCCTTAAAACCACTTTTTTTCTGCTGAGTACATATATGATTGGGTATGAAGTGATGTAGTTAATTAATTCTAGTCCCACTCTTCACATTTTAGTGTACGTCAGTATTTAAATTTAGCGTTTTTAGTTGTAAACTGTCAGTGACTGCCCTCTATTGGCTGAGATTAGATCAGTGAGGTGTTTTTGGATCAGTGACGTCACCAACAGTCACTGTTGGCCCCACCCCTCCTATCAAACAGGGGTCTTCAACCTGGGGGACAAGACCCAATTTGGGGTCATGAGACACTGGGAGGGGGTCGCCAGGTATACCTTCAAGAAACGAAGGATTTTTTTTTTCAACAATTTGAGCCAATTTTTGCTTGTTTATATAATTTTTTTCCAACTACACAAGACTTGCAATATTTTGTACCTATTTTTATCACTTTTATTGCCATATTTTTGCTCTTTTTAATGCATTTCTCTACATTACTCCCACTTATAAATCCTTTGCACCACTTTCCCCACCTAATGTCACATGTTGTAACTTTTAAACTCTTTTCACCATATTTCATGCGTATTGACAATTTAACCACATTCACGATTTGTCATGCCCAATACTTGCCAGTGTAAACTAATTGTTTCTCCTAATTGTTCAAATATTGACACTTTGAACCCTTTTTACCACTTTTTCTGTCTGTTTTTGGCAACTATAATTTCCAACTTTTGAACAATTTCTGTGGTTTTTAAAATCCCATTTCATCACATTTTCCACAATTTTTGGTCTCTTTTAACCCATTTCATTTCTGATTAAAACATGTATTTACATATTTAAAATGAATACTAAATACTAAAAAAAGTTAGTTGCTTAAAGGTGCAGTCCGCAACTCACAGATCCCTCTCTCCCCCTCCCTCTCCTCTGCTCTCTTGCCCTGCCTCCAAACTTTCCAAAGTCCCTCCCTCAGAGGAGCTAACAACCTAACCTTAGCCCGATAGCAACATCACAGTGATAACATACACTGTTAAAAGCATATTACTGCAGCGCTTCTCTCTCTCAATGTGCACACACCTCAGCAGTAGCAGCAACGACACAGTATCACTTACAGCAGCTCACACGGAGGCTGCTGCACACACACGAACAGCACATGCACTACAGAGTTCGAGTGTAACAATTACAAATCAAACATAATGTAAATCAAGCAGCAGTAAGGCAAGGCAAGGCAAGGCAAATTTATTTGTATAGCGCATTTCATACTCAAGGCAACTCAATGTGTTTTACATGATAAAACATTCAATTGTTTAAAATCAATAAGAACATTTAAAAATCATCAGTAAAATCAATTAAAATCATCAGTAAAATCATCAACAACCACAGTAATTACCTTTCAAGCAGAAAAGTCACCAATTCCATCTTCTACTCCTCCAGACCATACACTGTAAAAAAAAGACGGCGCTCTAGCTGCGGGAAAGGGGCGGGGATTGTGAGCAACAGCTGTCAGACAGCCCATCAAACACAATCCTGGCTCCGATTGGTTCTTTTTGCTCGGTCGCGGTGCATTCTGGCAATCTGCCAAAGGCTGCAGGAGCAGCAGGAGGAACTCAATGAGTCTGTTTTTTTTTTTTTTTTTACAGAAACTACTACTTTGATGTAAAGCTGTCCTTACATAGTGACAGATTTAGCAAATATGACAAAAAGTCACTTTTCTAAGAGTTGCAGACTGCACCTTTAAAAGAAGCCATTTCAACTTACAGTACTTTAATTCCATTTCTTGTCAATTTTTGCAGCGTGGTGTACATAATAGTTGTCGTTGCAATTATTCAGGACAACTGTGAAAACAATCAAAAGGTGTTTTGAGTGTTCAACATAACATATCGACATCGCTTTAAAGCATTAGTGCGACAACCATCACACTCCCGATCCTTCCTACTGCACACAATTCAGAGAAATGCTAACACACTGAGGCAGACGAAGAAGAAAGAGGAAAAATATATGGTTCAGCGTTTTTCCCCTCACAAGAACGGCACAGTAATCAATTCCTTTTAGTGCAAATCCAATGCACTTAAACATCCAGCACGAATAACCAGCAACTGCAGAGCAGAGGTACTTTTATCGATAAAACAATTAATTGAAATTCCTCCATCACAACCACCACCGCCTCCCTCTGACTGCTGCTCCACGTCCAGGGAAAAAAACGGCTTAGCTCAAAAGGGAACATTGGAATAATACGTTTTATACATATTAGCGAGACTGGATCAAAGATATTTTTCAGGTTAGTTATATAAGTAAGATATTCTCATCAATTTCTAATTTTTTTTATTGCATGTATTGATTGAATATTCATCATATTCAAACATATTTTTAACAACTCCCTACTTTGTCATCCTTGCAACCCTAAAAGGTTTTTCTGTGGTTCAAACATAACAACTCTGGCTCTAGGCAAACGACTCATTTACATATGGCCCCATGTGCCACTAGGGGGCTCCAAAGCTGATTTTTGTTTCAGCCTCAAGGTGCGTTCACACCCATCGCGACTTCAGTGATTCTGGCGACGAGATTACATTCAAAATAAATGTAAACGATGCGACGTCAGGTGACCTCCCTTCAAGCGACGCGACTCACGATTGAATCGCGCAATCTGAGTCGATGGAGGTCAGTCAATGTTGACAATTGAGCGACGGCGTGTTGTGACATCCAATCAGCGATGAGTTTCTCCCGACGATGAAGCAGGCAAAAAGCGCGACTATGTTCAAGCAACTCATAACGGGTGATTTAAGAAACTGTGGTCACGTTTGGTGTGAACGCACCTTTAGCGGTGTCCTGATACAACTTTTTCACTTCTGATACAATGTCGATATTGATCCGATGCGATATCACCATGAATCTTACATACTTTTATTTTGTTGTGTGGAATGTTGGGAAAAGCTTGAATAAATGTTATTACTCAGAGAAAAATCAGCTGACCCATTTTTTCACCCATCTTATGCTTATGAATAGGGATGTCCCAATACAACTTTTTCATTCCCGATATGATAGTGATACTGCAGCCTTGCGTACTGGCCGATACCGATATTGATCCGATATCGGCATGAATCATACATACTTTTGTTACTTTTTTTCTCCTTTTTTTTTAAATAAAAAAAAATTATAAGAGTGTGGAATATTAGAAAAGGCTTGATCAAGTGATGTAACTGCAACAGAGAACAATAGTCAGCAACAATAGGTATGAGAAAAACTGACCCATTTATTATTAACCAATTGGTGACATACATTTTAACCTTCAACATAATATTTACAGTATTTTACCATTGAATAAAATTTAAAAAGTAAAAATTGCACAAAAAAAAAAAAAATCAGAATTTTAAATCCGATATCCAATATTCGTTTTCAGGCTGATTTTGGACCGATATCGGATCGGGACACCCCTACTTATATGTAAATGTAGGACATCAGGATGAGAGAAGCTGCAATCGTACGCTGTGAATCGTGTTTTTGAGGCGTAGTTTAGTCAAAATCGTTGGATCTCAAAGTTGCGAAGTGTGTGTCGTGACGTCAGCCGACAGCTATTATAGAATTATTCACAGCTAACCACCATTCAACAGGAAATGAACCATTTAATGGATTAGGAGTCTCTTCTTGTAGTTACGCACACTGGGAGGGCACTACCACCACCGCCAGATTGGAATTTATGATACGGGTCGTCTGCTGATTGGATCTGGCATCTTCCTGATTTATCGCAAAATTGAAATGGCCACACTATTGGATTACTGATCGAATTGACTAGGAACAGTAGAGCTGGCAGTCTTATTATGACTAGCCCATCTCCAAACACCTTCTCTAATCTCATTCATAACCCCCGAATGAACAGCCTGTCTGTTTCTCTTCTCTCCAAACTCTTCAAGGATGGAATGTAAATACAACGCTCTGGCCTCTCCCTCACTTTCCATGTACACCTGGACCCGGCTCTGCCAACAAACTCTCGAGGTCATCTCTATGGCAACGCCGTCCCACATCATTGGCATTTGAGATGAACTGTGTGAGAGTCAGCAGCTGAGTCTGAGTAAACAGGCTGATCTCAACCAACACTTTCACTCCTCCTACATCACTACATATCCCGTCCTTGTCACCGTCTCCTCTGGCTCCACCCCCTCCTCCCTCCCAGCGGTTGGCAGTAGGAGGCGCGCCGTAAGGGCAGCGCCATACTGTGGTTGACCTGTGAACTTCCCATCCTAAAGACCCATTCCCTGTGCTAACGTGCAGCTGTATTGAATTTGAATATTGTTGTGTTTGTTGGTTCTTGTCGCAATGTTGCTGAAGAGTTTTTTCATGATCCCAAACTCTGCCCCTCTCTACAAGGACCTAGTTTGGATTTTGACCTTTTTTACCTCTTCTTCTTACCCATTGTTGTTATCCCATTTCTCATCTAAATATGGGGCGCCGCCCTTGTGGCGAACCGCAGTTCTCCTGCTCCTGTACTCCCATGTTATAAATGTTATGTGTAATTGTTTTTTCAGGTTTTCTTGGACGGGATGGAAATGAAATGCAATTTCGTTGCTCATGTGCAATGACAAACTCATCATCATCACTAAACAGGATCTTCCATGGAGCTCCCACCAAGCTAGAAATGGCTTGACTAATGACAACTGGAACATTATCCAAGGGCCTGGAGAGCCCCCATATACTGTAGCATGTGTTAGCTACATAGATGCTCGTATCAAACAATAGTCCACCCTGTCAGTTTGAAATCAAACCTTTATTTAAATAATCCAGTTAGCAGATAACAAAAGGTACACCAACAAAAACTAAGGATGCTCCGAAATGAAAATTCTTGGCCGAAACCGAAAATGAGAAAACAAAGATTGAATACCAAAACACTGGAAGAAATTATTATGCTAAATATCATACCATTGCATTTATGGGTATAAATGCAGATGAACCTTACAAAAATTAAAACAATGGAATTGTATAAATTAACATTAATGCCTCAAGAACAAATCAATTCAAAATATGAACATATTTATTTTGCACTGACATTCCAACAATAAAATAGAAATAAGAAAAATTATAATCTTTAACTTTACCTCACTTATGTATACATTAAATAATATTGTACAGGCCTATAACTGACTGAGCTGCTGAAAAACAGTCAAACTAAATATGTTCCCTCATTAAAATACAAAGTGCACTTATAAGTTATTGATGAAGAGCAGCTTTACCACATCCTGTTTTGGTCGGGTTGTTTCGGTGAGAAAAGTGTTTCGGCCAAAAATTTCGGCTCAATTGTATGAAATGGGTAAGAGTTGTTTGAAATGTTTAAATATGTTGTATGAATATGTATGTGAGCGTGATGTGTTCAATAATCAAAAATGTGTATCATGTTTATTTTTTGTAGTTCAATTTTGCTTTGTTCATGAGTGCGTGTTTGGTTTGTGGTTGTGTATAGTTAAGGTGAGAGGTGTGTGTGTGTAATATATGTTTTTTGAAGTCATTTTGTATATTTTTGTGCATTTCAGTTGTCGTTTTGCGTACTTTTTGCATAAATATTGTATAGTTTTTTGTTTTATTTTACTCATTTAGTATATTTTTATTATAAATACCTTATGTGTGGTGAGGGCGTGTTTTGAGGTGTGTGTATGTGTGTGGATGACTTACATGTCTAAGTAGGCAGAGGGAGAGAACCAGCATGGTGTAGAAGAAGAAGAAGAAGCCAGGTGAGAGTAGAGCAGCAGGTTTAAAACTTAGTTCTTGAGGTCTTCAATTCTTCTGTAGATGAAGTTTCCACTTCAGGTCACTCTTAACATTCGCACTCATCATCCAGCAATGATTTTACTTTGAAGAGTTCCTCTCATGCAGTGGTTCTTAGAACTTTATCAGCAGCAAGTTGATTTTTTTTATTGTTATTATTATTATTATTATTATTATTATTATTATTATAATGCTGTATTTATTAGCACCAATATATCCTTTAAACTCATCAATTTCTGCTTCAGTTTCAGTTCAAACTGCCTGCCCTTCATGCTGTGTTTGGTTTGATTCTTCCCTCCTCACAGGTGTGCTCTCATTAATTATGTCCCCGCCCACTCCACATGTCATGGTTAAGGTGTAGAGGTTTTTTTTTAATTTATTATTATTATTATTATTATTATTATTATTATTATTACCTTCACTAAGGAGGTTATGTTTATGCTGATGTTTTTTTTTTTTGTTGTTGTTTTTTTGTCTTCGAACATTGTAATAAAAAATTAATGGAAAGATTTTGATGAAAATTTCAGGAAATATCCAAAATGGGATAAAGAACAAGTGATTTTAAGGATGATCCTGATCAATGTTCCAAATGGGATATGGAGGACTGCTATGGGGTGGCAGAGGTCTGTGCTTTCTGAGGACTTTCTCGTTATCACAACTACCTTTTTTTCCTCCATTTTTTAATTAAATGAATAAATCCAATAAATCTTTTTTCTTCTCTGCTTTCCACCACAGGCTTATGGGTCCTAATGCAAATGCATTGTTCGCCTATAGCAGGGGTCTGCAACCTGCGGCTCTGGAGCCTCATGTGGCTCTTTGACTCTTTTGCAATGGCTCCCTATAGCTTCAAGAAGAATATTAAAATAAAGAAAAGTTTTTTTCTGACAGAGGATGTTAATGATTAATGACTTACGCTGCATTTCCATTGCCCTCTGAAATGCACAAAATCTAAATAGCACAATAAAAAACAATACTGAAAACTCCCAAATTAAAAAACAAAACAAAAAAACACTCAAATATCACGAAAAATAATTGACGCTTTCGTGAAGACGTATTTCAGATGTTTCAATTTTGAAATGTGTCGCAAAAGCGCCAAGGAAAGACTTTTTCCGCAAATACACGTCACAGGGCGCGACGTACCTGGTCACATGACCCCTTCTCTCCGAGTAAACATGACGTGGGACGTGTGGACAGAAGAGGAGACAGGGACATTCCTGAGCATTATACTTGAAAGATGATTAGTGCCACATTAGGCGTGAAACAATAAAGAAATACAGAAAGTTATAAGGAGGTTTGGAGCGTCCGTCTTCCTGCGTTGAAGTCTCGCAGGATGAGATTTCACGGTGCGAGGCTCTAGCCCAAAAACAACGTTTAATGGAAACGCATTCAAAGCGGAACATTTAGAATTATCGCTTTTATTTTGCAAAAATCTGTAATGGAATCCCAGCTATAAATCACGTTATAACAATTTTTCAACCTAAAAATAAATCAAACTGTGCAATAACTCTGACACCTTCCTATACTTCACCTCCTGCAACATCTACAGACCATCAACTTTCCTTGCACCTGTGGCTAACCTTGAGTTTTAAATCCTTGTAAGATAACTAAATCAACTAAAAGACTATTCTGGAAGACAACAAAGATTTTATCTGTGTGGGAGACTGATTCATTTAACTGCCAACGTGCCGGCTAAACATGCATGCTTGATATGTTGCAAGAAATTAGCATGTGTTGACCAACCTGATCATGTGTTATCAAATTCAAGTTATTTTTGAAGCCCTTCAAATAGATTAATTAAAACAATAACAATAATAATAATAATAATAATAATAATAATAATAATAATAATAATAATCTTCTTTATATCTTATTATTCATCACAACCACTGGTTGTAGGGGCTAAATATTGCATTAAAATACTCAGTGTCATGGATGTCACTTTCAAATTAAGCAGAATAGCAAATTACAGGTAATTAAACTTAAAGCATTGCAGCCTAATAAATACACTTGAAATTAAGTAATCAAACAAACATTTAAACCATAATGAATCACATATCTCTGCTAATAAAATGTGCTTCTTCTTCTTTTTCACATGGGAAGTCCAACTACAGATTTATTTTTTTTTCGTTTGTTTTTCTTGTTGTTTTTTGAGTGTCATGAAAGGAAATCGTGAACGTTTGTGACTAGGACAGTGATTTTCAAACTTTTTTTTTTTTTTTTTTGGCTTAAGTATCTCTTCTTCTTTTTACTTTTTAATGCAAGCACATTCAACATTTTGCTCAGAATTCTATTTGGGGGAAAAAAACAAAACAACACCACCTACAGAGCATAATTATGGAATGAATGAGTGATAATACACACTTGAAAGAATCAAATTGTAAATAAATGGAATGAAACAGCATTTAGTGGCTCGATCCTGAATAGATTTATTTCTATAGTTTTATTTTTTTGTTTTTTTTTATCATTTCTGGTCATCTCCCTCCTGATGTGGGACCAAGACTGACCTTTGGATTTTTCAGTTCATATTCTAATCAGATTATTTCCATTATAATTATTGTGATCATCATTTTAAACTAAAAACAAACATCATAAAACCCCATATTTTTATGTTTTCATTGGTTAATTTGCCACTTTCTCTCACTCAAGTACCCCCTGTAGTGCCCCTAGAGGTACACGTACCCCTAATTGAGAAACACTGGACTAGATAGAACACATTGCTGCTGACTTCGCGCCCCAGTTTAGTTTTAAACGAGGACTCAGAGGACAAGCGGCTCCATTGAAGAGCAGCAGAGAGAAGACGCATCCAGGTGCACCTGCATCAAGCTCCACAAACACCGGCACAGCACACCGGTAGTATTTCAGCGTAAAAGCTCCAGGTATTAAAAATAGAGCGTTATGGAGTAGACTGTGCATCAGTATTGTGTAAAGTAAATATAGATAAAATTATACTCATGTTTATTGTTGAATTTAGAAAACATAGAATAGAAGATGAAGGCATATATCGCGTGTTGGTGTTTTATTTTGAAATCTCGTCCAGCTCTTTTCTGGGTGAGTGTCGCAGCTTGACCCCTACCACCGTGCGTCAGAGCTCTCTCGGCTCACAGACATCAGCGATGCCCGGGAAAGCGCTCCGAACCGCGGCGTCCCTCTCACCGCCTCCCGCCGTCGTCGTCCCTCGGTCACAGCGGCTCTAATGGACGCTTTTATCTTCATTTTCCCCACTTGGATATTCCCGGAAGCCTCGAAATGAAGCGAATGAATGTGAGCACCAACAAGTAAAAGCTCTTGGGGTTGTTGTGCCTGTTCTCCAGCGTCATCATCACTACTATAGTAGTAGTCAAGTCCTTCTCTGTGGATGAAAAATACCCTTTTTTTCACTTTTTGGTTGCTCTGTTGTGATGCAGTGGACCAAACTGCATCCAACCCCTTACTGCTGATTTTTCTGTCGTTGTCTTTTTTTGAGGTTTTCCGACTTTGAAACAAAGGTTTCAGGATAAGAGCAACTTGACATCTGGAATAACACTTAGCGGTTATTCGCCTTTTCCAAGCATCTTCCTTCTCTGGGGTGGGGATCACGGCGGATGCTTGCCTCGTCCTTCCGACTTCTTGTGTCGTTTTTGTTGTGTTTGTCTTGTGTTTTTTTTTTTTTGTCCCAATGTGGCATGAAAACGGTCTGAAAGCGTCCAAGGACGTATAGAGAAATTACGCATGCACCGTGACGGCACTAGTCTGTGCGTAAAATCCCATTATTCACATCTTTTATCATCATTTTCATAATCCCCACTCGTGAGTGCAGTAGTGGATCATTTATGTTGGTGATAATGGTTTATTACATCATTTCTATAACTTAGGTGTGTGTGTGTGTGTGTGTGAGTGAAGCTATGGTAAAGTGGGATTTTATTGTCATTATTCCTACATTACATACAGGTTTCTCACTAATTCAAAATGAAATGTGTTCGTAGACATGTTTCTCCAATGAGGGAATTCTGATGCATCATCTAGTTTCGCTTCCATCTCTCCAACTGGCGTAATTATGGCAGCAAGTCCTAATTTAGAACATTTTTCAAAATAAAATCTCCAATTGTAAAAGAATGTGTTCATAGACACGTTTTTCATGAGGGAATTCTGATGCATCCTTTAGTTTCGCTTCCATCTCTCCAACTGGGTAATTATGACTGCAAGTCCCAATTTAGAAAATTTTTCAAAATAAAATCTCAAATTCAAAAAGAAATGTGTTCATAGACACGTTTCTTTGATAAAGAAATTCTGATGCATCATCTGGTTTCGCTTCCATCTCTCCAACTGGGATAATTATGACAGCAAGTCCCAATTTAGCAAATTTTTCAAAATAAAATCCCCAATTGTAAAAGAATGTGTTCATAGACACGTTTTTCACGAGGGAATTCTGATACATCCTTTATTTTGGCTTCCATCTCTCCAAATGGGATAATTATGGCTACAAGTCCGAATTTAGCACATTTTTCAAAATAAAATCTCAAATTCAAAAAGAAATGTATTTGTAGATGCGTTTTCCCGATAAAGGAAATTCTGATACATCCTTTATTCATCTTCCATCTCCCCAACTGGGATAATTATGACATATGTCATATTTTGATTTTAATTGAGCTTCGTTTAAATGGATCTACAAATGTTTAGCCACCTGACTCTGTCGAGGATTTATTACATTAATATATGAATAAAGCATGCTGTATTGTTATTTAATAAACCGTATTCCGAATGCAGATATTGTATTACGAATAGCATCATGTTATAATGATCTTTGTGCCACCTTTACTCTTCTACATTTTACTTTGACACATTCACAATATTGTCATGCAATATTACATAATCTAGTGCTGGGAATGGGTACACGATAATAATTACAGAGTTTTATTTTTTATTTTTTTTAAAGGAAAAAAGACCAAATAAAATTTAAGCTGAAATTATTTGACTAGAAATGACCTTAAGTATGACCTTTTCAACTCAATAGGACTATAAAAAAAAAAAAAATGTGTTAAATTGTGTGGATTATTATTATTATTTTTTTTGCTGACTACCCGTACCATTGACAATATATATTGTGATAATTTAATATCGCGATATCTTGTCGCACGATATATATATTATAAAACAAGGGTTTTTTGGAATCTATAGTCGGTCATAATATCGTCACATTAAACAGTCAGGAATATCAATGGTAAGCTATGTCTGTAGCCACAGATAGGGGACAGTCTAACTACTACCTTACTAATAACAAAAGGGCTACACAATTAACGAGTTCACACGTGTCAAACTCAAGGGACATGGTGCCAATCCAGCCACTTGCAGTAATTTTACAAAATAAAATTACCAGAACGCACATTATTATAAAGTTTTTTTTTTTTTTTTCAAACTTAACCAAGACCAAATGGTCCACTGCCCAGTGGTTGGGGACCACTTTGTTAGCAAACATGCAGAATGACTTAACGGGGGAAAAATGACAGGAAACACATCATAGCGCTTGGATGATCATTTTTATATGGAGCGTTCATTAGCTGTAGTAGGTGGCTAAAGCTCTTGATGGGATTATTCTAATCTGAGAATAAATCGAGCCATAAATTACCACTGGATTTACATTAGTTTGATACCAATTGACTGAGTTCATTTACACATTTACATCTACACAAGTGAATGTAATTCTGCCACTAAAACAAAAAACAACCAAAAAGATGCAAAATAAGCTAAAAATGAGGTTAATGAGTGAGAGCACACCTAATCTGTTTGGGTTTTTTAACATCACACTTACATTGATTAATCGACACGTTCTATTTGGAACATTTAGAGCAAAGGGGTGTCAAACTCATTTTGGTTCAAGGGCCAAATACGGACCAGTTCGATCACAAGTGGGCCACACATTTTAAGCAGAAAAAAACGTAACAATTTAAACATTAATCTGCCCAAGTTTGCACTTCCAAGTATGGAAGGCATCAACAATGTCTAAGCAATACGTGACAGATACTTAAATGACCAATTTGTATTTAATTTGATGGAATAATTTGAGAAAAATTGCAGGATTTGGGGAAAAAAAAAAAAAAATGGTGATTCATGTTTTCTCTGTCATTTTCACTTATTTCTGCGGGCTAAATTAGATGCTCTGAAGGGCCAGATTTGGCCCCCAGGCCTTGAGTTTGACACATGATATAGGGCTTTGTAGGTGTTCTGCAGCTTCATTATTACACTGATATTAATTCGTAGAGACAGTGGGATGATTGAAAGTAGGAAAACCTGATTCAGGACTCTTTGTGATTGCACGTCTGTGTCTTTGCCACGATCATCATCACCCTACATGCATGATTGGATCTGCTGACATTTTATTGGCTCTTTCTGCACCCTATGGCCTCATGTTCTTCCCCATCTTCTGTATTTTATGTGCGTGTGTGTGTGTAGCCACGCTGGAAGTCGCCTCCCATGTGGCCATCGGGTGTGGGGAGCAGGCAGCCCTGCCCGAGGGAGTCGGCGTTGCGCAGGGCTGCCATCAGCGGGCACATCAACGCCCTCCCACCGCACCACGTCCCCACCGGCCGCAGCGTGCGGGTCTTCATCTGTTCCAACCCTGACGGTAAGATTCCACGCAAATAAATTACACCCACTGTTATTTTTCCTATTTTATTTTGGGAGTACGGTGGCCCTGAAGTGCAAAGCACGAATGCAAAAGAGAGAACACACACAAAAGAAAAAACATCAACACAAAAGACAAAACACTAACACAAAAAAGAAAACGCAAACACAAGACAAAAAAACGCAAAAACAAAAGACAATACACAAAAGAATAAATAAAACGCAAACACAGAAGACAAAACACGGATGCAAAAACACAAAAGACAAACATGAACGCAAAAAAGAAAACGCAAACACAAGACAAACACGAATGCAAAAAAAAGTTAACACAAAAGACAAAACACGAACGCAAAAACACAAAATTCAAAACACTAACACAAAAAAGAAAACACAAGCAAGACAAAAAAACGCAAAAACAAAAGACAATACACAAAAGAATAAATAAAACGCTAAAACAAAAGACAAAACACGAAACCAAAAAAGAAAACACAAGCGCAAAAAGAAAACAAATAAAAAAGACAAAACACGAACGCAAAAAAGAAAACAAATACAAAAGACAAAACAGGAAAGCAAAAAGAAAACGCAAACACGAACGCAAAAAACAAAACACAAACGCAAAAAAGAAAATGCAAACAAAAGACAAAATACGCACGCAAAAAACAAAACACAAAAGACAAAAAACAAAACGTGAACGCGAAAAACAAAAACGCAAACACAAAACACAAAGACTAAAGGATATACATACGAAGTGAAACTGGATATGCTCAGGACTAATCACAAATGTAAAAAAGAAAATGCAAACACAAAAGACAAAACACGAATGCAAAAACAGAAAAACTCGAACACAAGACAAAACACAAACGCGAAAAAAAACGCTAATACAAAAGACAAGACACGAATGCGAAAACAGAAAACGCTAACACAAAAAACAAAACAGGAACGCAAAAAGAAAACGCAAAACACAAAAAACAAAACGCAAACGCTAAAAACAAAACACAAACGCATAAAAGAAAATGCAAACAAAAGACAAAACACGCACGCAAAAAAGAAAAACGCAAACACTAAAGGATATACATACGAAGTGAAACTGGATATGCTCCGGAATAATCACAAAGTTTTAATTAGTATGCGTACACTGAAGACGGTTTCTTCTTTGTGTGTATGTATTTTGTCTTTTACCATTTGTCTTGTGTTTGCGTTTTCTTTTTTTGTGTGTTCTCTCTTTTGCATTCGTGCTTTGAACTTCAGGGCCACCGTACGGGAGTCCTCTTGGACCTTTTGACCCAAATTATAATTAAAGTTCAAAAGGTGACAAAGGTCAGGCAAACAAGCACATCCCTATTCCAAATGTGCAAAGAGGCTGATCAGATTCAAGTGGAAGGTGAGCCCAAAGTAGGAAACTCTGGGGATGGTGTCATCCAAACTGTAGCTGAGTATTTGAATATGCCCTGTGGGTAAAGAGGGTTAAAAATAGGCACAGGAAAAGTGGAGTAAACACAGCAGGAGGAGGAGAGGAGATGCCTCTGAAAGATACAGGAGGAGCATCTCACATGGTCTGCATTAATGTGGGCTTCAGACCTTCAGTGGACAGGACCAGGATAGGCTTTGTTTAAAGACTTGTTGAACCTTGTTGCTTTGCTAGTTTGGAATCAGTGGTAAAAGGAAGAATGGAGGTGAAGGTAATTTGTGCTATATAAATAATAAAAAACGAAAGAAAACAAAATAAACAGATCATATCTGCTGCATCTAAAATCTCTGATACAAACCGTCTATACTTTTATCAATAAGTCTTTAGTAAGGTTATTTTTCAGCGTCTTCTGATTATTATTATTTTCATTTATTTTATTCAATTGTAGAATATTCTTGTGTTTAAAGGTTGAATTCATGTAACAGCAGCTCTGTCGTAAAGATTGCGAGTGAAGGAAGTGACGTAGGGTTAGGCTCCCATCCTTATGACAATCAAAAACCAAACAGAAAGTAGGATAAAAATCAGAATTCACTGAAAACATATTTCCAATTCTTTTTAAATAGCAGGGTTTCAACCTTTTAAATAGTACGCAAACTACCAACCGGATGGAGACGCGTTTCGCGCATGCGCGCCGGACCCCGGACACATTTGGTACCTACACCAGCAATAACTTCCAGGAACTATTTGAGTTTATTTCAAACTTCTGCTGTCGCAACTCTCTCTCTAAACGGCTCTGTGTGCGTACGGCATGTACATCCATGATGCGCATTGGGTTATGAACACATGATGAAAATATCAGCATTTATAATGCCGTGTTCGCGGAGGAATGTGCATGTTTTGATGTTCGCTTTAACACAGCCGCTGCCTTTGCCCGGCAATAACTTCCAGGAACTATTTGAGTCTATTTCGAACTTCCGTTGTCGCAATGTACGACAATCCAAGGTGCTCATTAGTTTATGAACACGTGGCATTTATAATGCAGTGTTGGCAGAGAAATGTGCATGTGTACACGGATTATCCAGATGCCCCTCTCCCTCTCATGTTCTTTCTGACCCGCGTTCTAAAAATGAAATAAAAGTAAACGTTTTGCAACACCAAGTAAGTCCAAAATAATAGATGCACACACTCGGGCTTTGTGGAAGCTGTTAAAAAGTTTCTGATCGATCAGACACCGCATCAGGGAGGTATGCGCTCCACACACACACACACACACACACACACACACACACACACACACACACACACAGACTATCCTTGCTTTTATAGAGAGATATCACTTGATCAAGATTTTTTCTAACATTTAACACTACAAAATAAGTAATAAAAGCATGTATGATTCATGCTGATATTGTATCGGATCAGAAACTACAAATACTCAAGTCGGCAATTTTGGTGTTTTATCGGAAGTGAAAACGTCAGGACACGCCTAATAGGTAATGATAGTTTGACCCGGGTCTGGCCAAAGTCCTTCTGCACATCCTGTTTGTCCATGTTCACTAGATGGGGCTATCTATGCACTCTGTACACTCCAGGCTTTATTTAGTGACCCATAGAGAAAACATTAATATTTCATTAGCACTTATTGGCACTTGTAGACATGTATTCTGCTTTATTAAACCAACTTTGCAAGAGTTTAAAAATTTCACAGGAGAGTCAGGAACGTGCCACAAGTTCTTCTTTTGATTCACTCAAAAAGTGACTTTTTAAGTCTGAAACAAACAAAACATGTGAACAAAAGTCACATGTAGTGAAGCGGGAGCATGAAGCGGGTCATATACTGTATGAACAAAAGAGTTGATAGTTGGAGTCAGTGAATCAATACTGTTTTTGTTTATCATTTGTTTATCATTTCCAATCTTAGGTGCTCTGACGTTTATGTAAAAGACACTAAATAAGTGTTTATTGATCAATTGTTGGCAATTTGATTGTATTGTTTAACTTTAATATTTGAATTAAATAAGTAAAGTAAAGTAAGTAAAAAACTAAACCATTAAATCCAATGTTTGTCTCAATAATCTGTTTTTTTATTCTCTCACTCTTTTTTTTCTCTTTATCCCATTGCCTGTTAATGATTTTGAATTTGTTACATTTATTTTGTATTTATGTAGATTTATTAGGTAAAGCACATTTGTATTTCTGACACAAAATAGTAACAAAGTTATCATTATTTAGCTTTAGAGCGACTATCTAAGTGCATTCATGTGATGGGTTGGTATCATTTTAAACACTGTGTTACATAATATTTAGAATGGAAATTCATGGTTTGTATAAAAAAAAGAAGCATAAAATGAAATCCAGTGTTTCCCACAATAGGGATCCCATCGTTATTTTTTCTCATTTTCTTCTTTCTTTTATTCTTTTCCCCCATCACCCGTTAATGATTTTGAATTTGTGACATTTAGTAACACAAATTAGTAACAAAAACATTATTATTTAGCTTTAGAGCAATTATCAAAAGTGCATTCATGTGATGGGTTGGTATCGTAGACTGTAAAAAGAATGGACAGGACGAGCTCCCTGGTCGAGTGAAGCTTTTATTTTTAGAGCTCCTCCTGCTGACTGGCTGCAGTATAGGTCATAAACCCCGCCTCCTCAATGATAACATTAACAGATGGGATGTGGGTCAAACTGTAAAGTTATAACACTCGTCACATCATTTTTTTCCAAACCTAAACTCTGCTGTGGTTATTAGTTTTCACCCTACAATGTGTTCAAGTGCTCATTTTTAGTGAGTTATTTCAGGTTGAAAAACAAGATTTTCCGTCATATATGACGATGATTGACAGCCGCGGATCTTGCGTAGCTCTCTTTGTGAAGAGCAGTTATGTCGTGAACGAAAGCCAAGACATCATTTAACTAGATATTTGAGTTGAACTATATTGTGGTTTTGTACTAACCTCTATGATCTGAACAAGCCGTTAGTAGAACTTCCAAATGGGAAAGATACTTATGTTCTTGGCGTAGCCGGGCTGCGTAAGTCATCAGGGCAGTATGCTATATGGGTGGGGCATGTTACCAGGGCTGTTCCCGCCGGACCCTACTGCGCAGACTCTGGCTCCAAATGACGTCAAATTTGCAAGATGGGAGCGCCCCTAAGTGCCATATTTTGGCTTCAAGAACGTTGAGTGGGACCAGCTACTGTGCACGCCCACTGGTTGGTATCGTTTTAAACGGCTTATTGGAAATTTTGCATGATTTGCATAATACTTAGAATAGAAATACATAGTTTGTGTAAACAAAGAAGCAGTAATGTCAACAAATAAGAAGGAAAAGTTCAAATTAAGTGTGTGTAGTGTACACACCTCTGCTGTAACATCAGCAATCTAAATCGACAAAACTTTCCTCAGTTTCCGGCTGAACTGATCACTTTAAAAGTTCAATTTCTCTTTTTACCCTTTGCCCGAGAACCAGAAAAAAACTAACCCTACGAGGTTTATTCTCATTCCTATTTCTGTGGTGCATAAAGCAGCCCTGAGTCACCGCTCGATACCAGCATGTCTGAGCATTTCCATAGATCCATATAAGCATATCCCAGACAACTCCATTACCTCGCTGTAGCTATACCTAGGGGGCTCCGGTAACGGCTGTTTGCTACAGGCAGCTATTTGTATGCAAGCTTATCACTTTGGCTGGTTAAAGTTGATAAAAGCTTGAAGAAGCCTGAGGGATCAAAATCATCCAAGCAGCACCATCAAAGCTTTATCGTGTTACCACAGAGACTATTAATTACATTTAGCTGTACCCTGCCATTAATGCCATCAATCTGATCGACTCGGTTCACCTTGTATTGTCTGTTTTTACCAATTTATCCCATTTTCTTCATAAATCTCCACTTTTTTTGCCTTGACTTTGGTGGTAAACAAAACAGTAGAGATAGAAATGTTGATGGGAGGCAGTAAGACTGGAAGCATATGTTAAGGTTTCATTTATTTAGACAACTATTTCAGGGAATTTACTGTATTGTCCTAGGAGATCAAAGTAAAGCAATTAGTAGATGCCTCTGAGGAAGACTGACATTTGGCAGTTGAAACATGTCAGGAGATCAAATACATTTTTTGAAGTAAATTTACTACTGAAATTTACTTTGATTTCCTCGGATAAAATTTACTAGCATCTCCTACTGGAGATCAAAGTAAATTTGATCAGTCAAAACATTTCAGGAGATCAAACAAACTTTTTTCAGGGAATGTACTTTGATCTCCGAGGAGATCAGAGTAAGAATTTAATTTGATCTCCGAGGGGATCAAAGTAAATGTGATCTCCTGTAGAAGATGTAGGAGATCAAAGTAAATTTCCTGAAAAAAAGTTTTTTGATCTCCTGACATGTTTCGACTACCAATTGTCAGTCTTCCTCAGAGGCATCTACTGATCACTTTAACGTGGTAAGCCAGAGAGAACTCTCAAGTTGGCAATGCCCAGAAAGAAAGAACTCACAAGGACACATGAGAGCGATCAGTAGACGCTGCTGAGGAAGACTGACAGTTGGCAGTCGAAACATGTCAAGATATCAAAGTAAATTTCCTGAAAAATGTTGTCTGAATAAATTAAACCATAACATATTATTTAAAAGGAGAAGACCAAATAAATTTGCTGGAATTATTACAGAACGAGACAGAGCATTTATTCAGACAAATGTTTTTCATGATCTTTACTTTGAAATTTACTTTGATCTTCTAGGAGATCAAAGTAAATTTCTCAAAAAAGGTTGTCTGAATAAATGAAACCTAAACATATTATTTTTTTAAAAAACTGAACTTGCTGGAATTAAGACTGAAAGCAGAAGTTTTTTTTTTTTTCTGACAAAATACTTGGTTTGTGACACCTGCTAGCAAAACAAAAAGGAAAAGCGGGAATGAAAAATGTCTCACTCATACATCTGTCTCTCAAGAGTTTTTATGGATAGTCACGGAACATTTCTGCGCCCCGTAGGACGTCCTTGTGATTTTCAGCAGCTGCCCCGGCGTGCTCCTCAAATTCCCAGGGTGTTTGTGCCTTTTCATAGCACTCACTGTAAAAACATTTCACCAGGGAACGATAGAAAATAATCCTAAGCAGCCTGCCAGGTATACACCTAAGCAGAATTACACAGTGATTATATTCCTGTAATTAACCTAGAAAACCAGCATGGATGGCAAGAGCTTTTGTAAATAATCAGAATTTTAATTCAGGTGCACATAAAGGACCCTGTTCACATCCAGACCAGACTCTTTTTTCTTCTTTTTCTGCTAATTGACTCCGAAAACCGCCGTTTGCAATGACTGTCGCATTTACTTCTTGAGTGTTGGTGGCCCTGCTGTGTCCGTGTGGAGTTTATATGTTCTCTGCATGCATTTCCAGCAGAAATCTTAATTCCGTTTTCCTCCATATTCTAACAGAGAGAGACAGTGTGGATGTCAATCACAGAGACCAATGTTCATCTTATTTACTTTATAGTTGACTATTGTTTTTAAGTAACAATAACTAGACTATGACCATTCTTTTTTTTTTTTAAATACATGTGAACTCAAACTATATCACAATATATATATTTTTTGTCGACTAATAAAAACTAAACTATAAAAGAAATAATTTTTTATGTGGAAGGTGGGACAAACCCTAACACCATCCCATTACAGGTTAATTAATGGTAAATTAAGCTTAAAAAAAATAAAATAGAGCCTGAAATCTTATGGTTGATATTTTAGTCGACTATATCAGTAGCAGTTTTAGTTAACTAAATTCCTAATGTCCTTTAGTTGACTAAAACTAGACTATAACTAAAGTAGTATAGTTCTGATGACTAAATTTCGACTTAAATTAACAGTAAGTTGCATTTTCTATTTCAAAATCTTCAATCTCTCCACATTTGCCACTGTACTTGTTCAATATGTGATGACACACCACAACACAATATGCACAATATTAGAATCATATTACACTTTCAGCACAACAAAATAGTTCTCAAAAGAACAATCTATGCCATGCTAACTCGCGACTTAATACTCACTACAGGTCTCTATTCACAATTCTCTCAATTCAACCTACTGTACTCACCACAGATTAGTGTTTTAGTTATTTTCACGTTTCATTCTTTTATTTGTTATACGTTTTTTTAAGGTTCCCATGCTTTAAAAAAAATTAGCCAATAATCGCAAATTATACTGTAATATTTAGGATTGGGACTGATATCAGCCAGAAAATGAATATTGGATTTTATCGGACTGCATCTAAAATATCCAATATATATTATATTTAATCAATTGTAGAATACTGTAGAAGATATTATGTTGAAGGTTAAAGTTTATGTAACCAATTGGTTAATAATAAATGAGTCAGTTTTGCCATTACCTCCTGTTGCTGACTATTGTTCTCTGAATAACATCACTTGATCAAACCTTTTCTAATATTCCACACTACAAAATAAGTAATAAAAGTATGTACGATTCATGTTGATATCCCATCGGATTGATATCGGTATCGGCCAATACTCAAGGCCTCAATATCGGTATCGTATCGGAAGTGAAAAAGTTGTATCGGGACATTCGTAATAATATTGATGATATATTCAGGGCTTCAATAGGCTGGACATCAAAGCGTAAAATAAGACAGTGCTAATGCTGTGCTAATGCTTACCTGTGATTCATCGCACAATTTGCCCTGAAACCAAGCTGTTCAGATTTATCATTCTTCTGATCTAAATCAGAGCGCTTTCTTCCCTCAACGTGCAACATCTGCCTGCACATCTGTTAGCCAATGAACTCCGTATAGGACGTGCATAACATTAGATGGACCAACAGTGCTCGTGCACACAGCCACTGCTCATGCTCTGCTTATCGAATCAAGCACACATGGACTCACTGGCAGAGGGAAGAGGGTTTCCCTTGCATTCTCTTACAAGCTGTTGCTGTTGCTGTGCATGTACTGTACGTGCTTCACCTAAAGCGGCGGCTGCTGGTGCTTCACTTTCTTCCCTTGTGGTTCACCGATAACCTGTAGGGTTTCTTTATTCTCAGCAACATCTGGCCTTTCTGGGTGGGTGGATTTACACTGCCCTCCGTTTGCCATCAGCAATTTCTGCTTCATTCGGTATCAATTTGCTCGCCGACTCTGCATTTATGTCGATACGGCCAAAGTTCACTCAAGAGCTTTGTGACAGAATTGTCGAATAGCACGCGAATTGGGGAAAATTACATTACAAGAAAATGACATAAGGTAAATTGGAGTCACTTGTTAAACTGCTGGAGCAAAGTGGTTACAGTATGTTAACCTAGATAATTCACATTCTTTGGGAAAACACACTGTCATTGCTCCCAGATTGCTTATGGCAAAAAACTACAACTGTTATATTTATTATTATATTCATACCTGCTTTGTTTATTGCCATTAATTAGGGGTGTAACGACTCATCTTAACAACGATACGATTTGAATCACGATTCGTTGTTGCCAATTCGATTCAAGGACGATATTGGTTCGTTTAGAACAATTTCATCCAAAACGATTTGAAATTGATTCAGTAACTTTTCTTGTAAGGTAATCATCTATAAATTAATTATGGACATAAACAAGTAAACAACATTTTATGGCAAATGTATTCACATTATATTTGAATAAAGTCACTGAAACACTTCAGTTTAAATTAACAGGATGTTAACCTTTTCTGCTCTCATTTTCAATGCTCAATACATTTTTATTAGAAAATAAACATCAGGTAATACAATATTAATATAAAAAAAAAAAAAAAATGAAGTGCAACCGAGATCTGTTGAGGTTAAAGTTAATCATCCCCTTTTCAAAACAAAACCATCTCTTCTCGTCTTCCATTAGTTTTTTATGCTTATGTAAATAGGGCTCTTGTTTTGAAGTTAACTGGAAGTTTTGTCAGTAGCACAATGGCGGGTCTCTGAAAATTTCCAAAATGTCGGCATGAAATGTGTATACGTGAGTTTTATGGATCAAATGATCACATGTTGATATTCTACTTGGTCACTTTCTCACTTAAAATGTTTTCGGAACTTCCAAAAGATGGAGAATCAACAGAGATATTTGGCCTCAGTGTGCTTCAGGTTTTTGTCGTTGTAGGTTCCAATTGCATCTTGGGAAACTTGGAAGTATATTTCAGTGGGAATGCTCATCATCCTAATCATACTTATGTATAGTATGTAGTAGTCAGTATATTCTCATTGAGTTTGTAGTGTATAGTACGGAGTGTGGCATTTCAAACACATCCAGTGGCTTTCTGCAGAGCTAATGCTAACGAACTAACGCTACATGCGCTGCTGCTCCTGCAAAGAACGCTACCAGAAGGGCCTGGTGGTTGAAGGTGGACATAGCAAGTGGCTCCTTTAGAATATCACCGTCTGTCTTAAAAAGCAAAGTGTTTCCACACGGCTTCTCCTCCATGCTAGGTTTTGTTGTCAGTTGGTGCGTGGCAATGACACCACAGACAGTAATGTCGTACAAATAAAATGCATTAAAATATCTGAGCTGGTGCATCTTGTCACTTTTTGCACTAATCCTGGCTACTTTATGACGGATGACACCGTAGTGTACGTGCATGCCAAGACAAAACATCTGGCTGCTGCCAAACTCAGCGCAGCCATGGATCAGACAACCAACCTGCTGTATCGTTCCTGCCTTCAACTTAATGTAAATACAACTTTAGGAATGTTTTTCACAAAAAGAAAATGTGACATTGTTTCGAATGTAACTATTTCTGGTCAAAACATTAGTATTGTGCCGCAATGTAAGTATCTGGGTGTCATTATTGATTCTCCTCTTTGTTTCAAAGCACACATCGAGAAAATGTCCAATAGGGTCAAATTTAGCCTAGCCAATTTTAAATATATGAGAAATGCACTAACTTTTAATGCTGCCAAACTGTTTATGGATGCCATGATTATGTCACATTTAACATACCGTATAACAAGCTGGGGACAAACTAACAGCTCGTCATTAAAACCATTAGTAACTGTCTACAAGAAAACCCTCAAAGTGTTGGACCAGAAGCCCAACAGTTCACATCATTGTACTATAATAAATAACTGTAAAGTTCTGAGCTGGGAAGATGTAATCAAATACAAAAACATCTGCCTGGTTTTCAACTCATTCATAACTAGGGATGTAACGATTAATCGTAAGGCAGTTAAAAACCGATTCATAGGTATCACGGTTGATATCGATTTTCTGAAAATTTAATCGCAGTACTTTTTTTAAACAGCTATCCAGAAGTGTAGGCGGCGGGCGGAATCTGCTACTACTTTCTTTCTGGCCACCTTATACTCTTAAACATGTTCATGAATGATTCCTTACCCCTTTAGCACCCAAAGAATATTTGTAATATTACGTGAATATCTGTAAAAGTCACGTTTTTCTATTAGCTCTGTCTGCTAACATAGCATCTCTTCTTCACTGCACAGATTAGCTGCATGCCAACCGACCACTGGGTTACCAGCGCCCTCTGCAGGTCCAAACAAATATCTGACGTAAATACAATGCAGACTGTTTTTTTTTTTTTAAAGTCCAATTGTTAAGGCACAAAATACATTTTCAGTTGCACTTTTAAAAAGAAAAAGAACTATTTGCAGTTTTGCATTGTTTACTATTGAACCAGAATTTAAATTAATAGCCTTCTTCATTTGTATTCCTTTATTTATTTCATTCGAGATTTATTTTTAGTTAAATTACATTGTTTTGAATAGTTTATCAAGGGATTCTTTTGGCAATGAAAAATAAAAGGAAAATAGTACAGTATTTTCTACACATTTGTCTACAGTCCCATTTTGTAAAATAAATTGTAAGAGAATCGTATCGTGAACCCAGTATAGTGAATCGAATCGTATCGGGAGTTGAGTGAATCGTTACATCCCTACTGTTTATGGATGACATGATTATGTCACATCTAACATACTGTATGACAAGCTGGGGACAAACTAACAGCTCAACATTAAAACGATGAGCAACTGTCTACAAGAAAACCCTCAAAGTGTTGGACCAGAAGCCCAACAGTTCACATCATTGTACTATAATATAACTGTAAAGTTCTGAGCTGGGAAGATGTAATCAAATACAAAAACATCTGCCTGGTTTTCAACTCATTCATAACTCAACTTAACATCAGCAGTCAGTCCACTAGAAGCACCACACAAGGTGACCTTCTCATTCCGTTTAGGAAAAGCACATTTGGTTAACTATCTTTTTCTGTTAGAGCAATATAAAACTACACTATTAAAGATATACAGAGATACTCCACCTTCACAACACGCCTTAAAAACGTGGTTTTCTGGCAACTATAACTGCACACATTAATCTCCGTCAAATGTGATATGTATGTTCGATGGGACGTGGTCATTGCTGCTGCCGCTCCATCTCTGCTGCCTTCCTCCGTGTTATGTCTTGTATGTAAAATGTGTCCTCTGTGATTGTTCTCATGTCTCCTCTGTGCTGTCTTTGTTGCTTTCACTGCTTTGATATTTTTGTTCAAACTGTGCTTGCTCCAATTGTGTGTGACATGTATTTGACTGTATACCTCACAAATGTTATTGTATTTAAGTTTTTTAATTATGCACTTTAGGTTGCCGATTCACAACTGGCCGGGGACTACAGCTGGAAATTAGCCGTCAAGGCTAAAGCTGTTCCTTTTATTGTAAAAGGGGATTGTCAACAAAATAATAAACTAAGCTAAACTAAATTATATTTGTAACACAGTATAACAAACATATTAAAAAACCTAATTCTCGCGAAAAATAATTATTTGATGTCGCCAGAAAATGGGGCCATGATCCAAAAAAGGTTGGAAACCACAGTGTTACACCCATAATATTCATACCCATTTGGTTTATTATCCATTTATTAGCTTTTCTTAGAAACAGTTTAAGATAGGATAACAAAATTTGGTGTGTGGCTGCAGGGTATCAATACCTTGCTGGAGTTCGAAAATGAGAAGTGCGAAATTATTTCTTCCGGAGTTATTTCCCTTGTGCAGTTTTTTTTACTCTGTTCGAGTTATCTTGAAAGGGGACAGCTTTTCTTAGAAATCAATTAAGATAGGATAACCAAATTTGGTGAGTGGCTTCAGGCTTTCAATACCTGGATGGAGTTCGAAAATGAGAAGTGCGCAATTATTCCTTCCGGATTTAATTCACTTGTGCCATTTTTTTTACTCTGTTCAAGTTATCTTCAAAGGGGACAGCTTTTCTGAGAAAAACGTTTAAGATAGGCTAACCAAATTGGGTGGGTGGCTTCAGGGTATCAATACCTGGATGGAGTGCGAAAATGAGAAGCATGTGCTTCTGATGTGATAATATTTTCTTATGTAAACATCTAAGTTAGATTTAGGACATTTAGGAAAAGGTTGTAATGAGAACCAATCTGGCGGGGGATGTTGATGATGGATATGTCTTCTTGTTTCCATTAACATGCCAAATATTCATAAATAATGAAATTAAGTAATTTTTTGGGAAAACTTGTGTTCACTTACTATTAAATGATATTGGCTTCAGTCACTGGTATTATGGGAATTATGGTGCAGCATTTTATGCAAAGCTATACATTTTTAATCATCAATCAGATTCTTATTCTGGTGTTTTTTTAGGGTTGAAAACAAAACTAGATAAAGAAGCTCAAGGGTCATTTAGCAGCATTTCTCTGCTTAACTGACTCGCTTTTGTTTCTGAAAAGAACGAAAAGGAGCGAAAGAGGAAGAAGAGAAGGAAGGATACCAGGGAGAAAATAAAAGGGAGCTGACAGGACAATATCTGAAAGGAAAGATAGGTTCGTCTGCACTGTGGAAATAAACAGATTGGAAAATTGGAGGGAGACACACGCAGTGTGAGAGAGAAAGGGGCGAGTGAACGCAGGATTCACTCTTTGTTCCTTGCATGTGGGTGTGTAGGGAACAGACACACACATACATCAGGGCTGCCATAACTCATCATCGTCTCACAAAAAAAAGAGCGAGGAGCGGAGAGAAAAGGGAGGGGGGATGGGGTGTGTGTGGGGGCATCTTGCTCTTATCAGCCCCAACAGAAACAAAACAGTTAAGTCTGTCAGGTCACATCCCATTGAACCAAACAGGCCGAGATGCTGATTTAGATCAGATGCGTTTTCTATCTTGTAACACACCCAAACAGGTTCCCTTTGATATTATGTAGTATGTTAAGGTCTTCAGACAACTGTTTCTGAGGAAATCCACTTTAATCTCCTGACATTATTTAATGACAACTGCCAGTCTTTGTCAGAGGCATCTGCTGATAGCTATAATGTTTCCTTTGAAGTTTCTTTGTCTTCCGCGTAGTAGTTCCAGCAAGAATTCATTTTGTCTTCTTTTTGAGTAGTATGGTAAGGTTTCTTTTATTCTGACAACTGCTAGTCTTCGTCAGAGGCATCTGCTGATCGCTTTTATCTTTCCTTGACTTCCGCATAGTAATTCCAGCAAGATTCTTTTTGTCTTCTTTTTGAATAGTATGTTAAGGTTTCATTTACTCAGAAAACTTTCATAGCAAATCCACTTTGGCAGTTATCAGTCAAAAATGTCAGAAGATCAGTCATTGTCAGAGGCATCTGCTGATCGCTTTGATGTTTACCTGTCTTCTGCATAGTAATTCCAGCAAAATTAATTGTGTCTTCTTTTTGAGTAGTATGTTAAGGTTTCATTTATTCTGACAACTGCCAGTCTTTGTCAGAGGCATCTGCTGATCGCTTTGATGTCTCCTTTGACGTTTTCTTGACTTCCTCGTAGTAATTCCAGCAAGATTCTTTTTGTCTTCTTTTTGAATAGTATGTTAAGATTTCATTTATTCAGACAACTGTTCCATAGGAACACAACTGACAGTTGCCAGGAAACATCAATGCGATCAGCAGACACCTCTGACGAAGACTGGCAGTTGTCGGTCGAAACATGCCAAGAGATCAAAGTGGATTTCCTGAAAAAATGTTGTGTGAATAAATGAAACCTTAACATACTATTCAAAAAGAAAACAAAAAGAATCTTGCTGGAATAGGGATGTAACGATTAATCGTAAGGCAGTTAAAAATCGATTCATAGGTATCACGGTTGATATCAATTTTCTGACAATTGAATCGCTATCCGGAAGTGTTGGCGGCGGGCGGAGTCTGCTAATACTTTCTTTCTGGCCACCTTCTACTCTTAAATATGTTAATAAATGATTCATTACCCCTTTAGCACCGAAAGAATATCTGTAATATTACTTGAATATCTGTAAAAGTCACGTTTTTCTATTAGCTCTGTCTGCTAGCATAGCTTCTCTTCTTCCCTGCAAGATATCTGCATGCCAACCGACCACTGGGTTACCAGCGCCCTCTGCTGGTCCAAACAAATATGATGTAAATCAGTGCAATGACGGTTTTTTTTTTTTTTTTAAAGTCCAATTGTTAAGGCACAAAATACATTTTCAGTTGCACTTTTAAAAGAAAAAGAACTATTATGCAGTTTTGCATTGTTTATTATAGAACCAGAATTTAAATTAATAGGCTTCATTTTCATTGTATTATTCCTTTATTTATTTAATTCAAGATTTATTTTTAGTTAAATTGCATTGTTTTGAATAGTTTATCAAGGAATTCTTTTGACAATGAAAAATAAAAGGAAAATAATACAGTATTTTCTAGTTTTTTTCCCAAAAAAAATATTTGTCTACAGTCCCATTTTGTAAATGAAAAAATCGTGAGAGAATCGTATCGTGAACCCAGTATCGTGAATCGAATCGTATCGGGAGTTGAGTGAATCGTTACATCCCTATGCTGGAATTACTATGCAGGTTCCCTTTAAATTTCATAACTGCTTCCATTTTTTCGTAGCTGCTTGTGGCACCGGACAATTTAACGTAAAGTAATGTATCGCTAATGGAAGACGATGAAAGCACCGCTAATGCAGCAGCTGCCAATTATGTATTCAATTGGCATACTATTAGAGCGCTTTGGTTTGGTTTCTGACATTTTGCTGAAGTAGCTGTGGGCAGATACATGCACAGTCACATCCCAAAGCCTCACTAAAGGTAGGACGGAGGCTAGAGACGTCAGACTAAATTTGCCACGTTCCTCCTGCGTGTATATGAACGCACATATGTGCATGTGCCAGGCAGCGACTTTGGTCACGTAGGGTCTACTCTGTTGGGCATGTTCTGTTTTTAACCAGCCATCCACACCCTTCAGAAAAAAGGGGGAGGAAGAGGCTTGGCCTGTCTCATTAAATTACAGGAAGACAGTGGAAAAAGAGAGAAGTGGGGGATGCATAAAATAAAGAAAGAAAAAAAGTGGGACACAACAAGAAGCCGTGGGCATTGGGTCTGTGACACTGACTGTTCTGTCAGATTGCTGCCAGCGTAACACTGGATAAACAATATTTAAGAGAATGTCATTATAATCGCAAATAATGTTGTTATTCATATGAATTTCCACAGCTTGGATGTCATTAATTCATTTTCATACATTTATTTCCTTTGTATTTGCTCAAAAGCCTATATTTGATACATGATAAATTGCCCGCACATCAATCACTAGTAACTATACTACATTTATCGTTCTAAATTGATGTTATTTTTCATCTTTACAGCCTATTTTATGGTGGAGCTGAATGGGATCTGTAATCATCAGATGTAGCTGTAAGCATCAACCTTTTTGAAAGACTGTGAAGGTCAAGGCCGAGGTAATTTAGTGGATCGATATCACCTATTTCCAAGAGTGGTTTGGAGCAGTGCACCAGGAGACGATTAGCCGAGCAGAAAGGGGAATTTACCACACCTTACTTACTGAAATGTGTAGATTATATACCAAATAGCATCAGATGTGTAAGACATGCCCCAATAATTATCCCATAAACAAATAGCAAATCACATAAAAGCCAGTACAGCATAGAAGGACATTTAGCCACTACAAGCTAATTCATCTACATAGCACATTGCATTAAGGACATTAAAATACTTTTAATGTAAATTCTTGCTACATTAATGTGTATTTTTAGAACTAGAGTTGAGCTAGCAAAAAAAAGATGTGGTAGCTAATTACCTAGCAGACTATGCAACATAGCAACAAATATGGTTGCAGCTCGCTGACAAAGGCTTTATGACGTAAAAATACTGAACAGAAAGATTTTTGGCTCATGTTTGGCTTCATAAATTGCTACCAAAAAAAGAGCTACATTTATGAACTGGACTTTTCTTTTGAATAATCATAATATCATAAATATTTAAAGGG
The DNA here is from genome assembly GCF_900634775.1 of Gouania willdenowi. Classification (NCBI taxonomy): domain Eukaryota; kingdom Metazoa; phylum Chordata; class Actinopteri; order Blenniiformes; family Gobiesocidae; genus Gouania; species Gouania willdenowi. The sequence continues at coordinate 10,334,484 of NC_041061.1, read as the reverse complement.
AGACGGGAAACCTTCAGTATTCGGGCTATGTCGGATTGATCCAAAATGGACGCCATCTTTGTCGAGACTAAGAAGCTTCTGTCCATGTAAATAATAGTAAATCTTAATAAATAATTAATAAGACTTGAAGTGGGGTAGCATATGAAAGAAAAGTTCCTTGCAGTTTTATTCAAGTCACTATTGGGCAATATTTATTCAACAGCACCAAAATCAAGACAATAAATAATGTTTGTGTGATTTGTGGCTGTCCAATGCACTTTTTCAAGTCGGAAGTCAGAAAGCAAAAGGTTTTGATTGACGTGCGTCTAGGCTGGAAATTCAGAAATTGTCTTGATTATGTGCGGAGCTCCTGAAGCAATTAAGACACGCCCAGTCAATACTATAAAATCTCCAAAGAATAATCTATGCTACGCTAACTACCTACACAATACAAACTATAACTTTTGAAAAATGTCAAAAACCACCATTCTCAGCCAATAGCAAAATGTGGTTGTCTTAGCCAGGTTTCAACTCTAAGATGGCAGCAACTCTCACATTTTTACAACAAAATACGCCCAATAAAATGTGAAGAGTTAGACAAGAATCAATCAATGACACTATTTCATACCCAAATACATTTGTTTCAGCAGAAAAAAGTGATGAAAAAAGATAAAGACTACTCTGAATTTTTTATTTTTTTTTTAAAGTGAGCTAAGGCACAACCTTTTCAAAAATGTATTTTTTTGCTACCTGCAGCCACCTAATGACTTGGAGGAATGTTTGAATAATTCTGCTTATGGATGTTGTTGAAGCATTCGTATTCTGATGGAAAAGTTGCAGTAATAGTGGTAAAACTTACATGTTTTTGGTCAGACCACGTCATATTGAACAGCAGCACAGGGGTTTGAAATCACTGTGAAAGTAACTTTTAGAAAGAAGATAATCAGGTGTAAAGGCCCAAACATACTCGGGCGGAACGGACGTGGAACGGACTCCGTGGAGGTCTGCATGGACGTCGGCAACGCCAGTGAGAGCAAAGCTAAAATTTTACGACCTCTGTCGACCTGGTGTCACACAAAACACGGTATTTTTTTACATCGACCTGCATTAAATACATCATCGACCTGCATTTCACCTGCCTGGTAAAACAGAGCGCGACAGATGGAGACAAAGTTTGAGAAGAGACTGGTAGATGAGCTATGAAAGCCCCTACACCTTTAAAACACTTCCCAGAAAGAGTCCAAGGACTACAGAGAAGGGCAAAGAATTGTGGGAAATGTAGGATTTCACTGGAAGCCACTACGCGGGTGCGCTACGTGTGAGCTAGACTATAAAAGTTCTGATGAGTGCGGACATTCCACGTGGAGTCCTCTCTGCGTATGTTGTGCCCGGGTATGTTTGGACCGTAAGAATTGAATAGTTTTCATAGGAATCGACTCGTTGTGATATCTAGATCAGTGGTTCCCAACCAGGGGTACGTGTACTCCTAGGGGTACTTGAACACATTGTAGGGGGTACTTGGAAACATTGATTAATCTTATTTCCAACATGCTGAGTCATTTTTAAGCCTATTTCAGACACTGTAAATGCTCATTCAACATCTTTTCCATCCGTTGACAATAAACTGCATTAATGAAATAAACAATATTGTGGCCTTAATATCCTACTAAATTGTTTCTAACATGTTATGCACATTACTAAAACACTGAGGTAAATATATTCTCTGCTATACAATAAATGTAATGCACAAAATTGATATTTAGTGTGAGTTAAACGTACAGGTTGACATTTTCAAGCCATTAACAACTTGTAAATAAAACAAGAAAGGTTACTAAATTGGAGTGATGAGATATGAGCATCTCTAAAACGACTACATACATTTGTAAAAGGTATTAAAAAATTTTTAAAAATGATGACTTGTTAATGGTCATGGATCACCAATTGGTCCAAGTCTGGCCCAGGCACTTAATACTGGTTTTTATCAAGAGCACACACTATTACAGTTATAAGATAATTGGCCTTTAGTTGTGTAAGAATGAGGCTTTGAATCCGTTATTTAAACGAACGCCGTGCGATTAGACTTCTGCTCTAATTGACACATCTGTATACGCTCTCTATAGAACTTGCTGCTTAAAGATTTCTATGTGCTTTACAGATTGCTTTGACATTTCCTTTGCTTTTTGTTCCCAGACACAGAGGCGGAGAGGAATGCACTAAAAGAGCACGTCTACCCCAAACTTAGAGATTTCTGCAGGGAAAACTATGGGCTTGAGTTCCAGGTAATTGCCTACATCCTTTCTTTCTCCCCCACCTTGATCTGGTCTTTTTGATTTCCCATGTCTTATCCATCCAACGCTTTGGAGGCTGTCGACTTCTATCGCTGGAGTTTGACTCCAAGGTGCATGTAAATCTACATCACGGCTGGAATGGTGCTGTGAGGGGTCCTTGGAGCTGCTTTTTTTTTTTTTTTAGAGATCCCTGTCCCTTTAAGCAGACAGAAGGCCAGGAGAG